>NC_134897.1:17232032-17279532 GCF_041734735.1 Babylonia areolata | reverse complement strand
AAGCATGTGTCACAGCTTCAACATCCATCGTAAGGCTGGAGGTTGTGACTTTGTTGACAGCATTCTCTTCCCAAATTGTTTTTCCACACACAAAAAATTGCTTCGCAGTGAATTCCCAGCCGGAGAGGACTTTGGTGACTAAGCCATCTGTGTATATGATGATGTCCTCTTCTTTACTGTATTATTCTATGAGTAGCTTCACTTCTGCATCAGTTTTGCCCTCTGGCCATTCCTAACAACGTCTTCCTAGAGTGGGTGAAATGGCTGTGTTGAGGTTTTCGGGGTTTTCCTCACATTCTTTTGTTTCTTTCAGGCCTTGTAGTCGGCACAGAAGCGGGATTCTGTCTTCTGCTTGCCCTATCCATGATCTTCTCCGTCCTAGACGGCCACCTTTTGGTTCCTTGACTGCATCATGTCGTGGGTTTTGAGGGTTTTCTAATGCTCTGAAGTAGGTCTTAACCTGTTCTAACTTGTTTCTGGCCTGCACTGAAGGAAGGTACCTATCAGAGTGTATTACCTCTACAGAATTTAGCCAGAGGACAACACTGTTGTTGCCATGGGTTCTTTTTCAGTTCCCAAAGTGCGTGCTGCACACGGGACTTCAGTTTGATTTTCCAGTCAAACTTTGGAGAAAAGGCGAGAGCTGGGTTCTTCTTCTGCGTTCACTCGTATGCACACGAGTGGGCTTTTACGTGTATGACCGTTTTTACCCAGCCATGTAGGCAGCCATACTCCGTTTTCGGTGGCGTGCATGCTGGGTATGTTCCTGTTTCCATAACCCACCGAACGCTGACATGGATTACAGGATCTTTAACGTGCGTATTTGATCTTCTGCTTGCATATACACACGAAGGGGGTTCAGGCACTAGCAGGTCTGCACATATGTTGACCTGGGAGATCGTAAAAATCTCCACCCTTTACCCACCAGGCTCCGTCACCGTGATTCGAACCCGGGACCCTCAGATTGACAGTCCAACGCTTTAACCACTCGGCTATTGCGCCCGTCGAGAGCTGGGTTCGAACCCAGACCCTCACTGTCTATCTGTACTGACAGATGAGCGTCCTAACCACTTTGCCGCCTTCCTTCTGAAGGTATCGATAGAACAATAGTAATGATGATAATCACGAAAATAATTACGACGATAATGATGATAATGACGAAGATTACTTAAGCTGAAACTGAATAGGCCCACCTGCTTGTGTGCGTGCGAATGTTTACGTGCGCATTCTTGTGGTCGTTCTTTAGTTTCAAGCTATTCACCAAGAGTGATATTTGACGAGAAACCAAAACATATAAACAAATCTGGAGCGAGGAGAATATGTACTCTGTGTGTGTGTGTGTGTGTGTGTGTTCACACGACCCGTCATATATAGAGGAGGTGTTGTGCAAAAAATAATAATTATATATATATATATATATATATATATATATATATATAAAGCCATAAAGCCTGGGAAGTCACCCTTATTTTTTGTTAAAAACATTTCCTTAATCGTCGGGGAAAGTTTCTTGTCTTTTCCCAACACAAATAGTAGAGAGAGAAAAATAGAAAGAAAATGAGGAGAGAGAGAGTGGGGGGTGAACGACACAATAATGATCATGGTAATAATAGCGGTGTTTACGTGGACAAGGTTCATGGGGGACGGGTGGAGGGGGGTAGGATGTAGGAGAGAGAGGGGTGAACGATGTAATCAGACATTAATCTGAAAAAGAAACGATCAGGTCAGAGCTTATCATCTGAAAAAGAAACGACCAGGTCAGAGCTTATCATCTGAAAAAGAAACGATCAGGTCAGAGCTTATCGTCTGAAAAAGAAACGATCAGGTCAGAGCTTATCATCTGAAAAAGAAAAGATCAGGTCAGAGCTTATGAAAAAGAAACGGGCAGGTCAGAGCTTATCATTTGAAAAAGAAACAAACAGGTCAGAGCTTATCACCTGAAAAAGAAACGGCCAGGTCAGAGCTTATCATCTGAATCAACCGTCTAATTAAGAACTTTTCGCTGAGAGCCTCAAAATTAATCGGCATATTTTGTCACATTCCATGTTACCGCCGAGTTTTAAATCAAACGAAAAAGTTGACAGGCTTTGAAAAAAAAAAAAGGGGGGGGGGGGTGACGGTAGGGAGAGGGGAGGAAAACGGATGGAGGGGTGGGGAGCAAATGATCTAACACAGTTGTTACGTTACACCTGGACGTGAATTTTTCATAAACAGGGATTCTGTAGCTCAGCTTTCAAAATTTCAGTTGGAGGAAAATACGACCGACCGATCGCTGGGGTTGAACAACAACAAGCTGGGGTTTTTTTTGGGGGGGGGGGGGGGGGTGGGGGGGGGGGTTTACCACAGAGACATGGTTCGGTGTTTGTGTTTGGGGGGGGGGGGCGAGGGGAGGGGGGTGGTGTTCGCACGCGCACGCGTGTCTGAGAATGACTGGGGAGAGGGGTTTTCTGTTGTCAGTTTGGGGGGGAGGGGGGGGAGTTAGATTTTTTTTTGTTTTGTTTTTTTTCTTGGGGGGTGTGGGGGGTTGTTGTTGTTTGTTGTTGCTGTTTCATGTATGATGTATGGATAACTGAACTCTTCCTCCACAGACTTCCCGGTGGAACAAGGACGCGGGACGTGGCAGCCAGGCATCGTCAGCATCATGCCAGGAGACAGGCGGTCAGCCCTGACCCCCACCACCGTCCCCGTCCCCGCTCTCTCCACCACCATCTTCCCCCTCCTTCCCCTCCTCCTCCTCCTCCCCCTCCCCCTGGCCTCATCCGCACCAGGCTACGTCTGGGCCAGCCGTTCCCCATCCACTCCCCGGGTAGTTTTTCCCAGCAACGCCTTCCTGCAACAGCTGCGCGCTGACATGGACAGGCAGCGACTGTTGTTCGTCTCGCAGAACTCTGCGCTGCAGCAGAGAGTGTGGGACCTGGGCGTTCAGGTGTCCGGGCTGGCCAGCAGCCTCCAGGCCCTGCAGGCCCAGCTCAACGCTCTGGCGGCAGGAAGCGGGAACCGGGGTGGTCCCGGGACGAAGGGTTCGCCGCCACAGGCCGCGGGAGGCGGGGGGAATCATGCCGCGGGGCAGAGTGCAGGTGGGGCGTACTTTCTTCCTACCGCCCTTAGCGCCTGCCCCTCGGGGTGCCAGGTGGCCAGTGACCTGAGCAGGGTCAACACAGCAGTGCAGAACACCAAACAAATGGTCCTGGACGCAGTGAAAAGTCTTCAGGATCGCATGGCGAAGCTGACAGCTTCGGAAGAGCAGCAGGCCAAGCAACTGTCGGCCACAGACAGACAGGTCCAGAGCGTCCTCACCAGACACGACATAGAACTGGACACTGTCATGCGAAAGGTTCTCGATGTGGAGAATGTTCTGAAAGCAGCGAACTTTGGTGCCACGCCTTCTACGTCGCCATGGATGACCACAACAGTCCCTAGCCCGGCCTCAACACCCTCATCAACGTCTTCAGCTGCCGTCTCTCAGCTGACAAAGATGTTGGCGAGTCTGGATCAACAGATGAGTACTCTGCAGGCACAACATCTGAAGATGAACACACAGCAGAACAACCGCCTCCTTCAGCTGGAGCATGCAGCCAGTGGGCTACAGAAACAAAATTCTAACTTGTCCAACTCGGTAAGCTCTCTTCAGCGTGGGCTGACAACAAATGTTCAAAGGCTACAAATGACGGAGAAAGCGCTCTCAGGGATGGAACACAACCTGACCAATGGACTCGTCGCAGTTCAGAATGATCTGTCCTCGTTCAACATCACAGTGCACCTTCTACAGAACAGCAATTCAGCTCACGGTATAATCTTGCGGAATGTGACCAATCAACAGGCTGTATTGCTCTCGCGTGAAACCGGAAATGCGAACAGAATGAACACTCTCCAAACCAACCTGAATCAGATGGACAAACGAATGACTATCATGTCCGCTGTGATTCAAAACGATGCCCACGGCCTCACAGCTTTAAATCAGACCCTATCTCAGTGGATGTCCAATTCGTTTCCCTTGCCTTCTGCCTCTGCAGCATTTTCATCAGTGTCTACTTCAGCTGGACCAGTAACTTCAAAGAGAACGACATCAAATCCAACACAAGCAGGTCCTGTGGGACTCGTACAAACAAATTTGACTCTTCAGCCAACAGGATATGTTTCAAGTGGCACAGCATCGAAAAGTACAACTGTGGCGTATCAGTCAACGGGCAAAGTTTCTACATCCTCGGCAATGACCAGTGGCGTTGGTCCCGCTGGTGTACGTCAGACTGGTTCAGTGCCTACTTCAAAACCCAACTCATCGTCTTCGCCCTTTTCCTCAACAGCGTTTATTGTTCCTACTGTGCGACCGAGATCTTCCACTCATGTTGTAGCGTCTTCTTTGCGTACTTTGAGGCCGACCGTTACTATGCCAACAGCAAGGCCAAGGTCCTCCACATATTCCACCTCTCCTGCACAAAAGACAAAAGCCAGTCCACAAACTTCAAGGTCTCCGTTACAGACGACGCAATCTTCCATGGTTGTGACAACACCTGGGCAAGGCTTTTCACAAACGCAGTCTTCTCCGCAAGTCATGCAATCTTCAATGTCTCAGCCAGTTCACAGACCAAGCCCATCACAAGCCACACATTCAGCTTTGCAAGCATCATCGTCATCTGTATCTATGTTAACAGCTAAACCAGCATCTTCCACACATTCGTTATTACAAACAAAACCAACGTCTGTGACTATGCCAACACTTGCGCCAAGCTCCACACACACCTCTCAGCCGTCATTCGCGGTTCCAACTCTCACGCCAAGACTTTCACGAACGACACAATCTCCAGTCAAGCTGCCAACACCAAATCATGGAAACTCACAAACCACACAGTCCTCAAACGTTGTGCCAACATCTAAAGCAGGACCTTCACAGACACCTTCCAACACAATGACATCGTCAGTTGTCATTCCATTCAGAACAACAAAGACTCCGTTTATTGTGCCAACGCCTAAATCTGGTTCTCCAAAAACCACAAATTCTGCAAACGTCACCGTGTTCATACTTAAACCAGGCATTCAGCAACCCACGCAGTCTTCAAACTTTGCGTCAACATTTCATGCACCATCTTCACAAATAACACAGTCTTCAATTTCTGTGCCAACACCAAAACCAGCATCTTCGCGAACAACTAAAACTTCCATTTTTGTGCCAACACCTAAAATAGGATCTTCACAAACCCCCCAGATATCCAGTATAGTGCCAGCTTCCAAACCAGCAACTTCACAACCAACACAGTCTTCAATTTTTATCCAATCACCAAAACCAGCATCTTCACGCACCACTAAAACTTCCATCATCGCATCCACACCTAAAATAGGTTCATCACAAACCACACAATCTCCAATCTTTGTGCCAACTCCAAAACCAGGATCATCACAAACTACACAATCTTCAATCTTTGTGCCAACTCCAAAACCAGGATCATCACAAACTACACAATCTTCAATCTTTGTGCCAACTCCAAAACCAGGATCATCCCAAACCACACAATCTCCAATCTTTGTTCCAACTCCAAAACCAGGATCATCACAATCCACACAATCTCCAAACTTTGTGCCAACTCCAAAACCAGGATCATCACAAACCACACAATCTGCAATCTTTGTGCCAACTCCAAAACCAGGTTCATCACAAACTACACAATCTACAATCTTTTTGCCAACCCCAAAACCAGGATCATCACAAACCACACAATCTGCAATCTTTATGCCAACCCCAAAACCAGGATCATCCCAAACCACACAATCTCCTATCTTTGTGCCAACTCCAAAATCGGGTTCATCACAATCCACACTATCCCCAATCTTTGTGCCAACCCCAAAACCAGGATCATCACAAACCACACAATCTGCAATCTTTGTGCCAACCCCAAAACCAGGATCATCACAAACCACACAATCTGCAATCTTTGTGCCAACTCCAAAACCAGGATCATCACAATCCACACAATCTTCAATCTTTGTGCCAACCCCAAAACCAGGATCATCCCAAACCACACAATCTCCAATCTTTGTGCCAACTCCAAAACCAGGATCATCAAAATCCACACAATCTCCAAACTTTGTGCCAACTCCAAAACCAGGATCATCACAAACCACACAATCTTCAATCTTTGTGCCAACTCCAAAACCAGGTTCATCACAAACCACACAATCTCCAATCTTTGTGCCAACTCCAAAATCAGGTTCATCACAATCTACACTATCCCCAATCTTTGTGCCAACCCCAAAACCAGGATCATCACAAACCACACAATCTCCAATCTTTGTGCCAACCCCAAAACCAGGATCATCACAAACCACACAATCTCCAATCTTTGTGCCAACTCCAAAACCAGGATCATCACAATCCACACAATCTCCAAGCTTTGTGCCAACTCCAAAACCAGGATCATCCCAAACCACGCACTCTCCGATCTTTGTTCCAACTCCAAAACCAGGATCATCACAATCCACACAATCTCCAAGCTTTGTGCCAACTCCAAAACCAGGATCATCACAAACCACACAGTCATCTTCAATCTCACAGTCATCTTCAATGTTTGTGCCAACTCCAAAATCAGGTTCATCACAAACTACACAATCTCCAATCCCTAAGCCCACTCCAAAACCAGGATC
The DNA here is from genome assembly GCF_041734735.1 of Babylonia areolata. NCBI lineage: Eukaryota > Metazoa > Mollusca > Gastropoda > Neogastropoda > Buccinidae > Babylonia > Babylonia areolata. The sequence continues at coordinate 17,272,896 of NC_134897.1, read as the reverse complement.
ATCACAGTCCACACAATCTGCAATCTTTGTGCCAACTCCAAAACCAGGATCATCACAATCCACACAATCTCCGATCTTTGTGCCAACTCCAAAACCAGGATCATCACAGTCCACACAATCTCCGATCTTTGTGCCAACTCCAAAACCAGGATCATCACAGTCCACACAATCTCCGATCTTTGTGCCAACTCCAAAACCAGGATCATCACAGTCCACACAATCTCCGATCTTTGTGCCAACTCCAAAACCAGGATCGTCACAGACCCCACAATCTCCGATCTTTGTTCCGACTCCAAAACCAGGATCGTCACAAATTACACAATCGTCAATCTTTGTGCCAACTCCAAAACCAGGATTATCACAAACTAAACAATCTCCCATCTTTGTGCCAACTCCAAAACCAACATCATCTCAGTCCACACAATCTCCAATCTTTGTGCCAACACCTAAACCAGGCCGTTCAAACCACTAGCCCTTCAATCACCGTGCCAAAACCTAAACCAGGGTCTTCCCAAACCACTAGATGTTTAGTCATTATGCCAATACCCAAAACCGGACTGGTAATGCCCAATTTTAGCATCCTGAATTATTGTACCCACAGGTTACCTTTCCATGGTTTGTGGAACGAAGCAAGATAGTTGCACGTTACTTTAGTGAGTGAATCCACATCAAAATTGAGTAAAATAACGTTCAAAATAAGAGTCGAAATCCACCTAAAATGGTTTACAATATCTACTAATGGTCTTATCGTTTCATACATGCACAAAAATAGGTGCAATATTTTAGGATGGTAAAATTGGACTTGACCCACAAAGTCTTCATTTTCTGTAAAACTAAAAAATCTTCAGTGCGCACACACATACACCCATGTGTGTATGTGCACTTTCTACGGACTTTTAAGAATTGATAACTACGTACTTGTAGCAACATCCTTTTACGTACACTATGTGCAAGCTGTTGTAACCGCCTTCCTCTCCGTTGAACCGATAGGTTTCTTCCGCATATTCTGCCGGATCCAGACTTCGCATGCATGGGTAGACACACCCCGGGGGCCAACTGCGTGTGGCATGCACAAAGCACGGTGGAGCTAGATGGCCATCGGTGGCTCTCCTGAGCCAACGCCCGTTTTATGGATCTCCATAAGGGTGTCTAGCCACGCGCCTCACCAGTCCCGGAAGGGAGCGGTGGGAGTGCCGGTTTAGTCGCCGGCAACCCCACCCTGAACAGGTTGTACTGGATTACAGGTTACCAGTAGCAGATCTAATGACCTGACCTGTACATGAGACCAGATTCATCATCTCCTCCAAAAGACTGCTCTGTATATGGCCTACTTTTTCGAGTTTTGGTCTCGCGCTTTTGATTTTGCTTTGCAGAATTCTTGTTGATGTGTGTAATTATGTCATCCCTTCACTCATTTCCAGCCTGGCATGGTAATAACAGCACTGAAGGGGTTCAAGCGTTCATATGTACTGAATTGTATGCAGAGGCAAATCAAAGCGCAAACACCATGCCATTCACATGCATGTACAGCTGAGATTCAGAGGAATGAAACCTTAAACTTTTAAAAACATTAAGTAGAAAGCTGTAGAGTGGGAGGGCGGAAGGGGGTGGGGTGGTATTTTGGAAAGGTGTAGGTTTTAAGGCCAGACTTGAAATTTGTAGTGAAGAGGCGAAAGAGGTGGTCCATTCCCTGTGTGAGGTCCAGACACAAAGCAGCCTCGGGCCAACTGTTCGAATCTGGGGTGCGCAGACACAAGAGTGGATCTGTACCTGATTGAAGAGAGTGAGTGAGGGTGTAGAGATGAAGACAGCTACAGAGATGGGAATGGGCAGATTTTATATATATGTTACAGGGTGCGTGTATGCGTCTCGTTCTCCACACCAGAGTCGGGGTTCGGTTCAAGACGGACACCTTTATTCCCCATGAACCATCGACAAGAAAAGGGAACAAAACAAATGAAGACAAATCCCTGCAACACACAAAACCCAACCCCGTGTGTTACAGCTGCTGCACTATAAGTGCTCTTTATAAATTCTTATATTAAAATCCATACTATCACTCTTTCTCTCCAATCACACGTCAGCCAACATATCTCTTGGCTAAGATTAATAGTTGCAGTTACCAATCAAATTACCTATAACTTTACTAACCTAAAATGAGTGAATGGAGAATAATAATTGTCACAATAATAATTTAGTCTATCCTCACTTAATACACACTCCACTATTATCTTAGTGAAGTTACATTTTTCATTTCAACTTAAACTCTTAGGCAAACCTCAAAAAAAAAAAAAAACATTGACAGTAGTAGTAGCAATAATAATAATCACCACCATCCATACCCTAACCATACTGCACAAACAGATCAGTATTATATAATCAGTCAAAAATAGGCAAGGCTTGTCAACCAGTTTACCACATACCAAAAACCTAATTTATAATAGTCCAACCATACTTGCTGAGCATAGTTAATTCACAATTTTTCCTTCAAAACCCAGCAGTTATGTTTCCAATAACAACTAATATAAGCATACCATAAATCACTTAGTTACTGATAACTAAGGTTACAGTTATCCAACAAAATATCTCAAGTCATAACAGATGACACATACCCCACGAGTGTAGCAGAGGCACATGTGTACACCACACTGACCGCCAGTCTGACCATCCAGGTACGGCTGCCATAAAAAATCATCTGAGGTAAGTACCTATGTAAACGTTGTGGAAAAGTTCAACAACTTAAAAACTTGGTCAAAGATTATGTTCCACAAAAACACAATGTGCATTTATATAGCGCTCACCCTCCTGGGTGTAATTCCAAGCGCTTTACAAGAAAATAATAAACCCTTTATAAAAAAAAATACAAATGAAAAGAATTTACACAAAACAAAAGGAAACACATTTAACTAACTTATAATAACAGCATATTTTATCCATCCTTATAATTTCCATTTGGAGGATTCATAAGGTTATCTTGCACTATCATTTATAAACTGTACAGAACAGCTCAAGTCAAAAAGAAAAGCATTTAACTGAATTTTCTTACTATATAATGTCATTAAAACCCCATTGTTTATGCCACTTTACAAAATGCCACCATCACTTCTTCCAACATGGTTCGAAAACAAAACGGAATTCACCAATTTTCTGTCAAGTTCAAATGAAAAATAGGAAAAGACAATTAGCCCACAAATATTCTTTTCAAAATCCGGCATGCATTGTATGCTATCTAAAAACTATTCCTTAAAATTAACGCTGGCTACAAACCAACACTGGCATAACAAAATAAGTTAACTCACCAAGTAAGTAACTTCACTACCCTCCAGCATGGAAGCAAGTCACACTGGCCAAGACCCCTTCTGCTCCCCAGACAATGCGCACTAAACTGTCCTGTGGTCTGCATCTAGTGAACTGTTTTTCATTCAAATCCAACCGTATCAGAATATGCCTAAATCCAAATAAGAATAGTGGGAGAAACCGAAAGAATAAACAAGGGAAGCAACTAACCCTTGGATGATATTTAACCTAATGTATTAACTCCCTTACTCAAACTCGTACTCATAAACAATTATCTATCTCTATAATACCCCTACCACATATACCTCCCTGTTGAGAAATGACGTCCTCGTCATTTGAACTAATTGTCTTAAAACACGAGAAAAAAAATTATAGGATTTGCACATTACAACATTTTAAAAACAACAATCCACAATTCTGACCTCCAAAGGTTCAAAAACTATACACTTGTCAAAAAAAAAATAAGGAATTGCTTTCCCTCAAAACAGCCTTCGCACTTTCAAAATTAGACTTAACATAATACCGGTTTTCAAAACATGAAACAAATCACATAGCATTACTTAAATGTTCATGTGAGTACATCTGGCATGAAAACCCCCAAACATGCTTTGACCATCCATTCTGGCATCATCTGCCATTTCTCCAGTGTCTGATTCATCTGTTTGAGATATTCCATCTTCTGGAACCAATCTCCTTGCACTGCTACTGCTGATGGCTCTGCTTTTCTTCCTGGTCTCTGCGGCTGTGGATCCCTTGTTGATGCTGACAGTTGCTGATCCATCACAAAGTCTCCAGAAGTCATCCAAGCAGGTAGCTTTGTCGTCCTCCGACTGACCGTCTGGGCATTGGTTTGGGTGGCTGAAGTGGCTTATCCTCTTCTTCTTCAGCTGATTCCTCAGCCTCCGACACCACCTCTTCTGGCTGATCCACAGGTTCCTGCAGATCTGCTACTGCCTCCTCTGGCAGCGTATCCTGGGTACCCAGTTCCTGAGCTTGATCCAAGTCCCCATCAAGCACGTTCTCTGTGACGTCCTGATCAGAGTGATGGGCGTCCCCACCCGGATCTTCCTGTTCCTCAGAACTTCCCCTTCTACTCTCTCCAGTTGTCTCTGGGACAACTAGTGGTTCGACACTCGAGTCACTGCTTTCCGTTTCAGATGTATGTTGCTGTCTGTGTCTAAGGCGTCGGGATTTTCTCTGCTTGTGTCTGAGCTGTTGAGCATCTTTTTCCTGGCCATCCTCTGATTTTCGGAGTTCAACTCCAAGTGGCAGCAAAAGGTTGCGGTGCAGAGTCCTTTTTCTCCCTCCACCATCTTCTCGCTGCACAACAAAGACTGGTATGTCCCTGTTCCGTTTCTGGAGGACTTAGTACACCTCTTCCTCCCATTTGTCAGCAAGTTTATGCTTGCCATCAAATGCGACCACCCTGGCCAGAACACGGTCGCCTACTTCCACAGCTGCACCTCTTGACTTCATGTCATAACTCCTATTTTGCTTCTCTCTTCCTCTCTGTGCTGCTTCTGAAGCCAAGTTGAATGACGTCTGTAGCCGTGTCCGCAGGGCATCAGCATACCTCCTTGAAGATCCTCCTGACTCCTCATGGTGTCCCAAACCAAAAGTGAGGTCCACTGGTAGGTTAGGGTCACGCCCAAACATGAGTGCATATGGTGAGAAGCCTGTAGATTCACGTCTGGTGCAGTTGTACGCGTGAACCAATGTGGCGATGTACTTCTTCCAGTCAGATTTCTGGTGTGGCTCCAATGTCCCCAGCATGCCAAGAAGTGTTCGATTGAAGCGTTCACACATTCCATTGCCCATAGGGTGGTATGGTTTTGTGCGTGACTTCTGACATCCTGTCACTTGGCAGAGCTCTTGAATAGTCCTACTTTCGAAGTTCGCCCCTTGGTCTGAATGCAGTCGCTGTGGGATACCATAATGAATCACAAAGTTGTCGTAGATGGCTTGTGCTGTTGTCTTTGCTGTTTGGTTCTTTGTTGGAACGGCAACTGCATAGCGTGTGAAGTGGTCTGTCAGTACCAACACATTCTGGAAGCCTCCCTTTGAAGTCTCTAGAGTCAGGTAATCAACACATACCAACTCTAGTGGGTGGGTTGTCACAACGTTAACCAATGGCGCTCTGGCGTTGACTGGCGTTTTGCGGCGTATGCACCTTGGGCACTTCTTGATCCACTCTTCTACGTCGTTTGACATTCCATGCCAGAAGAACCTGTCACGTAAAGACTCAATGTGCGGTCTCTTCCAGGGTGTCCAACCTTATCATGGAGCTCTTGCAGGACGGTTGGAATGTACTGGGCTGGTAGCACAAGTTGCTTCCTTAACTGCTCGCTGACTTCCACCTCCCGGTACAGCACTCCGTTCACCATCTTCAACTTGTTGGCTATGCGGTGCAATGTACGATGAGGTCCTTGTGCTGGCGTGTGAGAGGGTGGTTCCTTGGTTTTCTCCAGAGACCCAATCCATAGGCCCAACACAGGGTCTTTTTTCTGTGCATCCCTGATGTCCTGATCACTCAGTCTCCCAAGGCTCTGACCCCCGGCACTGAAGCTGTCATCCACCACTTGTGCACTGAGTGACAGACACTCGAGATATGATTCTGGTTGTGTAGAGTTGCATACAGCCTTCACCAGATTGGACGAGATATGGCGGTCTTCCTGTGGCTCTCCTGCTGCTGGCAGGCGTGACAATGCATCGGCATCAGCATTGTTAAGGCCTGGTCGGTACTTGATGTCAAAGTTGTAGCTTGCCAGTGCTGCGAGCCAGCGATGCCCTGTTGCATCAAGCTTTGCTGTTGACAGTACATAGGTGAGTGGATTGTCAGTAAAAACAGTAAACTGATGACCGTACAGGTAGTCACTGAATTTGTCGGTGATGGCCGATTTTAAGCCTAGAAATTCCAGTTTGTGAGCTGGGTACTTCCTCTCAGACTTGCTCAATCCCCTGCTTGCATAGCTCAGCACCCTCTTCTGGCCTCCCTGAGTCTGGTACAGCACCGCCCCTACTCCACTTATACTCGTATCAGTGTGAACTTCAAAAGGCTGCTCATAGTCTGGGAATCCCAGAACTGGTGGAGATGTCAACGCATCTTTTAGCTTCTGGAATGCAGTCTCCTCCTCGTGCCCCCATTTCCACCTTACTGGTGCCCTCTTGTCAGCCTTCCTCTTGTTGCCTTTCAGAGGGCTTGGCATGAGGTCGGTCAGTGGCTTGGAAATCTTGGAGAAACCAGGGACAAAGCGACGATAATAGCCCGCAAAACCCAGAAATCGTCGAACATCCTCAGGGCTTTTAGGTGTTGGCCAGTTGCGGACTTTCTCACACTTCTCTGGGTCTGTCTCAATACCCTCAGCTGAAACAATGTGTCCAATGTACTTCACTTTATCCTTACAAAAGGAACATTTCTTGGCATTCAGTTTAAGGCCATTTTCTGCAAGACGCTGCAGGACTTGCTCAACACGCTCCAAGTGCTCCTCGAAAGTGTCAGAGAAGATGATGATATCATCCAAAAAGACGAGACAGATATGCAGGTGAAGGTCTCCCAGACACTCCTCCATCAGCCTCTGGTAGGTTGCTGGTGCATTGGCCAGTCCCATGGCCATCCTGTTGTACTCGAAAAATCCGAGTGGAGCCACGCTGAATGCTGTCCGCTCTTTGTGCTCCTCCACGATCTCTACCTGGTGGTACCCGCTTTTCAAGTCAAGGACTGTGAAGTACTTCGCACCCGCAAGTGCGTCTAAGAGCTCCTCGACTCGGGGTAAGGCATAAGAGTCTTTTACTGTCCTGGCATTGAGCTGTCGGAAATCCACGCATTGTCGGAGTGGCCCATCTTTCTTCTTCACCCAGACAACGTTTGACGACCATGGGGAGTGTGAATGACGTATGATTCCACTGTCCAGCATCTGCTGGAGGTGTTCCTTTACCTGGTCGTACATGCCTGGTGGGATTCTTCTGTGTCGTTCCTTAAATGGGATGTCATTGTTGAGCTTTATCTCATGTTCCACGCGTGACGTTCTCCCAATGTCTTGTGTCTTTGGCAAAGTTCTGGTGATGTGTCTCCAACAGTCTCCTTAGCTTGAGCGCTTGTTCCTCAGACAAAGTATCGGCTATCTCAATATGAGCCATAAATGACTGAGTCCGTCTCATCTGCACAGTTCACCGCTGCCCGCTTTACTGGCTGAAGTTCACCAAGAATAGTGCGTGGAGGGATGGCAACAGTCTGAGTGGTTGTGTTTGACACATGAACATCAATGAAGCCATTTTTCTTTCCTTGGTAGTTCACCAATGTAGGCGTGATGTCTACCAGTTCTCCTAGGTCACTGTCATTCATGGGCTGCAGTATGGTACATGTCGGCTCATAGTCCATCAGCTTGTCGACAATGCCAGTCACTATCACCGTGCTGTTGGGCCTCACTACTATGTCTTCCCTCTGAGCACTGCGTACCAACCCCAGTCGATTGTTGTTCCTCTGGAGTTCTTTGTCACGCAGGACCATGCATCTGAATGAGAGGTACCATGGTGTGTGCAGCTTCCCGAGCTGTAGAAATCGACAACCATGACGCTCACGACTCAGGTGAAGAAAGTGTGCCAAGACATTTGTGCCTATCAGGAGAGGTACTGTGTTATTGTATCGGCTGTCTGGTACTATAAGCAAAATACATTCCTGTATGCAACCCTCCTCTACTCCCGCACCTCTTGCTGAAATCTGAGCGATAATGTAGCCTCTGTATGGAAGGAGCTCTCCATCTGCGCATTCTATATGGAGCACGTGTTGTAATGGCTGAAGGCGGAGATGAGAGAGGTGAGTTTTGTAGAAATGCTCACTGACCGTGGACACTGTTGAGCCAGTATCCAGTAGAGCTGCAGTTGTCTTTCCTTCAATTTCCACACTCCATTGCTATCCCCAATCATCGTTGACTCGGTTGGGCGTTGATGGTTGGAAGGGTCTGCTGGCTGCCCCTGCTGGCAAACCCCTGTCCATTTAAAGGATGTTATGGTAGCATCTGCACTCTACACCCCTTTTTGATGTGTCCCAGTTGGCCACAGCGATAGCACTTCACTTCACGTTGTGGCGGAGTCCCTTGACCAGTTGATCGTGACTGTCCATATGTGCTTTGGTTCCTTATACTCTGATTTGGCTGCTGACGTGGGTCTGGTTGGGTATGTTTGGTTGAACTCAGCTGCGCTTTCAGCTGCCTTAACTCAGCTCTCAGAGCTTGGAGTTCCGTTCCGTCCACTGACTGGACTACCTTAGCCTCTGCCCTCTTTTCTTCTTCCGTGATATCCATGTTCTTGGATTTGAGAGTGTTAATGAACCTGGCCCCAAGGTAATGGATAGCCAATTATAACTAATGTGAAATCAATAGTAATTTGTATGACACTGACAGTATGAGGAGTGCATCAACAACAGCAGCATCCACAGTGAGCATGAGCACTTTAACTGTAAGTATGCAAGTAAAAAAAAAAATAACACCCCAATAAATTAGGAGTCTATGGATACAAGTTGTCACACTATAGTATGATAGTTTTCAACTGCTTTTCACTATACCACAAAAAAAAGAATGTCAACGTGTTAAGTGAGTATCACTGCACTTTACTTCAACCTTGTTGCAAAGTCAGAAAAAAAAATAGTTACAATAGATTCCAGTATGTAAAAAAAATTACTGACAACATATCACCATCAGTCAGCATTTAGTAGATCATATAGATGTCTTGGAGTATCAAGTTCATCACACTACCAATACCATGAAAACATCCTGTTCACCTAGACGGCTCCCGTCAACGTGAAGAGTGTCATAACACATCAGGCAGCATCAATGTTGAAAGTACTGGCTTTCCACTCAATCATAAAAGAAATAATGTAGATTTCTTCTCCTGCCTTTCCACTGTATGATTATGGTATTAAAATGTCAGTTCACTACTGATCGTTTCCAGATGTCCTAGCCCTGTTCAGTTCCATTTATATGTGGGCACAGTTAATGTGACGCAGAAAGTCTCTGGGCATTTACCCTCTGGATTCAGCAATCAATAAATCAGTCCATGTTTGCATTTTAAAATAAAGTCACTTCCCTTGATGGAAGAGTTGATCACAGTGGATGATGGCTGCTGGAGCTGTGACGTCCACTGCTGAGGGCGAAGCGTAGGGGTGGCGGGCTGACTGGTAGTTGTGAGCAGGCGCGGCCCACCCAGACCAAGGCAGACCCAGCTGAACACACGGCAGACTACCGTGTAGGGCTGACTCTGGGGCAGTACGCTGCCTGGATGGTGACCTGGGCTGGGGTGGTGGCGTCACAGGGTGGAAGGTGGAAGTCGGCAGGTGTTGTCCGTCAAGCCCCACATTGGGCGCCACTTGTTACAGGGTGCGTGTATGCGTCTCGTTCTCCACACCACACCAGAGTCGGGGTTCGGTTCAAGACGGACACCTTTATTCCCATGAACCATCCACAAGAAAAGGGAACAAAACAAACGAAGACAAATCCCTGCAACATACACACACAAAACCCAACCCCGTGTGTTACAGCTGCTGCACTATAAGTGCTCTTTATAAATTCTAATATTAAAATCCATACTATCACTCTTTACTCTTTCTCTCCAATCACACGTCAGCCAACATATCTCTTGGCTAAGATTAATAGTAGCAGTTACCAATCAAATTACCTATAACTTTACTAACCTAAAATAATGAGTGAATGGAGAATAATAATTGTCACAATAATAATTTAGTCTATCCTCACTTAATAGTAATACACACACTCCACTATTATCTTAGTGAAGAATTACATTTTTCATTTCAACTTAAACTCTTAGGCAAACCTCAAAAAAAAACATTGACAGTAGTAGTAGCAATAATATTAATAATAATCATCACCATCCATACCCTAACCATACTGCACAAACACAGTTCAGTATTATATAATCAGTCAAAAATAGGCAAGGCTTGTCAACCAGTTTACCACATACCAACTAAGATTTCCGCCATACCAGAAACCTAATTTATAATAGTCCAACCATACTTGCTGAGCATAGTTAATTCACAATTTTTCCTTCAAAACCCAGCAGTTATGTTTCCAATAACAACTGTAATATAAGCATACCATAAATCAGTTACTGATAACTAAGTTAGGTTACAGTTATCCAACAAAATAAACAAACAAAATATCTCAAGTCATAACAGAGATGACACATACCCCACAAGTGTAGCAGAGGCACATGTGTACACCACACTGACCGCCAGTCTGACCATCCAGGTACGGCTGCCATAAAAAATCATCTAAGTACCTATGTAAACATTGTAGAAAAGTTCAACAACTTAAAAACTTGGTCAAAGATTATGTTCCACAAAAACACAAAAATACAATGTGCATTTATATAGCGCTCACCCTCCTGGGTGTAATTCCAAGCGCTTTACAAGAAAATAATAAACCCTTTATAAAAAAAAAAAATACAAATGAAAAGAATTTACACAAAACAAAAGGAAACACATTTAACTAACTTATAATAATAACAGCATATATTTTATCCATCCTTATAATTTCCATTTGGAGGATTCATAAGGTTATCTTGCACTATCTCATTTATAAACTGTACAGAACAGCTCAAGTCAAAAAGAAAAGCATTTAACTTAATTATACTTACTATATAATGTCATTAAAACCCCATTATGTTTATGCCATTTTACAAAATGCCACCATCACTTCTTCCAAAATGGTGCTCATGGTTCGAAAACAAAACGGAATTCACCAATTTTCTGTCAAGTTCAAATGAAAAGTAGGAAAAGACAATTAGCCTACAAATATTCTTTTCAAAATCCGGCATTGTATGCTATCTAAAACTATTCCTTAAAATTAACGCTGGCTACAAACCAACACTGGCATCACAAAATAAGTTAACTCACCAAGTAAGTAACTTCACTACCCTCCAGCATGGAAGCAAGTCACACCGGCAAAGACCCCTTCTGCTACCCAGACAATGCACACTAAACTGTCCTGTGGTCTGCATCCAGTGAACTGTTTTTCATTCAAATCCAACCGTATCAGAATATGCCTAAATCCAAATAAGAATAGTGGGAGAAACCGAATGAGAATAAACAAGGGAAGCAACTAACCCTTGGATGATATTTAACCTAATGTATTAATTAGCTCCCTTACTCAAAAACTCGTACTCATAAACATAATTATCTATCTCTATAATATCCCTACCACATATATATATACACATTCATAACATGGAGTGCTGATCTTGTGCTTTATTCCATCTTGAGACAGAGAGCCAATGGAGAGGTTGCAACAAAGGGGCTGTATGTATCAAATCTTTTCTTTCAAAACGTAATGCAGAATGATACAGGAAACACACACACACACACACACACACACACACACACACACACACACACACACACAGCTGTTCTATTTGATTTTTAATGCAAATGAAATACTGACAATACAACACTATTCATATCAGTGTAATAATCAGCACTCAAAGCGTTGGGAGTAAAAAGTTTAAACAAGCAGCAGAGAGAAAGGCAGACAATGTAAAACTATTCACATCAGTGTTGTAATCAACACTCAAAAAGTCAGGAATAAAAGGTTTAAACAAGCAGCAGAAAGAGAGGTGGAGGATGGAGGTGGGGTATGGGGGTAAAGGTGTACGCTAGCTGGGAGGAGTAGGAGAGGGGTGGATCATATCAAGAGCTTGGCAAAATGATTGAAAAATGGCCTCAGCATTATGTAGAATTGCATATGTCATGATTAACTGGAAAAGATAAGAAATATCAAATTATTGTAAACATACACATAGGCTGCTGATGTGAATGATTGAAACAAATTCAGGAGTCTCAAAAAAAAATCTTATTTATCATCAACGGTGGTGTCTATAGTGAATAATCAGAATATGATTGTTTCATGAATTATACTTTTGAATTGAATAAAATGTTTTATTTCTTACTTGGAAAACAAATCTGAGAGATTGAAGTTAAATTGTGCCTCATTTTTTTTTTTTTTTTTTTTTCAGATTACAAATGTATACATACACATGCATGCATGAATGTACTCATGCCTTGTGTACATGCGTGTAATTTGGAACCCTGCAGTAATCAGGGGCAAACATGAGCTGTACATCTCTCCCTGTGTTTTTGCTTTCAAGAGCACCTGTTGTGGCTGTTGTTGCTGATGTTAATGATGCTGAACAGTATGATCACTGAAATGACAGATCAGCACAGTGAGGAAAAGGGTAAGAGCAAAGCCGACATCAAAAGAAAAATTAAAAAGATTGAAAGTTGAGCACTGCATGAAGGTTGTATGTCCTATATGCTAAGAAAACCGGCACAAAAATTTTATACACTAAACATTATACTTATCAAAGGACGCTAATATCCATTCAAGGCAAATTACATACACTGAAAGACATTTTGCACCTCAAAGCAAGAGCATGTCCATTCAAGGCAAATTATACATACTGAAAAATGTTTCACATCAAAGAAAATTAGCATCCATTCAGGGCAAATTATATACACTGAAAGACGTTTCCATAAAAACAAGATCACATTCATTCAAGGGAAATTATATACACTGAATGATTTTTCCATCATAATATTATATCCATTCAAGGCAAATGACACGCACTGAAAGGCATTTTTCACATCAAAGAAAGATCCACTCAAGGCAAGTTATATACACATTGGAGGAAAAGTAATATTCCTAACAGTCACAACAGCCAAGCGGTTAGAGGTTAGGGCGTTGGACTTGTATCTGTAGGTTCTGGGTTTGAATCCTGGTATCAGCGCCTGGTGGGTTAAGGGTGAAGACCAGGTCTTTTTGCCAATCTCAGCTCACAGATCAACATAGATTTGTACAGTCCTGCTGGTGCCTTAAATTCCCTTCATGTGAACACACATGCAGAACATCAAATGCACACATGAAAGATCCTGTAATACACGTCAGGTTTTAGTAGATTTGTAAGCATGCAGACCCCTGAATATGGAACATGGCTGCCTAAACAACAGGGTAAAAACACTCATGCACGTAAAAGTATGGTTTCCTTCGGAAGAAAGCACTCATCAGGTATCCATTATTATCATCATTAAAACCCACATATTGTACAAGTGAACATGGGAGTCGCAGCCCAACACCACAAAAGAATGTACATCCCCAGTGAGAGCTTTGTCACCTCATTAGTTCCTCCACAGACATACACACCATGTAAGGGCACCAGCTTGCAACGCATATTTCACTCTTTGAACAAGCAGGGAGGAAGGTGGTAGAATGGTTAAGACACTAATCTGCCAATACAGTATCCATGAGGGTCTGGGTTGGAATCCTTGTCTTGTCCTTTCTCACAAGTTTTGATAGAAAATCAAACTGAGCATCTGGTTATTCAGGAAAATCAAACTGAGCATCTGGTCATTCAGGAAATCAACTGAGCTTCAGGAAATCAAACTGAGCATCTAGTCATTCAGGAAAATCAAACTGAGCATCTAGGCATTCAGGAAAATCAAACTGAGCATCTCGTCATTCTGATGAGGCGACAGGGCAAGGTGCCATGTACAGCATGTATGTGGCATACTGAACAATCCACAGCAACACAAGTGTTGTTCTCTGGCAAAAAAACTGCAGAAGACAGGTATACAAATATATATGCATGCACTCAAGGTCTGATTAAGTGTGCTGGGTTACGCTACTGTAGCGTATATGGGTCTTTCCAAATGCAATAATGCCTCCTTGAGAAACAGAAACTGAAGAAGTCATCAGGCGTGTTACTGGCACTGGCTGCCTGACACACAGCAGTGGTCTTACACAAGTACACAGCAAGCAGCCACAGTGAGGTCGTCATCTCTTACACATCAGGTACAATGCACACACTTCAGCACTGTAGCCATCACTTGCACATCATCAACAATCCATGCAACTCAAAAGACACACTTCAGCACTGTAGCCATCACTTGCACATCAGCAACAATCCATGCAACTCAATAAACACACTTCAGCACTGTAGCCACCACTTGCACATCAGCAACAATCCATGCAACTCAATAGACACACTTCAGCAATGTAGCCACCACTTGCACATCAGCAACAATCCATGCAACTCAATAGACACACTCCAGCACTGTAGCCATCACTTGCACATGAGGTACAATGCACACACTTCAGCACTGTAGCCACCACTTGCACACAGCAACAATCCATGCAACTCAATAGACACACTTCAGCACTGTAGCCATCACTTGCACATCATCAACAATCCATGCAGCTCAACAGACACACTTCAGCACTGTAGCCATCTCTTACACATCAGGTACAATGCACACTCTTCAGCACTGTAGCCATCACTTGCACATGAGGTACAATGCACACCCTTCAGCACTGTAGCCATCTCTTACACATCAGGTACAATGCACACACTTCAGCACTGTAGCCATCACTTGCACATCAGGTACAATGCACACACTTCAGCACTGCAGCCATCACTTGCACATCAGGTACAATGCACACACTTCAGCACTGTAGCCATCTCTTGCACATCAGGTACAATGCACACACTTCAGCACTGTAGCCATCACTTGCACATCAGCAACAATCCATGCAACTCAACAGACACACTTCAGCACTGTAGCCATCACTTGCACATCAGCAACAATCCATGCAACTCAATAGACACACTCCAGCACTGTAGCCATCACTTGCACATCAGCAACAATCCATGCAACTCAATAGACACACTTCAGCACTGTAGCCATCACTTGCACATCAGCAACAATCCATGCAACTCAAAAGACACACTTCAGGATTCTGAAAACAGGGGAACAAAAAAAAAGTAAAAAACAAAACCCAAAAAGCTTGGGGGGTGCCCCCATTTCTCCATCTCCGCAGGGCTCCCCACCACCCCCGTCACCTCAGTTTCGGTTTCTCAAGGAGGCGTCACTGCGTTCAGAAAAATCCATACACGCTACACATCATCTGCCAGACGGATGCCTGACAGCAGCATAACCCAACGCACTTGTCAGGCCTTAAGTGCATGCACATGTATTTGTGTACCTATCAGAGTGGATTTCATTTACAGAATTTTACCAGAGGATAACACTTCTGTTGCCATGGGGTTTGTTTCTTTTCAGTGCACCAAGTGCATGCTGCACAAGGGACCTCAGTTTATCATATCATCCAAATGATTAGACGCTCCGTTCTGATTTTTCCAGTCAAACTTGGGAGAAAGGGCGACAACGGGATTCGAACCAAGACCCCAATGAACGCTGTATTGTGTTATCCATTCTGCCACCTTGGTCCCCTGACCTCAGACCCCATGCAAATGGTGACACACTAACAACACATTTCTGTCAACTGACACAGACCCACACACACCAGCTGTTCCAGGGATTTCCAAACAAAAAGTCAAACCTCAAGTGCTGGCAGATTAACAACACAAAACCACCGCCTAAAACTGATTCCGAAAATAAAGGCATGCAGTTCATATACATCAACATGTTACTGGTCAGCCAGTAGACAAAAAAATTAATGTAATTGAAAAGACATGATTCCATAAAATAAAAAAATATATATATTGAAAACTGGTTCTGACATCTGATATTTGTAGCTTTAAGTCCAACATAGTCATCATCATCATCATCGTCATCTTCCTTCTTCATCCTGACAATAATATTAATATATAAAATTAAAAAAATTTTTAAAAAGCTGCCCCGTCATCTGCACCGTCTCAGTGGCATTCTTCCCACGCCGCTCATTCCGAGTCCCCCAAACACATCTAACATTGTTGCTTTAAGTCCAGCTGACCGCCAGGGCCGTATCAGGTCTACTCAACTAAATTAAAAATTCAACTGCAATAAACGCAAAATTATGTTCCAACTTTATGTTCCAACTGGAAAAAATAAACTGCAAAACGACACAGTTCATGACGTGCTATCCCAACCATTTAGCACCTGAAGACAAATAAGACAAGGCTGTGGTGAGGAAGTTAGTCCTTCCCCATAATTCATCAGTCATAGATTGAAAAATAATACTAATACTAATAATAATAGATAAAAAGAAAGCTTAAAACAATTTAATTAAAAGCCACACAAAAATACATTTTAAAAAAAGGCCATATATGCAAATATTACTACAGAATTGTGGTCCGATAAAAATGACAGACTTGACACACAGTCAGTCTGGTGGGAAAATCTTAGCTGCTCCCCAAGGGATGCATTATTTTTCCATTCTTTTTCTCTCACACTCATACATTCTCACTCCACTCAACAACAACAAAAACATGAACAGGATTTGTGAGACTGTAATCCAAAGCTACATGCATACAAGAAACATCAAACAGGAAAATAGAGGGCAAAAAGAAATCTAGAAAAGAAAAAGACAAACAGCAAACAACACTATCTATACTGTTTACAATGTTCAAGATAACCAGCCAGTAGTCAGGATGTATATTCATCTGAAGTCAGTGATCAAAGTTCTCCACAGAGAAAAAAAAAAAGAAAACAGATTATGGTCTGCTCAATGCCATTATTCCAAAACAGGGAGTTGGGTTGGGGAGGGAGGCAATGAAACTGGGAAAGGGGAGTTGGATTATGCAATGAGCATGATGAAGGGGAGTAGAATCCTGCAGTAAAACTGACAGAAGGGAGTAGGATTGTCCAATGAAATGGAGGTAGGGGTGTTGAATTATGCGATGAAACAAGAGGAAGGGGAGTAGGATTATGCAGTCAAACGGAGGAAGCGGAGTAGGATTATGCAGTGAAATGGAGGAAGCGGAGTAGGATTATGCAGTGAAATGGAGGAAGCGGATAGGATTATGCAGTGAAATGGAGGAAGCGGAGTAGGATTATGCAGTAAAATGGAGGAAGGAGAGGATTATGCAATGGAATGGAAGAGAAGTATGATTATACAATGAAATGAAAGGAGATTGTGATTATACATTGAAGTGAATTAACTGGACAAGAATTATGCAATGAATTGGAGGAAGGGAGGCAGAATTATGCAATGAATTGGAGGAAGGGGGGCAGAATTATGCAATGAATTGGAGGAAGGGAGGCAGAATTATGCAATGAATTGGAGGAAGGGGGGCAGAATTATGCAATGAATTGGAGGAAGGGGGGCAGAATTATGCAATGAATTGGAGGAAGGGGGGCACAATTATGCAATGAATTGGAGGAAGGGAGGCAGAATTATGCAATGAACTGGAGGAAGGGGGACGGCAATGTAAAATACAATCAAGGTATCCTTCTAAGGTTCACACAGACTTGTAGCAATGAATACCAACAGCTTCAGAATGATCTCACAATGGACCTTTCCACCTGTACAATAAAAATGGTGTCTACTCTTTCCAAGCACAGGCAAATAACATTAACAGCAAGGCATACAGGTATGTCACATCATGCCACAACAATCTGCCATTTTCACTGTAATGCAGCTTTCTTTGTTCCGCAGTACCATCATGGGTAAAGTGGTTCACCACTGACGTAGTCATTAAAATGAGACCAAAATAAGGAAATCTGCAAAAGCCAATCAAAATGTTTCAATAAACAAAGGAAAACAAAACCACCCCAAAACACCAGCATTGCCATAGCAAGAACAGCTTTCAAAACACAAGGATTTTTCACTGAATGAAATGTCTCTGGCACTGTGTGCTCAACCCCAACAACCACCCACCCCCCTCTCTCCCACACACATATATTTACTGACAGACATGTACAATGCACAGAATGTGAGAAATTCCTAATGCTTTTCATCTACGGGCAGCATTGCTATAAAAGACACCTCACTCATGTTAAACATGTGTGTGTGTGTGTGTGTGTGTGTGTGTGTGTGTGTGTGTGTGTGTGTGTGTGTGTGTGTGTGTGTGTGTGTGTGTGTGTGTGTGTGGAAGAGAGAGAGAGATAGTGAGAGAGAGAAAGACAACAGAGAAAGAATGAGAGAGATACAGTTATCATCACTCTCAGAGAATACCAACAGCAAAGTGGTGTGCCCTGACCGTTCATGGCAATACATACCATTCTGGAAGGGGAGAGAGAGAGAGAATGAGAGAGAGAGGGAGAGAGAGAGAGAGAGAGAGAGAGAGAGAGAGAGAGAATGAGAGGGATACAGTTATCACCACTCTCAGAGAATACCAACAGCAAAGTGGTGTGTCCTGACTGTTCATGGCAATACATACCATTCTGGAAAGAGAAAGAGAATGAGAGAGATACAGTTATTTATCATCACTCTCAGAGAATACCAACAGCAAAGTGGTGTGTCCTGACCGTTCATGGCAATACATACCATTCTGGAAAGAGAGAGAGAGAGAGAAAGAGAGAGAGAGGGGGAGAAAGAGTGTGTGTGTGTGTGCGCGTGCATGTGTGTTTGCGTGTGCATGTATTTGTGTGCGTTGGCGCACCTGTGCCAAGTGTTCTTATGTCTTGAGTTATGGGACAAGGAGGTGACTTCCACCAAGCTGCCCAACACAATCTACATCTAGACATCCAGTCTTAATTCATAGCGGTTATCTCTTCCCATACGGTAGCGATAATGGTTCCCACAATCCCATTTAACTGTTACCCATCCAGTTTTCAGATCTTGTGCAACATCAGTGACAGTACCAGCACCTGGCGGTGAGCCATCCTGAAACACACCACAAGTGTCACTCAGTCTCTGTACACAGCCAAAGGCAACAACAACATCATAGGAAGCAAAAGAATGATTTATGAAAATATAAATAAAAGACAAGTTCAAAATAAACACCATCACCATACCCTCCTTCCCCCGAAAAAAAAGAGCACCACTTTAAGTTCTTAGGAAATAAAATCCAGATTTCTTTATTTAAAAAAAAAAGTCAGAATATGAGACAGACATGTTAACATGCAGAAGAAAATTCCATATTGTGAAAATCAATTTTGACAATTATGTCTTACCTAAACATTCATCCCTTTTTTAATGGAATGAAATGCAAAAGTAATCATCAACCTGAAATCACAGCATTCAAAATTCACACATACAAAAACAAGACAAAGTTACACAGATTTGCTGACCACCGTTAACTTCCTTTTTCCCCTTTTCTCTCAACCTCCACACCCCTCCTCTACCCAAAATACACCCTCTTACCCACTCCCCACACTGTGTGTGTGTGTGTGTGTGTGTGTGTGGCTGATGTCAGTTTTCCAGCACCATCCATACAAACCCAGTTTATCCAACCGTGAAGTCGTTTCACCACAGTACAAAATGTACTGAAAATGTTCTTGTGCACGTGCTGCATTCTAAGCACACTATCACACAGCCAGCGTGAGTCAAGGTTGTGTGATGGCCTTGGACAACAGCTTTGCCAGTGTTTGACACAAGGTGAAACCCGAGTCCTACACTGAACTATCCTGATGTAATGTGATGCACTGCTGTGTGGGCACCACCTTCAGCCATGGCAACCTCCTACCACAACCATCATCACCCTCCACTACAGGAGACGACACACTCTGAAGATGCAGTCTGGCTGCCTCCAGGGTGAGGTAATGATGATCATCCTCTCACACCTTAAAACAACACCTCAGTGACAATGCCTTTGATGATGAGGGCGCACTCAGTGGGTAACACACCAACTGTGTTGCTGGAGAACGCAGACAGCGCCCACAACATTCTGCACATGCTGTCAGAGCTCACCTTGCTCACTGGGTCGTCAGTTCCAATCCCCACAACAAGACACCACAGACACACACAGAACCAGGGGCAAAGAAATCTCCAGCTCTGATAACTTCAGAAACAAGCCAGCCAGCACAATGCAGTAACAGATGTCATGCCTTTCAAAGGACACTACAAGACAGACATGTGTGTTTGCAGTTAAAACCTGTGTAATTATACTCCACAGGCAGAAGTCACGGCTGTGTGCATAAAACTCCAGCAGTTTCCTTGGAACAGGAAGCAAACATCGAGCTGTTGAGCACCACCACTGACAGTTTACTCCCCACTATATAATGTTCCGTGATATTTTGTTGCAATATAAAACCAAAATGTATGCTGAGGTAGGAAAGCTTATCACATTCACTGTTGTTTATTTTCCTTATGACTCACTGTTTAGCTTTTGTATTCTGATGCTACAGAGCAAACAGAGAATATAAAACAAACACCACCATGTTCCAAAAACAATCAAAAGTGTGCTCTTTTGCAAAAAACAACAACATTAATACAGTTACATTTTGTCATACACATAAACTACTCACCAACAGGCCTTTCAATAGCAAATGTTTGTATCCATGTAAAAAACATCAACCCATTACATTCACCGACAACCATAAGCATTGTCTAACTCTGAACATGAGGTGACCGGACATCCAAGGGCAATGTTTCAACTGTCTTTGTAGCAGTTGTTTCCCTTTGACAACTAGACTCCTCATGAAAATTGTGCCAAACAGGTCCACACCTAGAAACTCCTATCACCTCCCTCTGTCATAGTTCTAGATCCTTGGTGTTAGTGAGGTACTAGCTGGGAGTAAGGGATGAGACAGAGGTCAACTGGACCTGTATGCTGCTGAACTAGGAAATAGAATAATAATAATAATCATAATAAATACTACAGACACTTGAATTAAAATGTAATCTCCACTGCTTTCTGTCCACACTCAGCACACACACTGCATCAACAGACACAAGGTCCAGTGAGGGGCAGCAGGTAAACAACAACAACAACAATAACAACAACAATAACAACAAGATGGTGAATCCATCCCAACAACAAACAACTACTGCTGACACAGGTGTCAGTGACTCCAGTATCCTCTTCAGAGAATACCGTTCCTTCCTGAGAGAAACACCTGGGCCAACCTGTGTCTGCATTTCATTGTTTTTCCTCTCTGTCTCTCTCCCTCCCTACCCCCCTCTATCCCTCCCTCTCAGTCTCTCACCCTTCCCCCCTCTCTTTCTCTCCCTCCCTCTCTCTCTCTTCCTCTTTCATCAGTTCCCACACAGACTTCTTGTTCAAAGAGCAGGTCCACCAGTGCTATGACCAACACTGGCCTCTTTCCACCCTGCGTCCAGATCCAGATCCACACAGAGGAGTTACATCCCTTCCTCTCAGGATCTTCACTGGCACTCTGATCAACGCTGGCTGAAAGGGACCTGAGGTGGAACCAAGAGCTGGGGACACACAGTGCCAGGAACTGTGTGAGACATCTTTTTCAGTGTGTGTTGTGGTTGTTTTTAACTGTCCACTGTGAACCACACAAGGCAGTCTGTAAAGCTGTGCACTTACCTGTGATCCACTGCACCAGCCCTTCCCCCGCCTGACACGATCTCCAACTTTGATGACAGCTGCATACTCTGGTCCTTCAAGAGATCTTCCTGTAACACAGAATCATCACTGCAGCACACCCTGGTCTTCCTTTGCACAGTGACCTTCCTGTGACTCTAAATCCATCTTCCTGATTTTTTTCTGTGACTGAAAAAAATGTTCTTCGAGCTTCCAATTACTCATTATCAATATTCCTGTGATTCAAAATCAGTCAGTCTTCCTGGGACTCAGATAATATTAAATTAATCTTTCTGTGACTAAAGCCCAATCCTGGATCAAATCCAATCTTCCTGTAGCTCACAGTCAATCTCTTTCTTCAAAACATGGACATTTCCTCAATTTCACTTCTTACAGATAAAAGGGAGAAATACTGCACAGACAGAATACATAAAGGTTTTCTTCATCACTCACTTTCTTCCTCTTGTCCACATCCTCATCAGAGGAAAACAGTGAAAGACACAGTGTACAATCACTACAGCACAGGGCATCAGTCACAGAACATCTGACCCCCACGTTTCCCTCCACTTCCTGTGGTCACTTTGTGTCAGTCTTCAGTGTGGACACATTCATGGGGACTGTTCATGTGGTGGAGGTCTCCACTCCAGGGGAGACGCTAACTCTGTTCAGCTCTGCGACTAACTCACTAAGCAATGATTGTCATCAGGGCCTTACTATGTGGTGTCCTGAATGACAAGAGACGCCACTGAGCAAAGCTGTAGTGACTCAGCAACAGTGCAGGGTTTCCTTTGGTGTGTGGCTTCATGGCAGACCCACATGTAGACTGCCAGTGCTGGGACTGCAGCACAGCAAGCCTGGTGTGGCGGTGTATGCAGAACTAGGGATGAGCGATCTGAGGGCAATGCCACTGGAACGGTGCACAAGGTGACAAGACAGAAAAGAAAGCAACACCTCTACTTTCAAAAAACAACAACCGAGAAGCTACGAAGACCAGACACAGCAAGCAAGTCACTGATGAACAGAGATACTGCTGACTACCTGAGCAATACCAGTATCTGCAGCACACACATACATCATGTGATGCAGCACCCAGCCTTTTATGTACGTGTATGAGATAACAGCAGGTATTCTGACTGAATCAGCATCAATGAAGGCATGCACTGACAGACTGTGATAGAAAGAAATCAATAGAACAGAAAGGAAAGGCACCACAAATTCTGCACAAAATTTACTCCTCAAAATATCTACACTATAAAAAGGAGAGAAAAGGGAGAAAAAAAAAATCACATGCTATTTAAGAAAGAAAAAAAGATATAAATAAAGAAAATGAAGAAAACAAAGAAGAAAATTTCAAATTCGTGTAACCTGCAACACCGCCAGAGGAAGGAATACCAAGACTGAATGAGTGAGGTTATGCTTACATACCTACCCCCAAATCTTACCACCAGGATCAGACAAGTAGACATCCTTATTAAAGTATTAAAAAATAATGATAATAATAATAATAAAAAATAAAAA
Source organism: Babylonia areolata (assembly GCF_041734735.1). NCBI lineage: Eukaryota > Metazoa > Mollusca > Gastropoda > Neogastropoda > Buccinidae > Babylonia > Babylonia areolata. Next base: position 17,249,865 of record NC_134897.1, on the reverse strand, counting down.
AATCAGAATTAAGAATTCAGGACAGAATGCAATGAACTGTGTCTGTGTTCACAAGGACACAAAGGGAATAACTTCAGTTTGTGCGCTCTCTACAAATTCTCCATCAGTCCTGAGAGTCATGATAACTGTCGTCAGACACAACACAGTATTCATGGCAAACAAATGAAAGGTTTTCCAGGCAACAAAGTTCAGAGCTGAGAAAGAAAGGCAGACAGACCAACAGAAAGACAGAGAAAGACAGAGGACAGCCCAGGAGGCAAGAGAGAGGATGAGACAGACGTCCACATAAACAGACAGACAGGGGGAGGGGAGGGAGGGGAGGGAGGGGGTGGTAGGTGAGGTCAGCAAGAAAGGAAGGAAGGAAGAAAGAAGCGTAACAGTACTCACCACACCAAAGGCACCTGTCAGCTGTATTACCCTGCACACAGCCCACACGGACATTAACCCAACTCACTGGGGTCGGCCCAATGTTCCCCCATGTCTAAGTTCTCCCGGGTCTATATACACCCAGTTTTCTTTCAGCCAGGTCTAAGTTCCCTCGGTCTATATTCCCACCGGTCCATGTTTCCCCAGGTCTATATTTCCCCAAATTAACATTTTCTGAGTCTTTGTTCCTTTAAGTCTTTGTTCCCAGAGTTCTAAAATCCCCCAGGTCTACATTCCTCCAGGTCTATACTCCCCCAGGTCTATGTTCCCCCGATCCATGTTTCCCCAAGGTCTATATTCCTCCAATTTAACAGCTTCTGGGTTTTGTTCCTTTCAGTCTTTGTTCCCAAGGTCTATATTCCCCGAGGTCTAGGGGGCGGAGTGCTTTAGAACTGGGGGAACACAGACATGGCTGAATATAGACCTGGTGGGAACTCAGATCTGGGTGAAACTTTAGACCTGGGGAACATATTATCCCTGGGAAAACTTTAGACGTGGGGGAACACAGACCTGGGGGAAATCAGACCTGGGGGAACACAGCCCTGGTGAAACAGACCTGGGGGTACTTTAGAACTGGGGGAACACAGACCTGGGGAACACAGACCAGGGGGAACAAAGACACGCTCCCAACTCACTGCTCTCACCAGCTGACATCTCTTTCTACCCTTCTGCTGCCTTTCTTTTCCTGTCCTCTGTCCAGTCATCACTATGAAAACAGCAGAAGGCTTCAGAAAGAAAACAATCTGTACAGTCCCTGGGTTATCTTGCCAGCCATCAAAAATACAAAATGTCTAGCGCTTCAGTTTTCCCTCTTCTCAAGACGCTCAGTCCATATTGTCATCTGATCAGAAAGTAATAAACGTAAGTGCACAAAAAACTGACAATAAACTCAGCTGTGGAAAAAAACACCACAATTTAGACAAACATATTTTCAAATTTGTGTTAAACAGGTCTAAAAATACCAAGTAACTGTCCTGTTTGTTTCAGGGTTGTTTTTGGTTATTTTTTTATGAAATCAAATTCAGCTGGAAAGATGTAAAAAAACAACAGCAACCACAACAACAACAAAGCAGGTTTGGTGTAAAACAACAACAACAACCACAACAACAACAAAGCAGGTTTGGTGTAAAACAACAACAACCACAACAACAACAAAGCAGGTTTGGTGTAAAACAACAACAACCACAACAACAACAAAGCAGGTTTGGTGTAAAACAACAACAACCACAACAACAACAAAGCAGGTTTGGTGTAAAACAACAACAACAACCACAACAACAACAAAGCAGGTTTGGTGTAAAACAACAACAACCACCACAACAACAACAAAGCAGGTTTGGTGTAAAACAACAACAACAACCGCAACAACAACAAAACAGGTTTTCTGTCAATACAAAACAGAATATAAATGATGTAGAATAGAAGACAGTTCACTGGAATGCCTATTTTACCAGTACTGTACAGGAAATACACACACACACACACACACACACACACACACACACACACACACACACACACAAATGCAGTGTCTCTGTCCCTATCTGACCTTGTTCTTTATTTCAGTTTAGAGAAATGTGAATATCTGCATCTCTGTATTCATGAATGCTGTGTGTGTTGGGTCTACGCACAGGTCAGGCATCTCTACCCCACACCCTTTCAAAGCCTAGTTTTCAGAAAATAGTCATTATCAACACCCATTAAGATGCTGTTTTTAACTGATCTCTGTAACAGCTGAGCAATGACATGAATCTGCCGCACAGTTCACACATCACTCTGACAAGATCACAATGCATTTCCAAATACAAAGAAATCAATACCTTCTTCTGGGCAGAACCCGTCAGCATCCCGATGTGAGCCACAGCTTTCTTGACTTTTTCAGCAACATCTGACATCAGGACCAGATTCCCTGTTGTTGTCTTGGCGTCGTCAGGAAGTTTCTGCGACTCCAGACCAGTCAGGCGTGACATCAGCTTTCCCATCATGCCCAGCAGAGAACCATCTGCTGCAGAAGAGACCAGCCGTTCAGCAGTAGTTTTATGAGCAGACAAGGCAGCTTTCTGGTCCTCCAAATCCAGTTTGCAGGATTTTCTTTCCGCCAGGACAGCGTCTTCTCTCTCTTGAATGTCAGCATTTAGCTTTTGACGCCGGGTCTCCACTGACATCTGCAGGTCATCAAATGTGACCTTGACCTCATCTCTCATGGCCTTGAACTGGCCCTTGTCATCTGTCACTTGGGTGTCAATCTGGTTGATCTGATGGGACAAGAAAAAGTTTAAATACGTTATTGACAATGCGGTTTGCACAGAACACAAAACATACCATGGTTTATTACATCAGCTGAGCACAGTTTTACTGCTTTACACTGTGTTAACAATTGTTTCTTTCTCTTCATCTGATCCTTCTGCCACATTGTGTGCATGTCTATGTATTGAGGGTGGTGTGAAGGAGGTGAGGGGTGTCTGAGCATATATGTGAGCAGGTATGTTTTTAGTGTAGACTAACACACTGAAGATGACCAGATGACTTGCCCAAATGTATGTCTGATGTTTGTGGTTAAAGCATAGTGCAAAAATAATAAACATTTGTTAATCAAGCACTGCATTTTGTTATTGAACCAAAACAACTTTTCTTGAAACCTCAATAATTGAGCCACTGTTCTGCTGAGTCAGACACTCCCTATTTCAAAATGTTTTCCCACCCTATTTTCTTCTACAATTTGATCTTTTCTCTATCTTTCATCTTGTGGGGGTTAAACATTTCAGTCTAGTCCCATCCTGCTTATTTCTTCAATTTGATCTTTTCTTTCTTTCATATTTGAGGAAGATAAATGTTTCAGTCCAGAGGTGTTCATTTCAAGTATAAAAAAAAATCTATTCATTCCAACAAAATCACTCCCTCTCTCTTTCTCTCTCTTTCAATCATGTTCTCTCTCAATTTTTTTTTCTTCAATAGTTGTGGGGTGGGGGTGGGTGTGGGGGTCTACTGAACCTTTGCCACAACAGCAGCCTCCTTCTCCTCCAGTTTCTGCATGTGTTTCTTCAGCTCCTCCCTCTTCACTGTGGCCACGTCTCCAATTCCTCCCACGTCAGGACACTGGCGGTGAGCCGAGAAAGCACACATTAAACAGACTAGTTCCTCATGACTTGTACAGTACAGCTCTGCCTGCTTACTGCTGTGGTTCACACAGGGTGTCAGGGGGTGTGAGGCCAGCTGCTCAGCGGTCAGATCACTCAGCTTCTCTGTGACGTGATCCCGACTTACAGGAGCCTTAGAATGGGTTTTAGCACACAGGGTGCAAAGTTTAATGCTGCACTGAAGGCAGTACAAGGTGGCCTCAGCAGCTTCACAGCTACAGACATGGCTGCCACTCAGCGCTTTCTCACTCTCAACTACAACAGCCGTAGCAAAGTCCGTCGGCAGTGCATCCACTTGGGAGGCAAGGTCACCATGACCTTTGTCGGAGGCTGGAAGAATAGGCACCCGACATAAAGGGCAGCCACCTTGGTCACCGGCCTCTTCCAGCCAAGACACCACACACTTGCGGCAGACGAGGTGCGTGCAAGGAAGGATTATGGGTTGCTGTAAATTTTCATGGCAAACAGGGCACTCCACATCACTTGTAGCTGCAGCAGCCATGTCTGAAACATTCAGTTGGTTAAAGACTGTGTACAGACTGTTCTGAAAATGTAGGTATTCAGGAACTGTGTTTGTAAAAGAAATGTTCTAAATTCAAGACCTTGATTCAGCACATTCACCAGTTCTGTTCACATCTATGCACTTTCATGCTACAGACCTTGCAGGTGTCTGTCTCAGAAAATACAAAGTATATGAGTCAAGGATGACCCTCAATCTAGAATCAACTTCTTTCAGCAATAATAACAAAACCATTCATTTGTTTCTTAACAATATAGTTGATTGTGTCAGAAGTAAGCAACCAGTAAAACAACAACAACAGATCTATTTTCTATTTTCTGGTATAATATACACATTAACCACCCCAGACGATATGATTCACAACTAGGTCTGTGAATATTCACTGCTGAAACAGATTTAGACATTTGCACTTTCTGGCTGTTGCCACCATGACAACATGGCTACATGTGTGCAGGTGTTTGTGTGACCGTGTGTGTAAAAGGTCACAAGGAAACTTTTCTTTTCTTTTTTTTTCTTTTTTTTGCTACCCCATCATCTACGTAACAAGGCTGTACTCTATGCTACCGGTCATAATGATGTCCCATCATCAACCAGGTCTGAGAGATAAAGACACTTGCACTGTTGGTCAGGAAATTAGAGCAACACACCCACAGACGCATCTGTGAAGTGAATGATAATCGACAGTGTGGTCCCAGTCTTCCCATTTAAGCCCATAGCACATTAAACGCTGGGTAGGAGCCAGCCATGGGCTGAAAAAAACCCACCTACGCTGGGATTCCAACCAGCATTCTCCCAGCCGTCAGTCCACAATCCTAACCACTTTGCCATGGCGGCTGGTCACAAGGAAAATATTTAGCAACAATAATGATCAACTACTATTAAAACACAAATCTGACCATAAACAATGCTGGTAGCAGAACTGATATATATTGAATGTTCAGCAAAAATGAACCATCAGAACAGCTACAAGTACAAGGTGCCACAATCAATGACCTTAAAACAATATGAAAGAATCTTACATCCTGTTAACAAACTGGCTTATGATCAATTTCAAATTTCTACCCCCCTCGACTGTTTTGTAACAATTACATTGGTAACTAACTGGGTAGCATAAATGATAAATAATAATGTTTTGGGTTTTTTTTTACACATCAACCTGACAACCCAATTATTCTTCACAGTGTAAGTGTACTCTAACTGGCCAGTTCAGAGTACACCTGAACTACTTCACATTCACTGCACTTAATTATGATGGTTTGTGAGTCCACTACAGCAGAATGATAATAGTAATAATAATGATAATAATAAGAACAACAACAACAATAATGATAGTAATGATAATTAATAATAATAACAATAATAATATTAATGTACATTTGTGCACCCTCTCTAAGAGCTCAAGGTGCTTCACATGAAAGAAAAAGTTACAGACTACATGAACCACTCCTGACCACTTTCTCTTCCTCTCTCACTCAAGGAATTTTTAGAAGGTAACAGTCAGAGGTAGAGTTGAGAGTTCTTAAGAGAGTGTAAGCACAAATGAGGTCAGAAAGATAGGAAGGTGCAACTGAGTGGAAATCAGAAATGCACAGAAATGCAACTTTGTATTCAGTTCTCACCTTAATGGGGAACCAGTGCAAAGTATGGAGTATGGCAGTAGCCAGAGTATGTGGGACTCTGAGAGTCAGTTGAGCAGCACAGTTTTGAAGGTTTTTTTTTTTTTAATTTGATGCGGAAGAGAAGATCATGATGACAATCTGTGAGAACAGAATCACAGAAGTTGATTCATGAAGGCACAAAAGCAGAAACAAAGAGTTCAACCCAAAGTTACTGACAAAGTTAATCTGTCAAACTTCACAAATGACTGTTCGTATCAGACTGACCGCTTGAGCGTGCATACTAAAGCTTGGGTAAGAGTGACTTTGTGGTTCCTTGCTGACATAGAAAACTGAACTGTAACATCACCAGCCAAGCAAGTCAGGGAAAGCCACAGTTCTGTGTGGACATTCTTAGAGGAAATAATCAGAGGTTCAGTTTTGCCATCAACTAGCTTGAGTTTGTTGAATGTCATACAGGATTTATCTTCAAGAATGCAATCTTGCATTGACAAAATCAAAACTATTTGGCTAGGTTCTGCAGACTTCTGCAGCTGGGTATCATCAGCAAAATAACTGCAACCAACAAAATAGTGCTAGATTATATATATAATGGTCATGCTAAATGTGGTCCTATTCTCCTTTTAGTTGGGAATAAATATACTTGTTCACAGGGAGGGGGAGGGTGTTGGGGGGATGAGGGGGGGATAGGATACCTATCAAATTAGGAGGAAAAGGATACCTATGAAACTGGATGGAAAGAAATGGCTCAGGAATCTTGAATCGAAGAATTTGGGATCTTTGGTGACACATAAATAAGGGAGAGAATTCTGTGTCCACAGAAAAACAATTTCAATGACAATTTTCATGTGTAGCTGGGATGACATACCTTGCCATAAACTGATGTCGGCTTTTTCTTCTTCTTCTTTTTTTTTTTTTTTTTTTTTTTTTGGTGGGGGTGGGGGTGGGGGGTTGCAGCCATCTTACCACACTGGCATAAGAGCCTCTACTCACACACTTACTCAGTCTGTACTAATCAGAGAGGCACTCCTTCCCAACATCACAAAACATCAGCAATACCAATTACCATATTTAACGACTACAGAATATAATTAAAACAAACATCGTGAACTGTATCATAGTGCAGACAATTTCACAATGTATATAAACCTAAACTGCTTGTCTTCCATATCAATCTGCCCAGGCCTGCACCTGGAGAGGTCACTCTAGCTTTACTAAAGTGACTACATTTCTGGTGCAGCCATCGTCTCTCGAGACTGAAGGAGGCTGATGACGATAAACCTAAAATATGATCAGGATGGTAAAAAGATCTTGTCCTCTTTGTTTCTAACATTTCCATTTGACAAACTGTTTTTCCGAGTGAAAAAAACAACAAACAAAACTGGACAGGGTGTCCATTGGAGCAGTAGACCTCCCACCCCCAGCCCACCCTGCTAGGGAGATACAGTACTGAACCAGGACATCCTGGCCAACAACTCGAGAAAAACTGTGTCAATTGGAGCAGAATATAACATTTTCTTCAAAATAGTTAAATCAAATTATAGTTAAGTGAACTTATCTGCAGATGAGGATAATTTGCGCTTCATACAAAAATAAATAAATTCATAGACTAATCAAGCCATGCACTCCCATTACCCGTTGCGACGATAATCTGCAAAGGTTCCTGCAACGTATCGTTCCAGATTCCAGAAATTATGAACCGAAAGTAAAAACCTTTCCCAATCCCGGAAACGAGTTCTCATTATCGATCACAGAATGCCAAGTGACTAGCATATATATCTGTTTCAGCTTATTTTGAGGTGTTGTATCCATATAAAACAACGCTGAAAACATTACGAGAAACAAGTTACTAGTTCCACTGTTATCGATAGTACTAGACACAGTCACAGAAAACTAACCTCAAACTTCCTTTCCTCGATGGTGGCTCAGAGAAAAAGGAAGAATTACCTACCGTGGGCTGAACATGATTATTAAACGAGCAGCTCCGAGAACACCCGAACTGGGGAATCGTAAAAAAAATTTTTGAATCAAAAAAAGAAAAAAAAAAATCACAGCTCGGCGTCCCTCTCTCTCGCTCTCTCTCTCTCTCTCTCTCTCTCTCTCTCTCCACACGACTGAGTTTTGTATTATTGTGTCAAAGATCTCATTAAGGTTAAAGGTTCCATAGCTTTTGGTGAATGTTCAAACAAACATCAGAAAAGTGTCCATGCAGTAATCTCGATGATACAGTCACATGTAATAGCTGTTATTTTGTTTTTTCGTTGTTTTTATTTTTTCTTCTTAATTTAGTTTAATTATCAGAGCTCGTCGACAGAACCAAAAGATGCGTAATCATGTATGATGAAGGTATTGTTAAGAAAATATGGAACTTCCTTTCTCAGTAAAGCTGTTTTCCCATCCTTCTTGCAGCAAATTGGTAACTCTGTGTGTGTGTGTGTGTGTGTGTGTGTGTGTGTGTGCTTGTGTATGTGCATGCGCGCATTGATGAGAGCTCATGTGTGTCGCGCGTGCATATGTATGTATGAGTGTGTGTGTGCCTCTGTGTGTGTGTGTGTGTGTGTGTGTGTGTGTATGTGTGTGTGAGGTGCGATATGTAGGAATGTGTGTGCATGTGTGTGTGTGTAGGGGGAGGGGTTGTGTATGGTATGTTGGGGGTATTTTAGGAGCTGCAGAATATAGGTGTGTTCCTAAAAAATATTTGTCTCCAAAATCGGTTTTTAATTTTTGTGATATGCTCAAAGGAGGCACAAAAAAGTCATTTTAGCTGTAAGTAAGATGATTAGATTTGCAAATGTTGCCTAGCCACACTTTTGGAGTTAAAAGATATTTGTGTTTTATCAACTTTTCTGTGACATTGTTGTGTATTTGGGAATGTATTCTGGGTATGAAAAGAACTTTTGCAGTAATCCTCCATACTCCAATCAGTGGAGTGAAATGATAATTAAAACTTGAAACTTGAAACATGTCTGTGTGTATGTGTCTGTATCTGTGTGTATGTGTATGTGTGCGTCCAGCAGTTTATGTGTTTGGACTTGTGTGCTTTTATGTGAAGTGTTGGGCCTCTGTACGTTTGCTTGTGCTTTCATTTCTGTGAGACTGCATCTGATGTTGGCTGCACATCTGTTGCCACGGTGCCTCTGTGTGTGTGTGTGTGTGTGTGTGTGTGTGTGTGTGTGTGTGTTTGCTTGTGTGTGTGTGTGTGTGTGTGTGTGTGTGTGTGTGTGCGTGTGTGTGTTTGTGTCTGTGTGTGTGTGAGTCTGTTTTTGGATCTGTTGCTGTAATTTCCTGACCAACACTGCAAGTGTCTGTATCTCTCGGGTCTGGCTGACGCTGGGATACCATTATGACAGGAAGCGTAGAGTACAGCCTTGAAAAAAAAAGCCCCAAATTATGTGGCCTTTTATACCCTGCTCTCATGGTGACCTCAGTTTCGATAAGCCTCCACTTCCGCGCTTGGAGCAAGTCTCGTCAAGGTCTTCATTGTTGACGGATTCATGGTGGACTGCCTTTAGAGGGACGTCGTGGTGGTCTCCACTCTAGGAGGGACGCTCACTCAGTCTGACTCCACGACAAAGCCATTATTGTCGTCAGTACGGGGCGCGGCTTAGTAGGTGGTGTCCTAAGTATGCTAAATCAGAACAGGCACTACAGAACACCACCGAAGTGACTCAGCAGCAGTGCAGGATCTCCTCTGGTGTGTGGCCTCCTGGCGACCTAACATCGATGGTTCCTTGTGGACTGCCAGCACTGGGACTGCTACAGACGAACCAGGGTGTGGCTGTGTTTGGGGGACTCGAAATGAGCAGCATGGGAGTAATGCCACTGAAACGGCACAGATGGTGGGGGAGCTTTAAAAAAAAATAATAAAAAAAGAAGAAGAAATAGTGGGCTTCATCAATTGTTCCAAAGAGAGTCACAATGGTCAAAGCGAGGGAGAGTGAAAGAAAAGATCAGGTTGCATCAGTGGACAGGTAATTCCCAACAGATCTGATGCGCTGTTACCTTTGACAGTAGCAGGGTGCACAGGTGTGACTGCTTGGGCAGTGTGTTGTCAAAACAGCACCAACATCTTCGTTCTTGACTCAGCTGGAAAGAGGGATGGATGCATCGTCAGGTTTGGTTCAGTCATTTGTGACACGAGTAAGTTCTTGTCTGGTCTCTGTGAGCACTGATTCAGTTTTGTCAGGATTCAGTTGTAATTTTTTCTTGATCATCAAGTTCTGATTTTCCTGGAATTATGGATTAGGGTGTTTCTTGCAAGAGTAATGACAAATTTTGGGGAGTGAAGGGGCTATGACTTTTCTGAAGTTGAGTGTCATAAGTGTAAAAATAATGACCGACATTGTGGTGAATGATAACTTCAGCAGCATTGTTCCAGTGAGAAGAGATGAGATGACAATTGTTAGTGACTGTAGGGAGAAGCTGTGGGACACACTGAGAAAAGACAGAAGCCTGTAGATTTTATTGTCATTTCTTTCGGTTGTCAAGGATTTCTGCTTCAGTCAAGACAATGAAGGAAAGAAGAGGTGTGCCATCAAACTGAGGATCAGGAGGAGTAGGCAGGAGAGGTGTTTGATCTAATTTGGTGCCAATGTTTTGGGCCTTGTCAAAAAGGATAAGATATTACGGAGTACTGATGAAGTGTTGTCAGAAGGAAGAGTCATTTTTGTTCAGTGTCAAGAAGATTTGACAGACTGGAGTAAACAGAACTGGAGGATGTGGCTTTTGTATTTCCTGATACATAATGAGATCTAATTGTTTTGTTGGAAGTGATTAGCTTTTGAAGAAAGGACCCTTTACGTTTAACAACTGAATAGTAGTGGGGAAAAAGCAAATATAGGACAAGAACATTTTGGGTGGTTGTTTTTTTTATGACATTGACTAGATATGCTGAAAGATTGGGTGATGTGGGTTCAGAGGTGCTTCAGGGTGGGGTCACATGGTGGGTAGGGGTTATAAGAGATAGTAAACCCTTTAATGCTAACCACTGCCACACAGCATGGTTTGTTTCAACAGACTGTACTCAGACTGCCTGTCTTGGAGGAGTGTCCTCAGAGGCCATGGCAGCGGAACTGACTGTCCACCCGGGGTACCTGAAAAAGACATGTCACCTGCCATCAGGTGTTGTCTCCAGCTGAGTGGTTCGGTTCTTGTGATGTTCACTTTCTTGTGGACTTATTCTGGACATGTTTTCACCCCTGTTGGCCCTTGTGATTGGCTGGGTGATAAACACCATGAATGAAGAAGTGTTCTCAGCTCTGAGGGAGAAATTCACAATCTTGACAGCTTCCTCGACACTGCTGTAACATATATTGCTGGGAATGTGGTAGGAAAATTTAACGCAAAACAACGATGCAGCTAAAACCACACACACACACACACACACACACACACAGCTACATGATTTTTAATGCAAAAGAAATATTGACAGTATGGCACAATTCACATCAGTGAAATAATCAGCACTCAAAGAATTGGGAATAGAAGCTTTAAACAAGCAGCAGAGAGAGAGAGGTGGAGGGTGGAGAGGTGGGTAAAGGTATGCACCAGGTGGGAGGGGGAGGAGAGGGGTGGATCATATCAACAACTTGGCAAAATGATTGAACTATGGCCTCAACATTATCTAAAATTGCATATGACATGATTAACAGGAAACTATAAGAAATATCAAATTATTGTAAATGTACACATAGGTTGCTGTTGTCTGGTGATGTGAATGACTGGAACAAAAACATTTTCAAAGTCTCCAAAAAATCTTATCTATCATTAACAGTTATTTCTTTAGTGAATATAATGATAACAATAGCAATAATGATAATGATGATTTAATTTACAAAGCACCTTTCCACATAAAACATGCACAACTGCACTGTACAGTGTAGAAACCGATGTTTAAAACATGCATTTAAACACTTAAATGAAAAACTTACATGCACAACCAAACACTCAAGCACAGATTTATGCGTGCGCGCGCACGCACACGCACACACACACACAATCATCACAGACTATACACACTCATTATGCATGAAAATACTCCCAATATCACAATACACCAAAACAATATCAGCAGTACTGAAACTTCACTCCCAACTCTTTAACACCGGTCACACATATCACAAGACAATAAAAATCAACATACTAAAGTACAAAATTTAAAAGCAGTCACACCCTTCCCCCTCCCCAAAACACCATACACAAAGAGGTACTCATCTGTATACATGATGCCAGGTGAAGTTGAAACAGTTGAATAAAGGAATATGACTGTTTACTTAATTAAACTTTTGAACTGAATGAGAGGTGGTTGTTTTTTTGTTTGTTTTGTCGTTTTTGTTTTCTTTCTTTTCTTTCTTGACAAACAAATCTGAGAGACTGAAGTGAAAATAGGTGCTGTATTTTTTTTCAATTACACATACATAAATGTACATAGATTCACACACATACACATGCGTGTGTACATCCATGCATGCCTTGCATGTGTGTGTGTGTGTGTGTGTGTGTGTGTGTGTGTTTGCTATTCTGACACCTGCAGTAAGCAGAAGCAAACCTGAGCTGTACATCCCTCCCTGTGTTTTTGCTTTCAAGAGGATCTGTTGGTGTGGTTGTTGCTGATGCTGATGATGCTGAACAGTATCACTGAAATGACAGACCAGCACAGTCAGAAAATGGGAAAGCGCACAGCTGACACCAAGAGATAAAAATGATTAAAAATCAAGCATTGAATGAAGGTTCTAGTTACACTTAGAAAATCTCAACAGAGATTCTATACACTGATAATTATACTTTCAAAGGAAGCTTATATCTATTCAAGGCAAATTATATACACTGAAAGACATTTTGCAACTCAAAGCAAGATTATGTCCATTCAAGGCAAATTATTATATTGGAATATTTTTCATATGGAAAGAAGATTATATCCATTGAAGGCACATTATATGCACTGAAATGCATTTTCCACAAATTTGGCCAAGCAGAGCAAACCAATAGGCCTAGTATGCATCAGTTTGACATGGTACAGTATATGACACCAAAGAAAATTATATCCATTCAAACATTCTATACACTGACAGATTTCTTTACATCAAAGCAAGATTATATCCATTCAAAGTAAATTATACACACCGAAAGATTTTTCACATCAAAGGAAGATTACATCCACTCAAGGCAAGTTATATACACATTGGGGGAAAAGTAATGTTCCTAACAGTCACAACAGCCAAGCGGTTAGAGGTTAGCGCGTTGGACTTGTATCTGTAGGTTCTGGGTTTGAATCCTGGTATCAGTGCCTGGTGGGTTAAGGGTGAAGACCAGGTCTTTTTGCCAATCTCAGCTCACAGATCAACATAGATTTCTGCAGTCCTGCTGGTGCCTTAAATTCCCTTCATGTGTACACACATGCAGAACATCAAATGCACACATGAAAGATCCTGTAATACACGTCGGGTTTTAGTAGATTTGTAAGCATGCAGACCCCTGAATATGGAACATGGCTGCCTAAACAACAGGGTAAAAACACTCATGCATGCAAAAGTATGGTTTCCTAGGGAAGAAAGCTCTCATCATGTATCCATTATTATCATCACTAAAACCCACATATTGTACAAGTGAACATGGGAGTGGCAGCCCAACACCACAAAAGAATGTACATCCCCAGTGAGAGCTTTGTCACCTCATTAGTTCCTCCACAGACATACACACCATGTAAGGGCACCAGCTTGCAACGCATGTTTCACTCTTTGAACAAGCAGGGAGGAAGGTGGTAGAATGGTTAAGACACTTATCTGCCAATACAGTATCCATGAGGGTCTGGGTTGGAATCATTGTCTTGTCCTTTCTCACAAGTTTTGATAGAAAATCAAACTGAGCATCTAGTCATTCAGGAAAATCAAACTGAGCATCTAGTCATTAAGGAAAATCAAACTGAGCGTCTAGTCATTCAGGAAAATCAAACTGAGCATCTAGTCATTAAGGAAATCAAACTGAGCATCTAGTCATTCAGGAAAATTAAACTGAGCATCTCATCATTCTGATGAGGCGACAGAGCAAGGTCCCATGTACAGCATGTATGTGGCATACTGAACAATCCACAGCAACACAAATGTTGTTCTCTGGCAAAAACTGCAGACGACAGGTATACAAATATATATGCATGCACTCAAGGTCTGATTAAGCGTGCTGGGTTATGCTACACTAGCGTATATGGGTCTTTCCAAGTGCAATAATGCCTCTTTGAGAAACAGAAACTGAAGAAGTCATCAGGTGTGTTGCTGGCACTGGCTGCCTGACACACAGCAGTGATCTCACACAAGTACACAGCAAGCAGCCACAGTGAGGTCGTCATCTCTTACACATCAGGTACAATGAACACACTTCAGCACTGTAGCCATCTCTTACACATCAGGTACACTGCACACACCTTCAGCACAGTAGCCATCTCTTACACATCAGGTACAATGCACACACTTCAGCACTGTAGCCATCTCTTACACATCAGGTACAATGCACGCACTTCAGCACTGCAGCCATCTCTTACACATCAGGTACAATGCACACACTTCAGCACTGTAGCCATCTCTTACACATCAGGTACAATGAACACACTTCAGCACTGCAGCCATCTCTTACACATCAGGTACAATGCACACACTTCAGCACTGCAGCTATCTCTTAAACATCAGGTACAATGAACACACTTCAGCACTGCAACCATCTCTTACACATCAGGTACAATGCACACACTTCAGCACTGTAGCCATCTCTTACACATCAGGTACAATGCACGCACTTCAGCACTGCAGCCATCTCTTACACATCAGGTACAATGCACACACTTCAGCACTGTAGCCATCTCTTACACATCAGGTACAATGAACACACTTCAGCACTGCAGCCATCTCTTACACATCAGGTACAATGCACACACTTCAGCACTGCAACTATCTCTTACACATCAGGTACAATGCACACACTTCAGCACTGTAGCCATCTCTTGCACATCAGGTACAATGAACACACTTCAGCACTGTAGCCATCTCTTACACATCTGGTACAATCCACACACTTCAGCACTGCAGCCATCTCTTACACATCAGGTACAATGCACACACTTCAGCACTGTAGCCATCGCTTACACATCAGGTACAATGCACGCACTTCAGCACTGTAGCCATCTCTTACACATCAGGTACAATGCACACACTTCAGCACTGTAGCTATCTCTTACACATCAGGTACAATACACACACTTCAGCACTGTAGTCATCACTTACACATCAGGTACAATGCACGCACTTCAGCACTGCAGCCATCACTTGCACATCATCAACAATCCATGCAACTCAACAAACACACTCCAGCACTGCAGCCATAACTTGCACATCAGCAACAATCCATGCAACTCAATAGACACGCTTCAGCACTGCAGCCATCTCTTACACATCAGCAATAATCTATGCAACTCAACAGACACACTTCAGCATTCTGAAAACAGGGGAACAAAAAAAATAAAAAAAAAAAAAACCAAAAAAGCTTGGGGGGTGCCCCCATTTCTCCATCTCTGCAGGGCTCCCCACCACCCCCATCACCTCAGTTTCGGTTTCTCAAGGAGGCGTCACTGCGTTCAGAAAAATCCATACACGCTGCACATCGTCTGCCAGACGGATGCCTGACAGCAGCATAACCCAACACGCTTGTCAGGCCTTAAGTGCATGCACATGTATTTGTGTGCCTATCAGAGTGGATTTCATTTACAGAATTTTACCAGAGGATAACACTTTTGTTGCCATGGGGTTTGTTTCTTTTCAGTGCACCAAGTGCATGCTGCACAAGGGACCTCAGTTTATCATATCATCCAAATGATTAGACGCTCCGTTCAGATTTTTCCAGTCAAACTTGGGAGAAAGGGCGAAAGCGGGATTCGAACCAAGACCCCAATGAACGCTGTATTGTGTTATCCATTCTGCCACCTTGGTCCCATGACACATTTCTGTCAACTGACACAGACCCACACACACCAGCTGTTCCAGGGATTTCCAAACAAAAAGTCAAACCACAAGTGCTGGCAGATTAACAACACAAAACCACCGCCCAAAACTGATTCCGAAAATAAAGACATGCAGTTCACATACATCTGCTACTGATCAGCCAGTAGACAAAAAAATACAAAAAAATGTCATTGAAAAGACATGATTCCATAAAATAAAATATATATATATACTGAAAACTGGTTCTGACATCTGATATTTGTAGCTTTAAGTCCAGCATAGTCATCATCATCATCATCATCATCATCGTCATCTTCCTTCTTCATCCTAACCAATAAAAAATAAATAAAAAATTTAAAAAAGCTGCCCCATCATCTGCACCGTCTCAGTGGCATTTTTCCCACGCCGCTCATTCCGAGTCCCCCAAATACATCTGACATTGTTGCTTTAAGTCCAGCTGACCGCCAGGACCGTATCAGATCTGCTCAAATAAATTAAAAATTCAACTGCATTTAACACAAAATTATGTTCCAACTTTATGTTCCAACTGGAAAAAATAAACTGCAAAACGACACAGTTCATGACGTGCTATCCCAACCATTTAGCACCTGAAGACAAATAAGACAAGGCTGTGGTGAGGGAGTTAGTCCTTCCCCATAATTCATCAGTCATAGATTGAAAAATAATACTAATACTAATAATAATAGATAAAAAGAAAGCTTTACAAATTTTAATTAAAAGCCACACAAAAATACATTTAAAAAAGGCCATATATGCAAATATTACTACAGAATTGTGGTCCGATAAAAATGACAGACTTGACACACAGTCAGTCTGGTGGTAAAACCTTAGCTGCTCCCCAAGGGATGCATTATTTTTCCATTCTTTTTCTCTCACACTCATACATTCTCACTCCACTCAACAACAACAAAAAATGAACAGGATTTGTGAGACTGTAATCCAAAGCTACATGCATACAAGAAACATCAAACAGGAAAATAGAGGGCAAAAAGAAATCTAGAAAAGAAACAGACAAACAGCAAACAACGCTATCTATACTGTTTACAATGTTCAGGATAACCAGCCAGTAGTCAGGATGTATATTCATCTGAAGTCAGTGATCAAAGTTCTCCACAGAGAAAAAAAAAAGAAAACAGATTATGGTCTGCTCAATGCCATTATTCCAAAACAGGGAGTTGGGTTGGGGAGGGAGGCAATGAAACTGGGAAAGGGGAGTTGGATTATGCAATGAGCATGATGAAGGGGAGTAGAATCCTGCAGTAAAACTGACAGAAGGGAGTAGGATTGTCCAATGAAATGGAGGTAGGGGTGTTGAATTATGCGATGAAACAAGAGGAAGGGGAGTAGGATTATGCAGTCAAACGGAGGAAGCGGAGTAGGATTATGCAGTGAAATGGAGGAAGGAGAGGATTATGCAATGGAATGGAAGAGAAGTATGATTATACAATGAAATGAAAGGAGATTGTGATTATACATTGAAATGAATTAATTGGACAAGAATTATGCAATGAATTGGAGGAAGGGGGGCAGAATTATGCAATGAATTGGAGGAAGAGGGGGCAGAATTATGCAATGAATTGGAGGAAGAGGGGGCAGAATTATGCAATGAATTGGAGGAAGAGGGGGCAGAATTATGCAATGAATTGGAGGAAGGCGGGGCAGAATTATGCAATGAATTGGAGGAAGGGGGGCAGAATTATGCAATGAACTGGAGGAAGGGGGGCAGAATTATGCAATGAATTGGAGGAAGGGAGGCAGAATTATGCAATGAACTGGAGGAAGGGGGCAGAATTATGCAATGAACTGGAGGAAGGGGGAGGGCAATGTAAACTACAATCAAGATATCCTTCTGACTAATCTAAGGTTCACACAGACTTCTAGCAATGAATACCAACAGCTTCAGAATGATCTCACAATGGACCTTTCCACCTGTACAATAAAAATGGTGTCTGCTCTTTCCAAGCACAGGCAAATAACATTAACAGCAAGGCATACAGGTATGTCACATCATGCCACAACAATCTGCCATTTTCACTGTAATGCAGCTTTCTTTGTTCTGCAATACCATCATGGGTAAAGTGGTTCACCACTGACATATTTATTAAAATGAGACCAAACAAAAAAAAAAAG
>NC_134897.1:17179532-17229532 GCF_041734735.1 Babylonia areolata | reverse complement strand
CAGTCTGGCTGCCTCCAGGGTGAGGTTATGATGATCATCCTCTCACTCCTTAAAACAACACCTCAGTGACAATGCCTTTGATGGTGAGGGCGCCTTCACTGGGTAACACACCAACTGTGTTGCTGGAGAACGCAGACAGCGCCCACAACATTCTGCACATGCTGTCAGAGCTCACCTTGCTCACTGGGTCGTCAGTTCCAATCCCCACAACAAGACACCACAGACACACACAGAACCAGGGGCAAAGAAATCTCCAGCTCTGATAACTTCAGAAACAAGCCAGCCAGCACAATGCAGTAACAGATGTCATGCCTTTCAAAGGACACTACAAGACAGACATGTGTGTTTGCAGTTAAAACCTGTGTAATTATACTCCACAGGCAGAAGTCACGGCTGTGTGCATAAAACTCCAGCAGTTTCCTTGGAACAGGAAGCAAACATCGAGCTGTTGAGCACCACCACTGACAGTTTACTCCCCACTGTATAATGTTCTGTGATATTTTGTTGCAAAATAAAACCAAAATGTATGCTGAGGTAGGAAAGCTTATCACATTCACTGTTGTTTATTTTCCTTATGACTCACTGTTTAGCTTTTGTATTCTGATACCACAGAGCAAACAGAGAATATAAAACAAACACCACCATGTTCCAAAAACAATCAAAAGTGTGCTCTTTTGCAAAAAACAACAACATTAATACAGTTACATTTTGTCATACACATAAACTACTCACCAACAGGCCTTTCAATAGCAAATGTTTGTATCCATGTAAAAAATATCAACCCATTACATTCACTGACAACCATAAGCATGGTCTTACTCTGAACATGAGGAGACCGCACATCCAAGGGCAATGTTTCAGCTGTCTTTGTAGCAGTTGTTTCCCTTTGACAACTAGACTCCTCATGAAAATTGTGCCAAACAGGTCCACACCTAGAAACTCCTATCACCTCCCTCTGTCATAGTTCTAGATCCTTGGTGTTAGTGAGGTACTAGCTGGGAGTAAGGGATGAGACAGAGGTCAACTGGACCTGTATGCTGCTGAACTAGGAAATAGAATAATAATAATAATAATAAATACTGCAGACACTTGAATTAAAATGTAATCTCCACTGCTTTCTGTCCACACTCAGCACACACACTGCATCAACAGACACAAGGTCCAGTGAGGGGCAGCAGGTAAACAACAACAACAACAATAACAACAAGATGGTGAATCCATCCCAACAACAAACAACTACTGCTGACACAGGTGTCAGTGACTCCAGTATCCTCTTCAGAGAATACCGTTCCTTCCTGAGAGAAACACCTGGGCCAACCTGTGTCTGCATTTCATTGTTTTTCCTCTCTGTCTCTCTCCCTCCCTCCCCCCCTCTCTCCCTCCCTCTTGGTCTCTCACCCTCCCCCCCCCACCCCCTTTCTCTCCCTCCCCCTCTCTCTATCTGATCCCACATAGACCTCTTGTTCAAAGAGCAGGTCCACCAGTGCTATGACCAACACTGGCCTCTTTCCACCCTGCGTCCAGATCCAGATCCACACAGAGGAGTTACATCCCTTTCTCTCAGGATCTTCACTGGCACTCTGATCAACGCTGGCTGAAAGGGACCTGAGGTGGAACCAAGAGCTGGGGACACACAGTGCCAGGAACTGTGTGAGACATCTTTTTCAGTGTGTGTTGTGGTTGTTTTTAACTGTCCACTGTGAACCACACAAGGCAGTCTGTAAAGCTGTGCACTTACCTGATATCCACTGCGCCAGCCCTTCCCCCGCCTGACACGATCTCCAACTTTGATGACAGCTGCATACTCTGGTCCTTCACTGGGAGGCAATCTTCCTGTAACACAGAATCATCGCTGCAGCACACCCTGGTCTTCCTTAGTACAGCGACCTTCCTGTGACTCTAAATCCATCTTCCTGATTTTTTTCTGTGACTGAAAAAAATGTTCTTCCAATTACTCATTATCAATATTCCTGTGATTCAAAATCAGGCAGTCTTCCTGGGACTCAAATAATATTTGATTAATCTTTCTGTGACTAAAGCCAAATCCTGGATCAAATCCAATCTTCCTGTAGCTCACAGTCAATCTCTTTCTTCAAAACATGGACATTTCCTCAATTTCGCTTCTTACAGATAAAAGGGAGAAATACTGCACAGACAGAATACATAAAGGTTTTCTTCATCACTCACTTTCTTCCTCTTGTCCACATCCTCATCAGAGGAAAACAGTGAAAGACACAGTGTACAATCACTACAGCACAGGGCATCAGTCACAGAACATCTGACCCCCATGTTTCCCTCCACTTCCTGTGGTCACTTTGTGTCAGTCTTCAGTGTGGACACATTCATGGTGAGACTGTTCATGTGGTGGAGGTCTCCACTCCAGGGGAGACGCTAACTCTGTTCAGCTCTGCGACTAACTCATTGAGCAATGATTATCATCAGGGCCTTACTATGTGGTGTCCTGAATGACAAGAGACGCCACTGAGCAAAGCTGTAGTGACTCAGCAACAGAGCAGGGTTTCCTTTGGTGTGTGGCTTCATGGCAGACCCACATGTAGACTGCCAGTGCTGGGACTGCAGCACAGCAAGCCTGGTGTGGCGGTGTATGCAGAACTAGGGATGAGCGATCTGAGGGCAATGCCACTGGAACGGTGCACAAGGTGACAAGACAGAAAAGAAAGCAACACCTCTACTTTCAAAAAACAACAACCGAGAAGCTACGAAGACCAGACACAGCAAGCAAGTCACTGATGAACAGAGATACTGCTGACTACCTGAGCAATACCAGTATCTGCAGCACACACATACATCATGTGATGCAGCACCCAGCCTTTTATGTACGTGTATGAGATAACAGCAGGTATTCTGACTGGATCAGCATCAATGAAGACATGCGCTGACAGACTGTGATAGAAAGAAATCAATAGAACAGAAAGGAAAGGCACTACAAATTCTGCACAAAATTTACCCCTCAAAATATCTACACTATAAAAAGGAGAGAAAAGGGAGAAAAAAAATCACATGCTATTTAAGAAAGAAAAAAAGATATAAATAAAGAAAATGAAGAAAACAAAGAAGAAAATTTCAAATTCGTGTAACCTGCAACACCGCCAGAGGAAGGAATACCAAGACTGAATGAGTGAGGTTATGCTTACATGCCTACCCCCAAATCTTACCACCAGGATCAGACAAGTAGACATCCTTATTAAAGTATTAAAAAATAATGATAATAATAGTAATAAAATTTTTAAAAAAATTAAGAATTAAGAATTCAGGACAGAATGCAATGAACTGCGTCTGTGTTCACAAGGACACAAAGGGAATAACTTCAGTTTGTGCACTCTCTACAAATTCTCCATCAGTCCTGAGAGTCATGATAACTGTCGTCAGACACAACACAGTATTCATGGCAAACAAATGAAAGGTTTTCCAGTCAACAAAGTTCAGAGCTGAGAAAGAAAGGCAGACAGACCAACAGAAAGACAGAGAAAGACAGAGGACAGCCCAGGAGGCAAGAGAGAGGATGAGACAGACGTCCACATAAACAGACAGACAGGGGGAGGGGAGGGAGGGGAGGGAGGGGGTGGAAGGTGAGGTCAGCAAGGAAGGAAGGAAGAAAGAAGCGTAACAATACTCACCACACCAAAGGCACCTGTCAGCTGTATTACCCTGCACACAGCCCACACGGACGTTAACCCAACTCACTGGGGTCGGCCCAATGTTCCCCCATGTCTAAGTTCTCCCAGGTCTATATACACCCAGTTTTCTTTCAGCCAGGTCTAAGTTCCCTCGGTCTATATTCCCACCGGTCCATGTTTCCCCAGGTTTATATTTCAACAAATTAACATTTTCTGTGTCTTTGTTCCTTTAAGTCTTTGTTCCCAGAGTTCCAAAATCCCCCAGATCTACATTCCTCCAGGTCTATACTCCCCCAGGTCTATGTTCCCCCGATCCATGTTTCCCCAAGGTCTATATTCCTCCAATTTAACAGCTTCTGGGTTTAGTTCCTTTCAGTCTTTGTACCCAAGGTCTATATTCCCCGAGGTGTAGGGGGCGGAGTGCTTTAGAACTGGGGGAACACAGACATGGCTGAATATAGACCTGGTGGGAACTCAGATCTGGGTGAAACTTTAGACCTGGGGAACATATTATCCCTGGGAAAACTTTAGACGTGGGGGAACACAGACCTGGGGAACACAGACCTGGGGGAAATCAGACCTGGGGGAACACAGCCCTGGTGAAACAAACCTGGGGGTACTTTAGAACTGGGGGAACACAGACCTGGGGAACACAGACCAGGGGGAACAAAGACACGCTCCCAACTCACTGCTCTCACCAGCTGACATCTCTTTCTACCCTTCTGCTGCCTTTCTTTTCCTGTCCTCTGTCCAGTCATCACTATGAAAACAGCAGAAGGCTTCAGAAAGAAAACAGTCTGTACAGTCCCTGGGTTATCTTGCCAGCTATCAAAAATACAAAATGTGTAGCGCTTCAGTTTTCCCTCTTCTCAAGACGCTCAGTCCATATTGTCATCTGATCAGAAAGTAATAAACGTAAGTGCACACAAAACTGACAATAAACTCAGCTGTGGAAAAAATACCACAATTTAGACAAACATATTTTCAAATTTGTGTTAAACAGGTCTAAAAAATACCAAGTAACTGTCTTGTTTGTTTCAGGGTTGTTTTTGGTTATTTTTTCTATGAAATCAAATTCAGCTGGAAAAGTGTAAAAAACAACAACCACCACCACAACAACAAAGCAGGTTTTCTTTCAATACAAAACAGAATATAAATGATGTAGAACAGAAGACAGTTCATTGGAATGCCTATTTTACCAGTACTGCACAGAAAATAAACACACACACACACACACACACACACACACACACACACGTACACACACACAGACACACAAATGCAGTGTCTCTGTCCCTATCTGACCTTGTTCTTTATTTCAGTTTAGAGAAATTTGAATATCTGCAACTCTGTATTCATGAATGCTGTGTGTGTTGGGTCTACACACAGGTCAGGCATCTCTACCCCACCCCCTTTCAAAGCCTAGTTTTCAGAAAATGGTCATTATCAACACCCATTAAGATGCTGTTTTTAACTGATCTCTGTAACAGCTGAGCAATGACATGAATCTGCCGCACAGTTCACACATCACTCTGACAAGATCACAATGCATTTCCAAATACAAAGAAATCAATACCTTCATCTGGGCAGAATCCGTCAGCATCCCGAAGTCAGCCACAGCTTTCTTGACTTTTTCAGCAACATCTGACATCAGGACCAGATTCCCTGTTGTTGTCTTGGCGTCGTCAGGAAGTTTCTGCGACTCCAGACCAGTCAGGCGTGACATCAGCTTTCCCATCATGCCCAGCAGAGAACCATCTGCTGCAGAAGAGACCAGCCGTTCAGCAGTAGTTTTATGAGCAGACAAGGCAGCTTTCTGGTCCTCCAAATCCAGTTTGCAGGATTTTCTTTCCGCCAGGAAGGCGTCTTCTCTCTCCTGAATGTCAGCGTTTAGCTTTTGACGCCGGGTCTCCACTGACATCTGCAGGTCATCAAATGTGACCTTGACCTCATCTCTCATGGCCTTGAACTGGCCCTTGCCATCTGTCACTTGGGTGTCAATCTGGTTGATCTGATGGGACAAGAAAAAGTTTAAATACTTTTTGTTACTGACAATGCGGTTTGCACAGAACACAAAACATGCCATGGTTTATTACATCAGCTGAGCACAGTTTTACTGCTTTACACTGTGTTAACAATTGTTTCTTTCTCTTCATCTGATCCTTCTGCCACATTGTGTGCATGTCTATGCATTGAGGGTGGTGTGAAGGAGGTGGGGGGGGGGGTGTCTGAGCATATATGTGAGCATGTATGTTTTTAGTGTAGACTAACACACTGAAGATGACCAGATGACTTGCCCAAATGTATGTCTGATGTTTGTGATTAAAGCATAGTGCAAAAATAATAAACATTTGTTAATCAAGCACTGCATTTTGTTACTGACCCAAAACAACTTTTCTTGAAACCTCAATAATTGAGCCACTGTTCTGCTGAGTTAGACACTCCCTATTTCAAAATGTTTTCCCACCCTATTTTCTTCTACAATTTGATCTTTTCTCTATCTTTCATCTTGTGGGGGTTAAACATTTCAGTCTAGTCCCATCCTGCTTATTTCTTCAATTTGATCTTTTCTTTCTTTCATATTTGAGGAAGATAAATGTTTCAGTCCAGAGGTGTTCATTTCAAGTAGAAAAAACCTACTCATTCCAACAAAATCACTCCCTCTCTCTTTCTCTCTCTTTCAATCATGTTCTCTCTCAATTTTTTTTTCTTCAATAGTTGTGGGGTGGGGGTGGGTGTGGGGGTCTACTGAACCTTTGCCACAACAGCAGCCTCCTTCTCCTCCAGTTTCTGCATGTGTTTCTTCAGCTCCTCCCTCTTCACTGTGGCCACGTCTCCAATCCCTCCCACATCAGGACACTGGCGGTGAGCCGAGAAAGCACACAGTCCACAGACCAGTTCCTCATGACTTGTACAGTACAGCTCTGCCTGCTTACTGCTGTGGTTCACACAGGGTGTCAGGGGGTGTGAGGCCAGCTGCTCAGCGGTCAGATCGCTCAGCTTCTCTGTCACATGGTCTTGAAGTGCTGGAATCTTAGAATGGGTTTTAGCACATGGGGCGCAAAGCTTAACGCAGCACTGAAGGCAGTACACGGTGGCCACTGTATCATCACAACAGCTACAGACATGGCTGCCACTCAGCGCTTTCTCACTCTCAACTACAACAGCCATAGCAAAGTCCGTCGGCAGTGCATCCACTTGGGAGGCAAGGTCACCCTGACCTTTGTCGGAGGCTGGAAGAATAGGTGCCCGACATAAAGGGCAGCCACCTTGGTCGCCGGCCTCTTCCAGCCAAGACACCACACACTTGTGGCAGACGAGGTGCGTGCAGGGAAGGATTTTGGGTTGCTGTAAATTTTCATGGCAAACAGGGCACTCCACGTCACTTGTAGCTGCAGCTGCCATGTCTGAAACATTCAGTTGATAAAAGACTGTGTACAGACTGTTCTGAAAATGCGGGTATTCAAGAACTGTGTTTGTAAAAGAAATGTTCTAAATTCAAGACCTTGATTCAGCACATTCACCAGTTCTGTTCACATCTATGTGCTTTCATGTTACAGACCTTGCAGGTGTCTGTCCAGAAAATACAAAGTATATGAGTCAAGAATGATCCTCAATCCAGAATCAACTTATTTCAGCAATAATAACAAAATTATTCATTTGTATCTTAACAATACAGCTGATTGTGTCAGAAGCAAGCAGCCAGTAAAACAACAAAACAGATCTATTTTCTATTTTCTGGTATAATATAGACATTAACCACCCCAGACGATATGATTCACAACTAGGTCTGTGAATATTCACTGCTGAAACAGATTTAGACATTTGCACTTTCTGGCTGTTGCCACCATGACAACATGGCTACATGTGTGCAGGTGTTTGTGTGACCGTGTGTGTAAAAGGTCAAAAGGAAACTTTTTTTTTTTTTTTTGCTACCCCATCATCTACGTAATAAGGCTTTACTCTATGCTGCCGGTCATAATGATATCCCATCATTAACCAGGTCTGAGAGATACAGACACTTGCACTGTTGGTCAGGAAATTAGAGCAACACACCCACAGACGCATCCGTGAAGTGAATGATAATCGACTGTGTGGTCCCAGTCTTCCCATTTAAGCCCATAGAAAATTAAACTCTGGGTAGGAGCCAGCCATGGGCTGAAAAAAACCCACCTACGCTGGGATTCCAACCAGCATTCTCCCAGCCGTCAGTCCGCAATCCTAACCACTTCGCCATGGCGGCTGGTCACAAGGAAAATATTTAGCAACAATAATGATCAACTACTATTAAAACACAAATCTGACCATAAACAATTCTGGTAGCAGAACTGATATATATTGAATGTTCAGCAAAAAATTAATGAACCATCAGAACAGCTACAAGTACAAGGTGCCACAATCAATGACCTTAAAACAATATGAAAGAATCTTACATCCTGTTAACAAACTGGCTTATGATCAATTTCAAATTTCTACCCCCCTTGACTGTTTTGTAACAATTACATTGGTAACTAACTGGGTAGCATAAATGATAAATATTAATGTTTTGGGGTTTTTTTACACATCAACCTGACAACACAATTATTCTTCACAGTGTAAGTGTACTCTAACTGGCCAGTTCAGAGTACACCTGAACTACTTCACATTCACTGCACTTAATTATGATGGTTTGTGAGTCCACTACAGCAGAATGATAATAGTAATAATAATGATAATAATAAGAACAACAACAACAATAATGATAATAATGATAATTAATAATAATAACAATAATAATATTAATGTACATTTGTGCACCCTCTCTAAGAGCTCAAGGTGCTTCACATGAAAGAAAAAGTTACAGACTACATGAACCACTCCTGACCACTTTCTCTTCCTCTCTCACTCAAGGAATTTTTAGAAGGTAACAGTCAGAGGTAGAGTTGAGAGTTCTTAAGAGAGTGTAAGCACAAATGAGGTCAGAAAGATAGGAAGGTGCAGCTGAGTGGAAAGCAGAAATGTACAGACATGCAACTTTGTATTCAATTCTCACCTTAATGGGGAACCAGTGCAAAGTATGGAGTATGGCGGTAGCCAGAGTATGTGGGACT
Source organism: Babylonia areolata (assembly GCF_041734735.1). Classification (NCBI taxonomy): domain Eukaryota; kingdom Metazoa; phylum Mollusca; class Gastropoda; order Neogastropoda; family Buccinidae; genus Babylonia; species Babylonia areolata. The sequence continues at coordinate 17,220,804 of NC_134897.1, read as the reverse complement.
CTGAGAGTCAGTTGAGCAGCACAGTTTTGAAGGTGTTTTTTTTTTTAATTTGATGCAGAAGAGAAGATCATGATGACAATCTGTGAGAAAAGAATCACAGAAGTTGATTCATGAAAGCACAAAAGCAGAAACAAAGAGTTCAACCCAAAGTTACTGACAAAGTTAATCTGTCAAACTTCACAAATGACTGTTCGTATCAGACTGACCGCTTCAGCGCGCATACTAAAGCTTGGGTAAGAGTGACTTTGTGGTTCCTTGCTGACATAGAAAACTGAACTGTAACATCACCAGCCAAGCAAGTCAGGGAAAGCCACAGTTCTGTGTGGACATTCTTAAAGGAAATAATCAGAGGTTCAGTTTTGCTATCAACTAGCTTGAGTTTGTTGAATGTCATACAGGATTTATCTTCAAGAATGCAATCTTGCATTGACTAAATCAAAACTATTTGGCTACGTTCTGCAGACTTCTGCAGCTGGGTATCATCAGCAAAATAACTGCAACCAACAAAATAGTGCTAGATTATATATAATGGTCATGCTAAATGTGGTCCTATTCTCCTTTTAGTTGGGAATAAATATACTTGCTCACAGGGGGCTGGGGGGGTTGGGGCAGGGGGGGGGGGGGGGGATAGGATACCTATCAAATTAGGGAGAAAAGGATACCTATGAAAATGGGTGAAAAGAAATGGCTCAGGAATCTTGAATCTAACAATTGAATCTGCTCCGTGTTCCCGATTTTCATAGCCAATCACTGTCTGGGGAAGGACGCTACCAGTGTTGCCTGGTGATGGTGTGTGCTTAACTCCAACTCCAAGTGACCCAAGACAGAGCGAGTGGTAGTGTGGCTCACCCAATGGTTGCAATGGATGTGACGGCATCTTTGGCCGCGTTTGAACAGCAGCAGCAGCAGCAGCCGCTGGCTGGAATGGTTCAGCAACCGCTTGCCTCCCTGTCGTTACCGCTACAGATGGCACAGCTTCAACAGCAGCAACTTCCCCTCCTGCAACTGGCGCAGAACCACATCCTCCAAGGTCAGCTGCAGAGTCAGTTGCAAGGACAACTGCAAGGACAGCTGCAGCAGGGTCAACTGCCCAGTCAGCTACAAGGACAACTGCAAGGACAGTTGCAGCAGGGTCAACTGCCCAGTCAGCTACAAGGACAACTGCAAGGACAGCTGCAGCAGGGCCAGCTTCAAGTGCAAGGCCAGTTACAACAAGGAATAGTGAGTCGAGGGGTATGCTTCAAGAGGACCTAAATCGATTACAGCAATGGTCCATGGACTGGCAACTCCGTTTCCATCCAGATAAATGCAGCGTCCTAAGATTGGCAACCCTAAGGAAGCAGCCCACTACTGCATGAGAGGACGGGATCCTCTGGGAGTGGAATGCACACATTGGCTGGAGGAGAGTGACGTACAGAGAGACCTGGGTGTACTGGTGGACAAAGACCTAAGCTTCAAAAATCATGTGGCACATGCAACAGCAAAAGCCAACAAAGTCCTAGGGGTCATAAGAAGGTCTTTCGACCATCTCACGCCAGAAACCTTTGTCTCGCTCTATAAGTCCCTGGTGAGACCAGTCATTGAATATGGTCATTCAGTTTGGCAGCCAAGACATAAGACCCTACGCACTGACATAGAGGATGTACAGAGGCGAGCAACCCGCCTGATAGGCTCCCTGAAGCAGCTGTCCTACCCAGAGCGTCTCGCTAGTCTGAGACTGCCTAGCCTGGAACATCGCCGAACAAGAGGTGACATGATAGATGTGTACAAGTACGTACACGGAATATACGACACAGATCGACCCGTGCTGCACCTCTTTCAAGGCAGGGACACCCGGGGAAACACCCTCAAGCTGGCCAAGGGTCATTGCAGGCTGAGCTTGCGTGCTGGGTATTTTTCCCGGAGAGTCGTCACTGTATGGAATGGCCTCCCTGATAGTGTGGTGACTGCCCCATCAGTAAACGCCTTTAAAAACAGACTGGACACGCATTGGAAGAGCCTGCCTACACTGTACGACCCAGCCTGTCACCATTAATATGCCACGCATGCTGCATAACAAGTGAGAGATATTTCTGGATCGGTGAACAGGCCGGTTAGGCCTTCAACACCGCAATATACAAGTACAAGTATACAAATACAAGTACAAGTAAGAATTTGGGATCTTTGTTAACACATAAATAGGGGAGAGAATTCTGTGTCAACAGAAAAACAATTTCAATAACAAATTTCATGTGTAGTTGGGGTGACATACCTTGCCATGAACTGATGTCGGCTTTATCTTCTTTTTCTTTTCTTTTTTTTTTCTTTCTTTTTTTCTGGTTTTTTTTTCCTTGGTGGTGGTGGGGGTGGGGGTTGCAGCCATCTTACCACACTGGCATAAGAGCCTCTACTCACACACTTACTCAGTCTGTACTAATCAGATAGGCGCTCCTTCCCAACATCACACGACATCAGCAATACCAGTTACCATATTTAACGACTACAAAATGTAATTAAAACAAACACCGTGAACTGTATCATGGTGCAGACAATTTCACAATGTATATAAACCTAAACAACAGCTTGTCCTCCATATCAATCTGCCCAGGCCAGCATCTGGAGAGGCCACTCTAGCTTTACTAAAGTGACTACATTTCTGGTGCAGCCATTGTCTCTCGAGACTGAAGGAGGCTGATGACGATAAACCTAAAATATGATCAGGATGGTAAAAAGATCTTGTCCTCTTTGTTTCTAACATTTCCATTTGACAAACTGTTTTTCCGAGTGAAAAAAAAACAAACAAACAAAACTGGACAGGGTGTCCATTGGAGCAGTAGACCTCCCACCCCCAGCCCACCCTGCTAGGGAGACACAGTGTTGAACCAGGACATCTTGGCCAACAACTCGAGAAAAACTGTTTCAATTGGAGCAGAATATAACATTTTCTTCAAAATAATTAAATCAAATTATAGTGAAGTAAACTTATCTACAGATGAGGATAATTTGCGCTTCATACAAAAATAAATAAATTCATAGACTAATCAAGCCATGCGCTCCCATTACCCGTTGCGACGATAATCTGCACAGGTTCCTGCAACGTATCGTTCCAGATTCCAGAAATTATGAACCGAAAGTAAAACCTTTCCCAATCCCGGAAACGAGCTCTCATCATCGATCACAGAATGCCAAGTGACCAGCAAATAAATCTGTTTCAACTTATTTTGAGATGTTGTAACCATATAAAACAACGCTGAAAACATTACGAGAAACAAATTACTAGTTCCACTGTTATCGATAGTACTAGACACAGTCACAGAAAACTAACCTCAAACTTCCTTTCCTCGATGGTGGCTCAGAGAAAAAGGAAGAGTTACCTACCGTGGGCTGAACATGATTATAAAACGAGCAGCTCCGAGAACACCCGAACTGGGGAATCGTAAAAAAATTTTTTAATCAAAAAAAGAAAAGAAAAAAAATCACAGCTCGGCGTTTCTCTCTCTCTCTCTCTCTCTCTCTCTCTCTCTCTCTCTCTCTCTCTCTCTCCGCCCACTGAGTTTTGTATTATTGTGTCAAAGATCTCGTTAAGGTTAAAGGTTCCATAGCCTTTGGTGAATGTTCAAACATCAGAAAAGTGTCCATGCTGTAATCTCAATGATACAGTCACATGTAATAGCTGTTATTTTGTTTTTTCGTTGTTTTATTTTTTCTTCTTAATTTAGTTTAATTATCAGAGCTCATCGACAGAACCAAAAGATGCGTAATGATGTATGATGAAGGTATTGTTAAGAAAATAAGGAACTTCGTTTCTCAGTAAAGCTGTTTTCCCACCCCTCTTGCAGCAAACTGACTCTGTCAGTGTGTGTGTGTGTGTGTGTGTGTGTGTGTGTGCTTGTGCATGCGCGCATTGATGAGAGCTCTGTATGTGTCGCGCGTGCATACAGTGTATGTATGAGTGTGTCAGTGTGTGTGTGTGCCTATGTGTGTGTGTGTGTGTGTCACCGACGGTGTGTGTGTGTGTGTGTGTGAGAGAGAGAGAGAGAGAGAGAGAGAGACAGGTATGATATGTAGGAATGTGTGTGCATGTGTGTGTGTGTAGGGGGAGGGGTTGTGTGTGGTGTGTTGGGGGTATTTTAGAAGCTGCAGAATGTAGGTGTGTTCCTAAAAAATATTTGTCTCCAAAATCGGTTTCAGTTTAATTTTTGTGACATGCTCAAAGAAGGCACAAAAAAAAGTCATTTTAGCTGTAAGTAAGATGATTAGATTTGTAAATGTTGCCTAGCTACACTTTTGGAGTTAAAAGACATTTGTGTTTTCTCAACCTTTACCGATTGTTGTATATTTGGAAATGTTTGTTCTGGATATGAAAAGATTATTTTGCAGTAATCCTCCATACTCTACTGAATAGGAGTGAAAGGATAATTAAAACTTGAAACTTGTCTGTGTGTATGTGTCTGTATCTGTGTGGATGTGTATGTGTGCGTCCAGCAGTTTATGTGTTTGGACTTGTGTGCTTTTATGTGAAGTGTTGGGGCTATGTACGTTTGCTTGTGCTTTCATTTCTGTGAGACTGCATCTGATAATTGCTGCACATCTGCTGCCACGGTGTGTGTGTGTGTGTGTGTGTGTGTGTGTGTGTGTGTGTGTGTGTGTGTGTGTGTGTGTGTGAGTGTGTGTGTTTATTTATATCAATTTGTTAATCGTCTATTTATTTCATGATCCGTTCATGTTGTCCGGCAAAATTACTAATTATATACCTACATATTATTTCTTTTTTGTTATATTTTTATTTGACTAATATTATTTATAGTTTATTCATTTATCTGTTCTTTTTTTTAGAATCTGTTTATTTCAATTTATTTTATTTTCAATACTTAGTCGAGATCTGACTGTAAGCCAGACTATAAGCACTCTAGTAATGCTGCTGAACAGGCATCTGCTTAGCACGGATGAGGTGTAGCGCATACTATGGATTTGTCAGAACACAGTGACACCTCCTTGAGCTATTGAACTGAACTGAAAGCTATGTAGGTGTACTGGATTCAGTCCCTACGCTTTTCAGTGTGCAGCCATTCCTACACTGGTGGATAAATCCCAAGTGACACAATTTATCAGTCTGTGCCAGTTACAGTGATACTCCGACTGCCATCAGTGTGTTCGTGTGTGTGTGTGTGTGTCTTTATGTCACATTTCGATCTGTGAATTTTTGTGTGAATAATAAAATCATACAGTCTTGACTCTTGAGAAGCACCACAGCCTGTGATTTCTTCTCTGGTCGCTCTGACATTCGGCACAGTCAGTCAGTGAAAGTGTGAAACCATTATTCAGTGACAAAAGTCGGTGTCAACGAACAGACCGACGGACCTTATGCTGTTAATGAGTTCCGTCTGAACTCCGACAGGGAGGTATGCGTCAGTGTTCTTCGGGACCACTGATAAACTGCAACGTACACTTTCTCAGTGAGCAGACACTCGTGTGCTGCCAAACAGAACGAAAATCACAACCACACACGTGACTGACGCCACTGCGTGTGATATCAAAGTCTCAAAGAATTTCCGGCCGCTTCCGGGCAATGTTTCCCCGGTTTATAATATAAGGTCCGCCGCGAAATCCGGAATCCATTGGCCAGTTCATTTCTTCTATTTCGTGTGTAAGACGTGAAGGCCAGCCGCGATTGCGAAGTAACTGTTTCCAAAGTGATCAGTGATTTTAACTTCAGTTTACAGTGCCAAGCGTATGTTATGCACAGTGACAAGTATTTGCAAATGAATCAGGTTTCGGTTACAGTGGAGGGTAGAAAATGCGGAAAGAAAGAAAGAAGAAAAAAAAAAGGTTTCACTGAAATAAGGACCATCACAAAATACTGATATGATATCACACAGCATATGATAGCTTGGATGGTTGGTTGCTGCTGTTGTTATTGTCAAGTTGAGTGCGCGGCCTTGGCGGCACGGTGTTTTCCGAGGCCGGATTAGGCCTTTGAATGTCTCAAGTTACTTCTGATAAACATGGGGAGGAGCTGCAAACAGCGGCCACATTTTAGTGTTCTTTTTCAGTGTCAATGGCTGAAAAAGATTCCGTTAAAAAAAAAAATAAAAAAAAAAATAATACTTCACTTCCGTTTTCTGTCTGTGGTGTTCATAGAATTGCATTTTTTCTCCAGTGATACAGTACTGAGGTTTCGGTACATTTGCAGCAAATCATCATGAAGGAAAAGATCGACGAAAGAGTTAATTAAAACTTGACGGTAATTGAATCAAATAATTATTCAGTGTTCACGGCCCCGGCAGTTAGCCTATCGATTGATAGGCATCAGCGTCAGTCACAGGGATACTGTAAGCCAGTCCAGTTGTGCTTTGGGTGCATGGTGACTCAGTGACACCATGCAGTACAATATCGGCCACTAATCTAAAAATAGAATTCAGTAGCTCAGTGAGTATCGGCCAAAGACGCATATGTAGTTCAATACGTCGTTGTATCGGCTATGGCTGCCGGAACCGCAGCCGCGTGTCTCAGTTCGTGAAAGAGCCCATCCATGGGCTGAGCAGATAGGCCCAAAAGCTGAAGTACCGGGACTTGCTGAGTGTCCATCGAGTTCTTCTCACACCCACTGACGGCGTTCACACACACACACACACACACACACACAGTATATATATATATATATATATATATATATATATATATATATATATATATATAAGCCGCTGAAGCCTGACAAAATTTTAATGGTAACTAGAAATTTAGTCAGTCAATAACGCCGCGCTGTCTGAGGTGTGAATGACTCATCTAAAAATAGAATATATACATATCAGTGTGTGTGTGTCTGTGTGTGTGTGTTTGCGTGCGCGCGCGCGCGCCTGTGTCACTGACGGATGTGCTGCAGCCGGGTGTCACCAGTGTCTCTCTGTGTAGGCTCACCGTACTGTCGACAGCCCGTCCACTGACGCCGGCGTGTGGATGCTGGTGTCACAGTGCGTCAGTGAAAGCCTGTTACGTGCCGCGGCCCATGCGGTGTGTCCGTGTGCGGCACGCGTGCGACCGTGACGGCACTGGCGTGTCACTGCAGCCCCCTGGTGTGCACACTGCACGGCGCGCGTGCACCTGTACACTGATGTCAATGCAGTGTGCCAGTGTGCCGTGCCGTCAGCGGCGTGTGTGTATATGTGTTTCCAGTTTAAAAAACAAAACCAAAAAAAAAAAAGAAAAAAAAACCCCAACGAACCAACCAACCTGTTCTTCACTTCCGTGTTAGTGATGTGGTCTCTGTAGGAGATGCCAAGTAGTCTACGAAAGCATCTCATCTCGACAGCTTGGATTCTTCTCTCGATGTCTGCAGTCAGGGTCCAAGTCTCGCAGGCGTAGAGCAATATTGATATAACCAGGGAACGCATCAGTCTGATTTTTGAGCTGAGAGCGATGTTTTTGTTGTTCCAGATGGTGTTCAGCTTGTTGAGTGCCGTTGTTGTTTGGGCAATTCTCGAGAGTACTTCTGGTTTAGATCCTTCATCTGACACGATTGCTCCCAGATATTTGAAGCTGTGGACTGTTTTAAGCTTTTCGTCGTTGACTTTGATGTCAATGCTGATGCCGTTGGTGTTGTTAGTCATCAGTTTGGTTTTCTCCGCACTGATTTGCATTCCATACGATGTGGAGGCTTTGTCCAGATGTTTGACCAGGCTTGCCAGTTCTTCTTCTTTTCCAGCCAGTCCATCAATGTCGTCGGCAAAACGTAGGTTTGTGATTGTTCTGCCGCCTATGCTGACTGTTCCTTCATGCTCTTCCAGTGCGTCAGTCATTATTCTTTCTAAGAAGATGTTGAAGAGTGTTGGGGAGAGTAGACAGCCTTGTCTCACTCCGACTGTGGTTCTGAACCAGTCCCCGATGCTATTGTTGAGGTAGACGGCGCTGGTGGCTTTGTCATAGAGGTGCTGTATCAGTCTGATCAGGTTGGCGTTGATGTTGTACAGATTCATGGTAGCCCACAAAGCTGCATGCCAGACCCTGTCAAATGCCTTCTTAAAGTCAATGAAGACGTGGTAGAGGTCTTGTTGGTGTTGATGGTGCCTCTCACATAGCAACCTCAAGTTGAAGATTTGTTCAGTTGTGCTCCTTCCTGGTCTGAAACCTGCCTGTTCTTCAGCAATGATGTTTTCTGCTTGTGGTTTCAGTCTGTTAAGCAGGATCTTCAACATGACTTTGCTGGGATGACTAATCAGGCTGATGGTGCGGTAGTTTTGACACTGCTGGAGATTGCCCTTTTTGGGAAGGGTGATGATCAGTGATTGTGTCCACGGTGTGGGCAATTCCCCTGTTTGCCAGATCTTGTTGCAGATTTTCAGTAGCACATCTATCATAACTTCACCCCCTGCTTGGACCAGTTCTGATGGGATGTTGTCCACTCCTGCCGATTTCCCTTTTTTCAGCGATGCTATTGCTGCCTCTATTTCTTCACGGAGTATGGGGTGATTACTGTTATCAGTGGCTGGTGGAACATTCAGTATTGCTGGATCACCTGTGGTCTGTATGTTGTATAGCTCTGAGCAGTATTCTGTCCATCGCTTTAGGATGTCTTGTTCTTCTGTTAGACATTTTCCATCCTTGGTCTGGATGTTGGACATAGTTCTACCTTGCCTTGTGTTGGTAAGTTCTTTCACAACTTGGTAGGCTTTCTTGCTGTTGTTTCTTGTCAGGTTTTCCTCTATGTCCTGGCATTTTCCTTCAATCCAATTCTCCTTTGCCTACTTCATGCTTCTCTTGATTTCGGTGTTAACTGCTTTGTACTGTTTTGCCCCTTCTTCTTCATTCTTTTTCTTTTTCAGGTCTGTACGTTTGTCACACAGCTGTAGGATGTCGTCCGTGACCCAGGGCTTCTTTTTGATGCGTTGTTTTCCAAGAGTTGTTTGGGCTGTTTCAGTTACAGCTGCGTTGAAGTCGCTTACGAGTGTATCCAGGTCGGCGTCATCTGCATCGAGAGTGATGAGTGGCGCGAATTTCCCACCAATCATGGCTTGGAATGGCTCTTGTACTTCAGGATCTTTCAATTTTTCCAGGTCGAACTTCAGTCTTGAGAAGCTTTGTTTCTTTGTTTTCTTCAGTTGGAGTTTGAAGGTCATCATTACCAAGTCGTGGTCACTTGCAATGTCAGCTCCTGGGAAACTTCTTGTCTTGGCAATGTTCACGCTAGACTGGAAACGCTTCTTTACCATGATGTAGTCTATTTGGTTGTGGTGATCTCCTCCAGGGCTGTGCCATGTCCATCTTCTGGATGCTTTGTGTGGTCCAAATGTGTTTGTTATCTTCAGGTTGTTGAAGCAGGCAAATTCCAGGAGTCTCAAACCTCTTTCATTTGTAGCATTGTTACCATATCGTCCACATGTGCCCTTCCAGGTGTTGTAGGAGTCTTCTCCGATCTTGGCGTTCCAGTCACCTTGTACTACTATGATGTCTTTCTTTGGTGTTTGATCAAGGGTTTCTTGTAATTGTTCGTAGAACTCCTCAACTTCATCATTGCTGTAATCAGATGTTGGAGCATATGCTTGTATGATGGTGATGTTGAATGGGGATGCCCTCAGGCGGATGGTAGTGAGCCTGCAGCCCATGACAGTGTTAGCAATGTCTTTGTGGATCAGGAACCCTACTCCATGTTCGTGTTTGTCCTCTCTACCACTGTAAAATAGTCTGTGGCCTTCAAGTGTGGGTATTTCACCGATGTTTTTCCATCGTGTTTCACAGAGTCCTAGGATGTGCCAGCGATATTTGTTCATTGCATGTGTCAGTTCTTCCAATTTTCCTGGCGTCCTTAGTGTTCTGACATTCCACGTGCCAATAGAGATGTTGTTCCTGGCCCGGAGCTTGTTGTTGTGTGGTCCACCAGTAGCACATTTGTCACCTCCACCCTGGTTTGCAATGGAAGGCGCGGTCCTTGTTGACCCGGGCGACGACCGAGCCGGTATGGGTTGAGTAGTGGTCGTCATTCATGCGGTGAGTCTTGGGCAGAAAAGCATGGCGGAGCCCATCCCTCTCCATGCTAAACTGGTCTAGCTGCGGCTTTCCTTGATTGGCGAGGCCGAGATCTAGTTTTGATATAGCGCCAGTTGCTCGCTCCCGTGCCGCGTCGGTTGAAACAACCTGCACCGTGTCCCCCTGAGGAAACACCCACATTAACGTGGCGAGAAGGTGCGACTACGGTATTCACCCTTTCTTAATAGAAGGAAGGGATCTTCGCAGGCCTTCGGAGTATGCGTTTGTTAGACATCTGCTCCCCCTTTTAGTTTATTTGTTTGTTTGTTTGTTTCGAAAAGATGTGGTGCAAAGTCCGCGCACTTTGCTGCTGAAATTAAAGTAGGCTACCAATGAGTTTTCGTTCAAAGTATCAGTGTGTGTCTTTTTTGGTCTTATTCTGCAACTATAGACATTGGCCTCCTGTTTCGTTATCAGTTTTACGACAGACAAAGCAAACTATGCGCGAAACACCACATGGCTTGTTGACCCATAGATTAGCTGGCGATCAAAAAACATAGCGTAAATTATATACTTGTTTTCCCCCATTACTATAATCTACATAGCAATGACTCGGTCCACAATATTGGAGACCTACCGGAAAGTGCCGACACTCGACGCGCTTCCACTTAATGTTCGGACTGCATGGCGACGGCACAAACAAATTTGATTGGAGAGTGCAGGAGGAAGCGAGTGCTTGCGAACAATACCAGAATTAAAGTTGCTGTCAAAACCAGTGCCGGTGACTTCACTGCAGACCTGTGTTGCTTCGGTTCGGTGAGGATTATGTATATGAATGAACCTGGGAGTCATAGTCCCAAACGAAATTAAGAAGAAGAAAACTCCACAATCCACGTACAGGTACAGTATTTCACTATTTGGAGCAAAAAATCAACCTTGCGGCCTTCCCACGCCCCTTCTTGGCGTAATAGTTTGGTTTTAGGGTTTGCATTTGCCTGCTAATTTGCCTAATAGTTATTCATCAAAGTCATATTTGTGCACTAATGATGTAGAATCACTGCTAAGAAGATTTTTGGGTTTTTTTTTTTTTAGCTGATTTCGTTACATTCAACAGTGCACAGTTTTTTTCGCTTGTAATCTTGAGAACAGAGAAGTTCCCAGTTTTATCATAGATTTTAGTATCATCTCTGAGTGGAAGATACTTTGACCGAGGCTGTGGTTGGAGCAACGTCCCCTGGTGTGTTCACGTTGGGAGCTTGTAAACTCCACCAGTAGTGGCTTTTGTTTGTTTACTAGTATACATTATGTGCAGCATATACTCTGTCAAAGCGCTAGACAAATGAATCAGTTATCATGTGACATTAGGCCTTAATGAACCAGGTAGTAAAGTACCGGCATGATAAAAGCACAATAATTTTTAGTTTGATATGTATCAGATGGTATTGACCAATAAGCTGATATTGATTGAATATGATCTGGTAATAATTACAAAAGAATAATTTTCACATATGATAGAAGACAAAGCATGCTGTAATAGTGTCAGTCTCACATCCACTGGGTTTACTGAGTGAGAGTAAGTGTGAAGAAAATGAAGCACTCACAACTTGACACAATAAAAGTCATGACATCAGTAATAGAATTGTCATCCATACTCATGATACTGGTGACAAGACATGCTTAATACATAGATGGATCACTAATAATCAAAATAAGAATAATATTATTGTAGGGATAGTATGTCATTTTAATCAGCAGAGTAATTTACTTTGTCTCGATTTTCATTTTTCCACAAGCGTTTTAATGGTGGTTCATGGATTATGATACATATTATCAAGTGAATAGAACATTTTGTTTTCATTTTGTATATATTCTTCATTCTTTCTGTGATTGTTGAACATGATATCTTTTCAGTGATCTATCAAGTTGAGGTTTCAAATGTCGCGTGTTTCACAAAAGTGTTGTGATTTATTTTCAGATGCACCAGCCAAACCCTGTTCACATAGCAGATTGAGCAGCATGGATGATGACTACTGTTTTCAAGGATTCAGCTTTGACTGACACCAAATGCCCAGAAAGAAACTGTCAACTGTCAACACACAGTGCTTTGCATTTCCTGTTTTTGGACTTAACAACAGCACTAACGCAACATCATTAAAATGGCTTAAAAGCCCTACAGATTATTTTTGGAGACTTGGGAGAGATAGTAAATAAGAATAAAGAAGAAAAAAATACATTAGGAAGAGAATTTTTCAGGGAGTATTATTTAAAAAAAAAAAAAAAAAAAGATGTTCAAGAAGGTCCCACCAAAGTCTGCGGGTAAAACTGCAGCCTCGCCAGCATCTGATACACAACAGCAAGGCTCATCGGCCTCAGCTGATTCTGCCCCTCCTGTGGCAGCAGCGGGACCTCCTCGTCCCAACACCCCACCCCCGTCTAAAGCGTCAAAGGCAAAAGCGTCACCTGCACCTCCTCCCCCACCCCCACCTCAACAGAATGTGCCTCCCCCTCTTCCCGTTCGTTCACCTCCAGATTCTCAACAGAAGACTCTGCCACTGCCGCCACCCCCACAGCCTGCCCCCACTCAGTCTGTTCCCCCCAGCAAAACCTTGACTGACGATGTGAACCGTACCAACATAAAGCCACACGAACTGTTGGCTTCCAAAGCCAGGCTGAAGAAAGTGAACCGCAAGGATGTGTTTGAACCAGGTATTATTATTATCATTATGATTATTATTATGATAATGATAATAATTATTATTATTGTTGCTTTTTAAAAAATTATTATAATTATTGTTATTATCATTATTATTATTAATCCATCCACAGCAAGTTATTTTGGGAGAAAGTGCTTTCCCCATGCCACGGAATTTGAGGAATCAAGGGTAGTTAAAAAACAACATCTAATACAAAAACTACAGGAGATACTGAAAGAAATTGAGTGTTTTTGTGAAGGAAAATAAATTAGGATTCTCAAAGATAATGGTTTTTGTGCAACAAATGTCTATTTCCACTTCCATAGAATGACGTCCAAAATGAAAACAAAAGAGAATACAGCTGAGAATGGTATGCCTGTTGTCAGTTTATACCTGCACCCAGTGCAGGTGAAAATAAAACGGAGTGTAAGTTTGTGATAACCACTACTCTTGCAGACATGTAACTGTAAGTGAATGACTGTTCCAACAATGACAAACCTAGCTTTTGTCAACATCAAAGTGTCAGTCATATCCTCAGAAACTGCACAGTCAAGGTTTGTAACATCAAAGAACTTTCCACTACTGAGGGAGAACCTCTGTGATGACAGTAAATCATGCTGCAAGTGGGCCGACAAAAATCTGTATGTGCCAGTTTGCTTCCTCTGTGACCAAGTCTGTCTTGTGATCAGTGACAAAAACCACGAAAAAATTAATAACACATTTTTCCTGTCTTTTGCACCTTCGGCCCTTGGTTTCATGAAAATTGTGGATTGTTGGCTGTTGTCCAAGCTATGGCAGTAATCAGCAGTAACAGTTCTCTGATGCCCATAGCCACGCCCTCTGACTGGCCTAGGACCTATCATCTTACACCACTTCTTTCCCTCTCCTCTTCCCCTCCAAAACCACACTGAAAGCCCGCGCATATCTCTTGACTGTCATCTGCTCAAAACTGATGTTTGCTATGTACAATGAGAGTGACCAGTTGTTGAATGTTGATGTCAGTTTTGTCACTTTCGTTGTCATAATCTTCATGTTCAAACGACTTATCAGACAAGATAAATCCATCTTTATCATTATACCTGCACATAATCATTTGCACAGCCTGTAAAGTTGTGTAAATCCATTGACTGAGACTCCTGTCTTTGCTAGACAAAGTTTTGACGCCTTTTTGGATGCGAGCCAAACCCCCTTTCCATGCTCGCTTCATATAGTCCAGTTAGCAAATCATTGTCAAAAAGTAAACTTTGTAAAGGGTCTTCCACCAGGTGTATGCGTATCTAGATTGAATTTTTAGAACCCAGACAAATCAAACTAACCTTTCAGAGTATGTTTATGTTCATTGAACAAAACTCAGAGGAAGGAATCGGAATAGATGTAGAATGTCAGCGAACATCTCACTGGCACAGCAGCAACACTGTGTTGGACACCAGCTGGCATCTTGTAGGCACTGAACGGGTTAACCAGGTGAAGTTCATGCAGTTGGTGAACTGTGTCTGTGAAAATTTATCAAAAAACATACATTGTAAGTTGAACACTGATATATATATAAAAAAAATGGTAGATAACCCACAAAGAAAATAATTGTCCTCCTTTCTTTTACTCTTAAATTTTCACACATAGGGCTTTATCAGGAGAGCGTCTTGTCTGTATATATACATATATATATATAGAGAGAGAGAGAGACAGAGACAGAGACAGAGAGAGAGGCCCAGAGAGAGAGAGAGAGACAAGAGCTCAAAAAGAACAAAAGAAATGAAAACTGTAAAACAAATGTACAAAATGATAGCAATGTAATTTACACAATGACAGACATTGTCCCAGATGCAATCCAGAAATTGTGTAGTTGAAACAATCTATCAGTCTTTTTCCTCCGTATCAATCTCCATGCTTTCTCTCTCTCACTCACTCTTATTCTTTCTACTAATCCATTTCATCTGCTACCCATCCTGTTTGGGAGCTGTTTTATGCAACCATGGACTAGAGTGGCCGAATCAGAAATAAAAGACTCGTGTAGGGGTGTATTTCTACCATCTTCCCATGGCAAACCTTCCCATGAGTAACGCCTTGGTAATCTGGCCAGCCTTCAACATTTCTGTCTCTGTATTTCTCTCTCTGTCTCTCTCTCTTTGTCTCTGTCTCTCTCTGTGTCTCTGTCTCTCTCTCTCTCTCTCTCTCTCTCTCTCTCTTTACCCCTCTTCTCTCTCTCTCATTCACTCTTTTTCTCTCCTGTATATGTTTCTATGTGCTCAGTTACATGATTTGTGTATTACCTGTTATGTTGTACATTTACTTGTTTGTGCTACAGAAATTTAAGATAGATTGTGTATGCGTGTGTGTGTGCCTTTGCATGAATGTGTGCAAGTAAGAGTAACTGTTGTGCGGGATTCTGTGTAAACATGTGCAGATAACCTCTCATGTATAATGATTTATTTTGTTTCCCTTTTAACAACAGTTACATTTGAAAAACGAGACCTGTTTGTCAACGATATTGGAATCACCATGGAGAATTCAGAGTATTTACAACTGCGCATCGCAAAGGTATGATTTTGCTCATTCAGCACAATGCTTTGCTGTGTTGTGATACAAAAAAAAGAACATCTATATCACAAGGTTTTTAGGTTTTGTTGGGTTTTTTTTTTCCAGAAATACTGCTCAAAGCTCTTTACATTGTTTCTTTTTCTGACCCACCAGCCCCATATACAGGGAAACACATGCCAGAATAAACTCTGCACATATCCTCCATTGAACAACCACACACTCACCCATGACACCCTGTATAATCCACATACATGCAACATGCTGTCATGCACGCACATGCACACACACACACACACACACACACACACATGCACACGTACACGCACACAAACACAAATGAGCTGGGACTACTGGCGGTTAGTATGCTACTCAAAATTGTGTATATTTTAGAGAGTTTTAGCACATCATGTCAAGAACTGTTCAACAGCTTTGTTGATATTTTGAAAAGGGAAAAGAACTCCGCCCTTTGAGCGGACGATTGAAAGCACTACTTACTGCAGAGTATGAAAAATGTTGAATCATGATTTAGAAAAAATGAAAAAAGTAATAATGATGATAATAATGAATAATGGTAATGATGAAATGACAATAGTAATAATAATGATAATGGATACTTACATAACACACTGTCCAGAATTCTGCTCTTGGTGCTTTGAATGATAATAATAATGATGGTAATTATGATGTTCATAATGATGATAACAATAATGATTATGATAACAGCAATGATGATGATCATAATGATAATAATAGCAATGATGATGATGATGATGATAGTGATGATGATGATAATAATGATGATCTTAATGATATGATAATGATAATAATAATAATGTTAATATGATCATAAAGCAGTTACCTAGCACTGAATTCTGTACAGTGAGACCAACCAAAGGGTTTACACACCAGTTATTCACACACAGACACACACACACACACACACACACACACACAACACACATGCACAGCTGTGATTAAGAGGGACGAAAGATAAAACTTCTCAGTGCATGTTTGTACATGTTGATCGTACAGGCGAGAGACACTGTAGAAGAGGGAGGGGAGGGAGTTGGGTGGGTGGGGGTAGGGAGCTAGCTTTTGGAAAGAGGTAGGTTCACAGACAACTGCCAGGGTTGAGTGCTCGGTCAGAATCTTTCTGTGTATTTCTGCCCTGAGTTTTGTGAATGATGACGACGACAATGCCCTCTTTTCTCTCCCAGCACAACATGATCACCACCAACACCTCCAATGACCTGACATGCATGAACATGTCTGGGGTGGAGATGCTGACGGACGCTCTCTTCTACATTTTGAAGAACTCCAAAGTCACCTTCCATGTCATGAAAAAGATGATCCTCACAGGTAAGTCTTGTGTCCATGGTAACAGTGGTCTGTTTTAAGCCTGTTCCAACATCACCTTCCACGTCATGAAAACGATGATCTGCACAGGTAAGCTGGGTGCCCATGGTAACAGTGATCTATTTTTGTCTTCCTCCAAAGTCACCTGTGTCATGAAAAAAAATATCCGCACAGGAAAGCCTTGTGTCCATGGTAACTGTCTGTTTTTAGCCTGCTCCAGAGTCACCTTCCATGTCATGAAAAAGATGATCCACTCAGGAAAGCATTGTGTCCATGGTAACAATGGTTTATTTTTAGCCTGCTCCAAAGTCACCTTCCACGTCATGAAAAAGATGATCTGCATGGGTAAGCCTTGTGTTCATGGCAACTGTCTGTTTTTAGGCTGCTCCAAAGTCACCTTCCACATCATGAAAAAGATTATCTTTGCAGGTAAGTCTTGTGTCCATTGTAACAGTGGTTTATTTTTAGCCTGCTCCAACATCATCTTCCACATCATGAAAAAGGTGATCTGCACAGGTAAGTGTTGTGTCCATAGTAACAGCAGTCATTTTTTTTAGCCTGCTCCAACATCACCTTCCACGTCATGAAACAGATTATCTGCACAGGTAGGTTTTGTTTTCATGGTAACAATGGTCTAGGCTTCATTCTCATTTCTAAGAGTTAACCTCTCATCATGCTTTTGTGCCATGGCTTCTGAAGGACTGTGTGAACATAATGAGTATGCCAGAAGGTGACTGGAACATGAGTAGCCAGTACTGGTATGCTGTGTTCTAACTGGGAGCCTTTTCACCTATCTGGGATCAAGGACAAAAGATGACAGCCCACTGGGAAGGGAGATAATTGATGTTTTGCTGCAGCCTGTAAGGGAGGGAGATCATCGATGTGTTGTTGCAGCCAGAAGGGAAGGGAGGTGATTTGTTATGTTTTGCTGCAGCCTGAAAGGAGTATAATTGATGTACTGTTGCAGTCTGAGAGAATGGAGACGATTGATATTTTGCTGCAGTCTGAGGGAAGGGGGATAGTTGATGTTTTGCTGTGGTCTGAAGGAAGGAAGATACTTGATGTTTTGCTCTGTGGTCTGAGGGAAGGGAAATAATTGATGTTTTGCTCTATAGTCTGAGGGAAGGGAGATAGTTGATGTTTTGCTCTATAGTCTGAGGGAAGAGAGATAGTTGTTTTGCTGTGTGGTCTGAGGGAAGAGAGATAGTTGATGTTTTGCTCTGTGGTCTTAGGGAAGGGAGATAATTGATGTTTTGCTCTGTAGTCTGAGGGAAGAGAGATAGTTGATGTTTTGCTGTGGTCTAAAGAAAGGGAGATAGTTGATGTTTTGCTATGTGGTATTAGGGAAGGGAGATAATTGATGTTTTGCTGTGGTCTAAAGAAAGGGAGATAGTTGATGTTTTGCTCTGTAGTCTGGGGGAAGGAAGCTACTTGATGTCTTGCTCTGTGGTCTGAGGGAAGGGAAATAATTGATGTTTTGCTCTATAGTCTGAGGGAAGGGAGATAGTTGATGTTTTGCTATGTGGTCTGAGGGAAGGAAGATAGTTGATATTTTGCTCTGTAGTCTGGGGAAAGAGAGATAGTTGATGTTTTGCAATGTGGTCTTAGGGAAGGGAGATAATTGATGTTTTGCTCTGTAGTCTGAGGGAAGAAAGATAGTTGATGTTTTGTTGTGGTCTGAAGGAAGGGATAGTTGATGTTTTGCTCTGTGGTCTGAAGGAAGGGAGATAGTTGAGGTTTTGCTGTGTGGTCTGAGGGAAGAGAGATAGTTGAGGTTTTGCTGTGTGGTCTGAGGGAAGAGAGATAGTTGAGGTTTTGCTGTGTGGTCTGAGGGAAGAGAGATAGTTGAGGTTTTGCTGTGTGGTCTGAGGGAAGAGAGATAGTTGAGGTTTTGCTGTGTGGTCTGAGGGAAAGAGAGATAGTTGAGGTTTTTGCTGTGTGGTCTGAGGGAAGAGAGATAGTTGAGGTTTTGCTGTGGTCTGAGGGAAGAGAGATAGTTGAGGTTTTGCTGAGGGAAGAGAGATAGTTGATGTTTTGCTGCAGGTCTGAGGGAAAGGAGATAGTTGATGTTTTGCTCTGTGGTCTGAGGGAAGGGAGATAGTTGATGTTTTGCTGTGTGGTCTGAGGGAAGGGAGATAGTTGATGTTTTGCCCTATAGTCTGAGGGAAGAGAGATAGTTGATGTTTTGCTCTGTGGTCTGAGGGAAGAGAGATAGTTGATGTTTTGCTGTGGTCTGAGGGAAGAGAGAGAGTTGATGTTTTGCTGTGGTCTGAGGGAAGAGAGATAGTTGATGTTTTGCTGTGTGGTCTGAGGGAAGAGAGATAGTTGAGGTTTTGCTGTGTGGTCTGAGGGAAGGGAGATAGTTGAGGTTTTGCTGTGTGGTCTGAGGGAAGAGAGATAGTTGAGGTTTTGCTGAGGGAAGAGATATAGTTGAGGTTTTGCTGTGTGGTCTGAGGGAAGAGAGATAATTGATGTCTTGCTGCAGTCTGAGGGAAAGGAGATAGTTGATGTTTTGCTGTGGTCTGAGGGAAGGGAGATAGTTGATGTTTTGCTGTGGTCTGATGGAAGGGAGACAGTTGATGTTTTGCCGTGGTCTGAAGGAAGAGAGATAGTTGATGTTTTGCACTGTGGTGTGAGGGAAGAGAGAGAGTTGATGTTTTGCTGTGGTCTGAGGGAAGGGAGATAGTTAATGTTTTGCTCTGTGGTCTGAGGGAAGAGAGAGTTGATGTTTTGCTGCAGTCTGAGGGAAGGGAGATAGTTAATGTTTTGCTGTGGTGTGAGGGAAGGGAGATAGTTGATGTTTTGCTGTGGTCTGAAGGAAGGGAGATAGTTGAGGTTTTGCCGTGGTCTGAAGGAAGAGAGATAGTTGAAGTTTTGCACTGTGGTGTGAGGGAAGAGAGATAGTTGATGTTTTGCTATGGTGTGAGGGAAGAGAGAGAGTTGATGTTTTGCTGTGGTCTGAGGGAAGAGAGATAGTTGATGTTTTGCCCTATAGTCTGAGGGAAAGGAGATAGTTGATGTTTTGCTCTGTGGTCTGAGGGAAGGGAGATAGTTGATGTTTTGCTCTGTGGCCTGATGTTTTGCTCTGTGGTCTGAGGGAAGAGAGATAGTTGATGTTTTGCCCTGTGGTCTGAGGGAAGAGAGATAGTTGATGTTTTGCTCTGTGGTCTGAGGAAAGAGAGTTGATGTTTCGCCCTGTGGTCTGAGGGAAGGAAGATAGTTGATGTTTTGCTCTGTAGTCTTAGGGAAGGGAGATAATTGATGTTTTGCTGTAGTCTGAAGGAAGGGAGATAGTTGAGGTTTTGCTCTGGTCTGAAGGAAGAGAGATAGTTGAGGTTTTGCTGTGGTCTGAAGGAAGAGAGATAGTTGATGTTTTGCACTGTGGTCTGAAGGAAGGGAGATAGTTGATGTTTTACTGTGGTCTGAAGGAAGGGAGATAGTTGATGTTTTGCTGTGGTCTGAGGGAAGAGAGATATTTGATATTTTGCTGTTTGGTCCGAGGGAAGAGAGATAGTTGATGTTTTGCTGTGGTCTGAGGGAAGAGAGATAATGGATGTTTTGCTCTGTGGTCAAACAAGCAGAACTTGGGCAGGGAGTTTTTTCATCCAGAGGAGAGAATCTGTATCATACTCTGCATAGTGCTCTGACCTTTCTTGTTTCTCCACAAAAAATGGGATATACCATGCATGAACATGCTGAGTCATTGACAGTGGGGCTTAGTCATTGATCAGGTTTTCATCCTTGTGGATTTTGCTGTCAGTAAATCTTAACTTCATAGGTTGAATTACCTACCTATCGTTTCACTGTCATCTGTGTGTGTGTGTGTGTGTGTGTGTGTGTGTGTGTGTGTGTGTGTGAAAAGTATTAAACAGTTTTTATTTGATGTGAAACCATTATCTTCTATGTTTTTTTTTTTATGACGAGTTTCTGTGGACCAGAGGTGGCATGACAAAATCGGCCAGGCATTGGAACTTCTGATCCAGTGCTCACCAGTGATCAGGGTTCGAGGCCCCGTTTCAGCATGGTTTTATGTCTAGGGGAAAGGCAGTTTACTCCGATCTTTCTCACCCCATCCTCTTGCGAATGGGTTTCTAACTTTGGTTGGGGAAGGATGAAAAGGCGGAGGGGTGAGATTTGGCCCTGTCTTCCTGTACCCCACTCTGGACTCAGTGAATGTTTTTGAAACCACTGCCCTGGTGATCATGAAAGGCTGTGGGACTTCTAACCTTTAACCTTCAACCTTCCATGGATTGTGATGTGCAGGTTGTTATCACCTGTCTGACCTGGGGTTGACCTGGATAGCCGACATGTGCCCACAGCTATTGAATGTAAGTCCCCTTTTGTTAATGTGCTGTATTTTGATAAAGATGATAAGGATAGGACATGTGTTGAAATTATGGGCACAACGCTGCCTGGGGTGGGGGTGGGGGGGGGACCACAAAGCTTTGTGATGTTCTGATGAACACGCACAGAATGGTCAAGAGCCTGCTATGGACTTTACTCCCGCTACACATGCGTGTCCGATGTATTTCATGAGAATCTCTCAAGAGCTTTTCCAGTTTCTAAACCGATCAGTTCAATCATAAAAGGAGAGAAAAGATTGCAGTGTTCTTTTTTTTTTTTTTTTTGTTTTTTGAAAGGAAAATGCATTTTCACAGATTCTGATGTTGAGTGGCTATTTTTTCAGTGTTTCTGCTGAGGATAGATTGCTAAGGAAGGTTTGAACAGGCTTTGACATCGCAGTCAGCAGTTAAGGTGTGTTGTTGTTGTTCTTCCTCTTCTTCGTTCATGGGTTGGAACTCCCACATTCACCCACACGTACATGAGTGGGCTTTTTTTTTTCATGTATGACCATTTCTACCCTCCCATGTTGGCAGCCATACTCCATTTTTGGGGTTGTGCATGCTGGGTATGTTCTTGTTTCCATAACCCACCGAACACTGACATGGATTACAGGATCTTTAATGTACGTATTTGATCTTCTGCTTGTGTATACACATGAAGGGGGTTCGGGCACAAGCAGGTCTGCACATATGTTGACGTGGGAGATCGGAAAAAATCTCCACCCTTTACCCACCAGGCACCGTTACCGAGATTCGAAGTGTGGACCCTCAGATTAAAAGATTAAAAGGTGTGTTGTGACAGCTGGAGCTGGAGGGATGCATCAAGGTGACGGAGAAAGGCCTGACACCCATCATCAGCCTCTGCAAGAACCTTCATAACCTGACCATCGTGGGAACCAACGTCGGTCGCATTCCATTGAAGTCGGTGAGTTTCTGCTGTGCAAAAAGTCTGGAGCGGTTGCCTAGTGGATAACTCGTATGCCTAGGAAACGAGAGAATCTTGAGTACATTGGATGGAATCCCAAGCTCCCCAGTGTTTTCTCCCCCTCCGCTAGACCTTGAGTTGTGCTTTGGACGCTAGTCATTTGGATTGAACGATAATTGGAAATACTGTGTGTAGCATGCACTTATCACAAGTAAAAGAACCCACTGCAATAAAAGGGTTGTCCTCTGAAATTCTGTGAAGAAATCCACTTTGATAAGAAAACATATACACTTGCAAATAGAACAAGAGAGACAAGGCCTTCAAGACTCACTTGTGATACACTTAAAAAAAAAATTCAAGCTTTTTATGTATTGAGTATAATTTCAAAATATAATGTTTAAGATGAGAAAGATCAGTCTAAAGCAAATTAACTCCCCTAGCATTACAGAGTAATTTCCCTTTTTTACTATCTGCACCAAAACGTTCGCAAAATAAATAAAACTTCCATGCTTAGCAAAAGAAGTTCCTGTTTGAACAAAAGATGATAATAATGACTGCTCTAGCTGTTGGGTCAGAATATCAGATCAAAGTGCCAAGTTTAGAGAATACAAAAAATATAAATATAGCAGTAAATGCAGTTTTTATATAATTAGGCTTCATTCTTTATTTTTTGTGCCCATCCCAGAGGAGCATCCAGAATTTCACACAGATTAATCTGTTTTGACAAAGGGCTATCAGCCGCTATGCAATACAATATAATACAATACATTGCAATTACAGTACAGTCCAATTCACTGCAATGCAATGAAACGCAGTGTCATGCAATGCAATCCAATGTAGTACAGTACAGTACAGTACAATGCAATGCAATATAATGCACAGCAATGCAATACAATACAATGCAGTACAATGCAATGCATTTCAATGCAGTACAATACAATACAATACAATGCAATACATTTCAATGCAGTTCAATGCAGTACATTTCAATGCAGTCCAATGCAATGTAGTGCAGTATGACACGAACCTGGCCATCATGGGAACCAATGTTGGTCACATTCCTGTCTGCGAGTTTCATCATGCGAGTGGCAATGATAGTAATTCAAACAGCAAATAAGATAAACACACACACAAACATTTGATCTTTTTTTTGGTAATACCATTAAAGATAAACCCGCATAATCTAGGATTGATAAATCAAGCTGAAGGGCTGATGTCCTTTGCACAGCCAAGTCCTATTTGCTTTGGGGAGCTTTATGGTGACCATGATATGGTGTTTTTTGTTGTTGTTTTTTTTCAGATGTGACTTTTTTTCGTGTGTGTGTTTGTTTAACATGGTTGAAAATTCTAGTTAGTTGAGCAGTCTTAGTGGGTTTTTTTTTTGTTTTTTTTGTTTTTTTTCAGATGTAACATTTTTGTTTGTTTAACATGATTGAAAATTCGAATTAGTTGAGCAGTCTTAGTCTGGTTTTTTTCTTCTGTTTTTTGGTGGGGCAGGTTGGGGGGTGGGGGGCGGGGTGGGGGGGTGTGGGGGGGGATGTATTTTGTTGTATGTTTGTTTGTTTAACATGGTTGAAAATTCTACTCAGTTGAGCAGTCTTGGTACTGCTCCAGCACAGTTGGCCAGGGAACTAAATGGTGACCATGATATGGTTGGTTTTTTTGTTTTTTGGGGTTTTTTTTTTTCAGATGTGACTTTTTTCGTTTGTGTGTTTCTTAAACATTGTTGAAAATTCTAGTAAGTTGTGCAGTTTTAGTGGGGTTTTTTTTTTTTTTTTTTTTTTCAGATGTAACAGTTTTTTTTGTTTGTTTAACATGATTGAAAATTTGAGTTAGTTGAGCAGTCTTAGTCTGGTTTTTTTGTTTTGTTTTTTTTGGTTTTTTTTGGGAGGGGAGGGGGATGTGTTTTGTTGTATGTTTGTTTGTTTAACATGGTTGAAAATTCTACTCAGTTGAGCAGTCTTAGTACCGCTCCACCACAGTCGGCCGGACTATAAGTAGCAATGTGGGGTGTCGGATTGTGATCCTGTTCCCCAGGAAAATCCACTGTCACGGGCGGTCTTCGGACTCACGGGTCGCCAATCATCTCGGCAGGATTCTCCATCCTGTCCAGGAAAAGGGAGAAGGAGGTCTGGGACATGAAGAAGAAGACCAGCTCAAAAAATCAGGGTAAGGGTGTTTTGTGGTTTAGTTTTGTTGTTGTTGTTGTTGTTGTTGTTCTGTGCAGGGAATTGGTGTGGGTGGGGCGTGGGGGTGGGGGGTTGGGGGGGGGGGGGGAACTCGGAATGAGCGGTATGGGAGTAATGCCACTGAAATGTTGCAGATGCAGGGGCAGCAGAAAAAACAAAACAAAAAAAAACCCAACCCTGCAGCTACAATGTAACAGCATGACAGTGCAGCTTCACTTTGTACAGCATGGCCGAAAATGATAACCAAACATCCAAAAGGATTAAAAAAAAAAAAACCAAAAAAAAAACCACACCAAAAAACAACCAACAAAAAGACAACAACCGATACTGACATGTCAGGTTTCCATTCAAGGACAATGATGTCATCCATCAAAAACAAACAACCCCACCCCCCCACCCCACCCACCACCCCCCACCCCTAAAAAAAAAAACCAACAAAAAAAAAATCACAGCATGGCACAGGGTAGTATGGTGCAGCCTAGCACAGCCTTACACAATACATTACGGCAGGGCACACAGTTTGGCATAGCACAACACATTACTACACAGGACAGGACAGCACAGCGCAGCATGGCAGTGCACCCGATACGGCATGGCAAAGCACAGTACAACACAACAGAGCACAGCACAGCACAGCCTTACACAATTCATCACAGCAAGGCACACAGTATGGCATAGCACAACGCATTACTACACAGGACAGGACAGCACAGCGCAACATGGCAATGCACACGATACGGCATGGCAAAGCACAGTACTACACCAAAAAACAAACAAACAAACAAACAAAAAAACGATACTGACATGTCAGGCACAGCACAGCACAGCACAGCACAGCACAGCACAATTCATCACAGCAAGGCACACAGTATGGCATAGCACAACGCATTACTACACAGGACAGGACAGCACAGCGCAACATGGCAATGCACATGATACGGCATGGCAAAGCACAATACTACACAACAGAGCACAGCACAGCACAGCCTTATGCAGTACATCATGGCAAGGCACACAGTATGGCATAGCCCAGCACATTACTACACAGGACAGCACAGCACAGCACAGCCTTACACAATACATCACGGCAAGGCACTCAATATGGCATAGCCCAACACAGTACTGCGTAGCACAGCACAGCTTAGCACAATACAGCACAGCACAGCACAACACGTGAGGGCAAGGCACAAGTATGGCATGACACAACACGGTACTAAACAGTAGTGCAGAGCACAACTCGGCACGGAACAACCCAGCACAGCGAAAAACAGTATGGCACAGTACAACACAATACCAGATGGCACAGTGCAAGATCTGTCAAGATGAAAGACATCGTTGCCACTGGGCAGATTGGAATCTACTTTTGCAGTTCAGAGTGGAAGAATTCCTCAGCATTGATATTTACAGACCCACTAGATATATCTGTAAAAGATCGAACCAGCCACTATGAAACACAGTGGGACATCTCTTGGCCACTGAAGTCTCCTGGGCTTTCCTGGAAGGGGATGATGCAAGCTGTGTGTAGTGGTGCAGGAGTGTCTCAAGTGTGCTGCCTGGATATGGTCAACATGAATTCATGTGAACTGTCCTGCACCAACACCACTTTGAGATGTATGACAGACCGGGCAATGAAGCACATCACACGGTGCTCACTTTTGACAAGCTACCGTACCAGAAGATGCTTTGTTTGTTTGTTTGTTAGTTTCTTGTCCATATAGAAATCAAACCTTTTCATGAATTGGGAAAGATGAAGTGGGTGGTGGGAGAGGGGGGCAGGGGTTGTGGGAAGCACGGATGGGGGTGAACAACAACGACAGTGACTACTTTTTTTTGTATATCTTGTTTGATTATGCTATAATGTGTATATATTTGCATATTATTCTTTTCCACATTTTACGTGTTGTTTTCATTTATCAAACTTAGATCATTTTAACACGTCTTTCTGTCATATGCTTATTTGTGACATTTCTTTGTTTTGTTGTTGTTGTAATGTGCTCCTTTAACATGTCTTATTGCAGTATGATGTGAGCCTTCTCTCTCTGTCCTTTTCCCACTACCCCATGCTGCTCCCACCACTCCATTTCACTCTCCATGTCTCTTCTGACTGTTGTTGCAATATAAATAAGCTATTACAAGCCGACAGTGAAAACCTTGACAGGACTCGCCCCAAGCGCAGAAGTCGAGGGGTATTGAAACTGAGGTCACCATGAGAGCAGCTCTTGAAAAGCCATATAGTTTGGGACTTTTTTTTATATGCTATGGAGGTCTGGTTAGGTTTGGGACCACATGATAAGTCTGTACTCTGCGCTTCCTGTCATAAGGATATCCCAGCGTCAACCAGGCTCAAGAAATACAGACACTTGCAGTGTTGGTTAGGAAGTAAGAGCAACACGCCCAAATATGCATTTGTGTAGTGGATGATACTCAATTTTGTGGTCCCTTTCTTCCCATTTAAGCCCATAGCCCACTCAGCTCTGGGTTGGAGCCAGCTGCAGTCCGAAAAACCCACCTCTGCTGGGAATCAGAGCCATGTCCTCCCAGCCATCAGTCCACAAAGCTAACAACTTCACTGTGGCAGCTGGTATATTATCATAATTATCTTCTAATTATCATCTTTATTATCATTGTGATGATGATGAAGATGATCATCATTATTATCATCATCATCTTCATTATTATTATCATCATGACTGTAACTGTTATCATTATCATCATCATTTAGTATTATCATCATTATGATGACAGCTTCAGGGACGCCATTCAAGGTGATGGACGTTGACCTGTTCAAACTGGTGGTCCTGCGAGATGCGTCGGTCTTGGATCGCCTGACAGACGTGGTGAAGCATGGAGTGGGGGGGTGTCAGAGCCTCCCTCCCCCCATCTCTGTGGTCAACAACTGGACCCCCAAGTCTGCAGGGGAGGGCGACGGCATGCCACACAAATTCACGGTGTTTGAAGTTCCTGCTCAGAGTGTGAGGAGGAGTATGTTTTGTGTTGTAGTTCACCTTGTTTTGTTGCCACTTGTGTGTGTCGGTGTGTTCTGGTGTGTGTGTGTTTGTGTGTATGTTGCAGTGGGGTAGAGGTGTGTGGTGTGTTGGGAGGTGTAGATGTGTGTGTATGGGATGTGGGGGTGTGGGATGTGTGTGTGTGAGTATGTGTGTGTGTGTGTATGTCAGCATTGTTCCCCTCTTTCTTCAAGAATGACACTGGCTTCCTGCTGAGCAGGGAATCAAGTGCAAGATCTCATGCCTCTGCTTTCATGACAGTTCTGGAACTGTATGTCTGTATGTTCATGACCTTTTAGAAGCACATAATTATGTCCCATCAAAGTCCCTATGCTCTCCTGGTGCAGGCAGAATCTTTTGGGTTCCCAAATTTAACAGAGAGAAACAGCGGGAGATCTTTCAGTTCTTCAGTTGTACTAACCTGGAATTCACTGCCTTTTTTCAGTCCATCACAGTCCTGCAGTAACATCCTTCACATAATCTAACAAACCTGGAATTCACTGCCATTATTCAGTCCGTCACAGTCCCACACTAACATCCTTTACATAATCTAACAAACCTGGAATGCACTGCCATTATTCAGTCCGTCACAGTCCCACACTAACATCCTTTACATAATCTAACAAACCTGGAATGCACTGCCATTATTCAGTCCGTCACAGTCCCACACTAACATCCTTTACATAATCTAACCAATCCTGGAATTCACTGCCATTATTCAGTCCGTCACAGTCCCTCAGTAACATCATTTACATAACCTAACAAACCTGGAATGCACTGCCTTTTTTCAGTCCGTCACAGTCCCCTCACTAACATCCTTTACATAATCTAACAAACCTGGAATTCACTGCCATTATTCAGTCCACAGTCCCTCACTAACATCCTCTACATAACCTAACAAACCTGGAATGCACTGCCTTTTTTCAGTCTGTCACAGTCCCTCACTAACATCCTTTAGATAACCTAACAAACCTGGAATGCACAGTCTTTTTTCAGTCTGTCACAGTCCTACACTAACAACCTTTACATAATCTAACAAACCTGGAATTCACTGCCATTATTCAGTCCGTCACAGTCCCTCACTCACATCCTTTACATAATCTAATAAACCTGGAATTCACTGCCTTTTTTCAGTCCCTCACAGTCCCTCACTAACAGCCTTTACATAATCTAACAAACCTGGAATTAACCGCCTTTTTTTGTCTGTCACAGTCCTACACTAACATCATTTACATAATCTAACAAACCTGGAATGCACTGCCATTATTCAGTCCATCACAATCCCACACTAACATCCTTTACATAATCTAACAAACCTGGAACGCACTGCCTTTTTTCAGTCCGTCACAGTCCCTCACTAACATCCTTTACATAATCTAACAAACCTGGAATTCACTGCCTTTTTTTCAGTCCATCACAGTCCTACACTAACATCCTTTACATAATCTAACAAACCTGGAATGCACTGCTTTTTTTCAGTCCCTCACAGTCCCTCACTAACATCCTTTACATAATCTAACAAACCTGGAATGCACTGCCTTTTTTCAGTCCGTCACAGTCCGCTCACTAACATCCTTTACATAACCTAACAAACCTGGAATTCACTGCCTTTTTTCAGTCCGTCACAGTCTGCTCACTCACATCCTTTACATAATCTAACAAACCTGGAATGCACTGCCTTTTTTCAGTCCGTCACAGTCCGCTCACTAACATCCTTTACATAACCTAACAAACCTGGAATTCACTGCCTTTTTTCAGTCCGTCACAGTCTGCTCACTCACATCCTTTACATAATCTAACAAACCTGGAATGCACTGCCTTTTTTCAGTCTGTCACAGTCCCTCACTAACATCCTTCACATAACCTAACAAACCTGGAATTCACTGCCTCTTTTCAGTCTGTCACAGCCCCTCACTAACATCCTTTACATAACCTAACAAACCTGGAATTCACTGCCTTTTTTCAGTCCGTCACAGTCCTACACTAACATCCTTTACATAATCTAACAAACCTGGAATTCACTGCCTCTTTTCAGTCCGTCACAGTCCTACACTAACATCATTTACATAACCTAACAAACCTGGAATTCACTGCATTTTTTTAAAGTCCGTCACAGTCCCCTCACTAACATCCTTTACATAATCTAACAAACCTGGAATTCACTGCCATTATTCAGTCCACAGTCCCTCACTAACATCCTTTACATAATCTAACAAACCTGGAATTCACTGCCTTTTTTCAGTCCGTCACAGTCCTACACTAACATCCTCTACATAACCTAACAAACCTGGAATGCACTGCCTTTTTTCAGTCTGTCACAGTCCCTCACTAACATCCTTTAGATAACCTAACAAACCTGGAATGCACTCTCTTTTTTCAGTCTGTCACAGTCCTACACTAACAACCTTTACATAATCTAACAAACCTGGAATTCACTGCCATTATTCAGTCCGTCACAGTCCCTCACTCACATCCTTTACATAATCTAATAAACCTGGAATTCACTGCCTTTTTTTTAGTCCCTCACAGTCCCTCACTAACAGCCTTTACATAATCTAACAAACCTGGAATTAACCGCCTTTTTTTGTCTGTCACAGTCCTACACTAACATCATTTACATAATCTAACAAACCTGGAATGCACTGCCATTATTCAGTCCATCACAATCCCACACTAACAGCCTTTACATAATCTAACAAACCTGGAATGCACTGCCTTTTTTCAGTCCGTCACAGTCCCTCACTAACATCCTTTACATAATCTAACAAACCTGGAATTCACTGCCTTTTTTTCCGTCCATCACAGTCCTACACTAACATCCTTTACATAATCTAACAAACCTGGAATGCACTGCCTTTTTTCAGTCCCTCACAGTCCCTCACTAACATCCTTTACATAATCTAACAAACCTGGAATGCACTGCCTTTTTTCAGTCCGTCACAGTCCGCTCACTAACATCCTTTACATAACCTAACAAACCTGGAATTCACTGCCTTTTTTCAGTCCGTCACAGTCTGCTCACTCACATCCTTTACATAATCTAACAAACCTGGAATGCACTGCCTTTTTTCAGTCTGTCACAGTCCCTCACTAACATCCTTTACATAACCTAACAAACCTGGAATTCACTGCCTCTTTTCAGTCCGTCACAGTCCTACACTAACATCATTTACATAACCTAACAAACCTGGAATTCACTGCATTTTTTTAAAGTCCGTCACAGTCCCCTCACTAACATCCTTTACATAATCTAACAAACCTGGAATTCACTGCCATTATTCAGTCCACAGTCCCTCACTAACATCCTTTACATAATCTAACAAACCTGGAATTCACTGCCTTTTTTCAGTCCGTCACAGTCCTACACTAACATCCTCTACATAACCTAACAAACCTGGAATGCACTGCCTTTTTTCAGTCTGTCACAGTCCCTCACTAACATCCTTTAGATAACCTAACAAACCTGGAATGCACTGTCTTTTTTCAGTCTGTCACAGTCCTACACTAACAACCTTTACATAATCTAACAAACCTGGAATTCACTGCCATTATTCAGTCCGTCACAGTCCCTCACTCACATCCTTTACATAATCTAATAAACCTGGAATTCACTGCCTTTTTTTTAGTCCCTCACAGTCCCTCACTAACAGCCTTTACATAATCTAACAAACCTGGAATTAACCGCCTTTTTTTGTCTGTCACAGTCCTACACTAACATCATTTACATAATCTAACAAACCTGGAATGCACTGCCATTATTCAGTCCATCACAATCCCACACTAACAGCCTTTACATAATCTAACAAACCTGGAATGCACTGCCTTTTTTCAGTCCGTCACAGTCCCTCACTAACATCCTTTACATAATCTAACAAACCTGGAATTCACTGCCTTTTTTTCCGTCCATCACAGTCCTACACTAACATCCTTTACATAATCTAACAAACCTGGAATGCACTGCCTTTTTTCAGTCCCTCACAGTCCCTCACTAACATCCTTTACATAATCTAACAAACCTGGAATGCACTGCCTTTTTTCAGTCCGTCACAGTCCGCTCACTAACATCCTTTACATAACCTAACAAACCTGGAATTCACTGCCTTTTTTCAGTCCGTCACAGTCTGCTCACTCACATCCTTTACATAATCTAACAAACCTGGAATGCACTGCCTTTTTTCAGTCTGTCACAGTCCCTCACTAACATCCTTTACATAACCTAACAAACCTGGAATTCACTGCCTCTTTTCAGTCTGTCACAGCCCCTCACTAACATCCTTTACATAACCTAACAAACCTGGAATTCACTGCCTTTTTTCAGTCCGTCACAGTCCTACACTAACATCCTTTACATAATCTAACAAACCTGGAATTCACTGCCTCTTTTCAGTCCGTCACAGTCCTACACTAACATCCTTTACATAACCTAACAAACCTGGAATTCACTGCTTTTTTTTTAAAGTCTGTCACAGTCCCCTCACTAACATCCTTTACATAATCTAACAAACCTGGAATTCACTGCCATTATTCAGTCCGTCACAGTCCCTCACTAACATCCTTTACATAATCTAACAAACCTGGAATTCACTGCCATTATTCAGTCCACAGTCCCTCACTAACATCCTTTACATAATCTAACAAACCTGGAATTCACTGCCTTTTTTCAGTCCGTCACAGTCCTACACTAACATCCTCTACATAACCTAACAAACCTGGAATGCACTGCCTTTTTTCAGTCTGTCACAGTCCCTCACTAACATCCTTTAGATAACCTAACAAACCTGGAATGCACTGTCTTTTTTCAGTCTGTCACAGTCCTACACTAACAACCTTTACATAATCTAACAAACCTGGAATTCACTGCCATTATTCAGTCCATCACAGTCCCTCACTCACATCCTTTACATAATCTAATAAACCTGGAATTCACTGCCTTTTTTCAGTCCCTCACAGTCCCTCACTAACAGCCTTTACATAACCTAACAAACCTGGAATTCACTGCCTTTTTTCAGTCCGTCACAGTCTGCTCACTCACATCCTTTACATAATCTAACAAACCTGGAATGCACTGCCTTTTTTCAGTCTGTCACAGTCCCTCACTAACATCCTTTACATAACCTAACAAACCTGGAATTCACTGCCTCTTTTCAGTCTGTCACAGCCCCTCACTAACATCCTTTACATAATCTAACAAACCTGGAATGCACTGCCTTTTTTCAGTCCCTCACAGTCCCTCACTAACATCCTTTACATAATCTAACAAACCTGGAATGCACTGCCTTTTTTCAGTCCGTCACAGTCCGCTCACTAACATCCTTTACATAACCTAACAAACCTGGAATTCACTGCCTTTTTTCAGTCCGTCACAGTCTGCTCACTCACATCCTTTACATAATCTAACAAACCTGGAATGCACTGCCTTTTTTCAGTCTGTCACAGTCCCTCACTAACATCCTTTACATAACCTAACAAACCTGGAATTCACTGCCTCTTTTCAGTCTGTAACAGCCCCTCACTAACATCCTTTACATAACCTAACAAACCTGGAATTCACTGCCTTTTTTCAGTCCGTCACAGTCCTACACTAACATCCTTTACATAATCTAACAAACCTGGAATTCACTGCCTCTTTTCAGTCCATCACAGTCCTACACTAACATCCTTTACATAACCTAACAAACCTGGAATTCACTGCTTTTTTTTAAAGTCTGTCACAGTCCCCTCACTAACATCCTTTACATAATCTAACAAACCTGGAATTCACTGCCATTATTCAGTCCGTCACAGTCCCTCACTAACATCCTTTACATAATCTAACAAACCTGGAATTCACTGCCTTTTTTCAGTCCGTCACAGTCCGCTCACACTTCCTTTACATAATCTAAAAACTTTCTTTTTCAAGCAGTCTGTGCGTAATTAAGGCGCTCCATTCCTTGTCTGTATTCTGCGGATCCACACTGATTACTGGCATGCGTATTTTTGTACGCGCGTGCTTGAGTGTACGCATGTGTGAGTTAGTGTGTGTGTGCGTGTTTTGTGTTTGACTGACGTGATATTGTAAAGCGCTTTGAGAGGTTTCAAAGTGGTATATAATGTATACTAGTATTATTATGCTATTCAGTGCTTGAGTATATGTGTATACATATGTTTGTTTACATGTACGCATGTATGTCGGAATGTGTGTGTGTGTGTGTGTGTGTGTGTGTGTGTGTGTTAGAAAGAGAGAGAGTGTGCGTGTATGTGTGTGTGAGACTTTGTGTGTGTGTGCGTGACTTTGTATGTGTTGTTCATTCGTTCTTTAGTTTAACGTCTTTTCACTGTAAGTGATATTAGATATGTGTCTGTATGCATATATGTGTGGGGTGGGGTGGGGGTGGGGATTGCAGGTATGCATTTATGTATGCTTGAACATATCACTATAAGTATGTTTACATTCTCTTTATGTGCATCAGCAGTTTGCTAAGTATATTTTTGTGTATATATATAATGGTGATGCAGTGTGTTACGTATAAAATCATGCGTTTTCTGGAGCATCTGAACGAGCTACCTGGTCAGAGTGCTTTATAAGAAGCCATTTGATATTATCATTTTTGTCATTATTATTATGGTTTTTATTGGTGGTGTAGTTATCTGGTTAGAGTGCTTTATAAGAAGCCATTAATTGTTATTATTATCATTATTATTATTATTATTGTTATCATTAGAACTAGTAGTAGTACCAATGGGATTATTATCATTATTATTGTTGGTGGTGTAGTTATCTGGTTAGAGTGCTTTATAAGAAGCCATTAATAATAATATTATGATGATGATGATGATAATAACAATAATAATTATTATTATCATTATTATCATTATCATTATTATTGTTATTGTTATTACTACTACTACTACTACTATTGTTGTTATTATTATTATCATTAACATTATTAACATTAGAAGTAGTGGTAGTTGTAGTTGTACCATGGGGATTATTATAGTGATTATTATGGTAATCATCATTACTATTACTATTATTATTATTATTATTATTACTTGTTGTAGAAAGTAGTGGTTGGAAGTGTTTGTGATTGGTGATACCATCAGGCGCTGCAATATGCGGTGGTGAGCGCGGGAAGCATTGTGGTGCTGACCTACCAGAGCAGGGAAGGGGAGGAAAGAGCCCTGGGCGACAGACTGGCTGCTACAGTGGCCCAGGCCCTGGCAAAGGCAAGTCTCTGTGTGTGTGGGTGTGTGTGTGTGTGTGGGGGGGGGGGAAGGCGTGGGGGGGACGGAAAGGGGGTGGGTTTGCATGTGTTTGTGTATGTGTGTGTGTGTGTGGGGGGTGGGTGGGTGAGAGTGTGTGTGTTTTTGAGAGCGTGTGTGTGTTCGTTCTTTTGTTTAGCGTCTTTTCACTATCAGTGATATTAGACGTTAAAAAAAAATAATAATAAAAAAAAATTAAAAAAAAATTAAAGGGGTGGGGTGGGGTGGGGTGGGGTGGGTGCATGGGGTATAACTAACATGCTATTACATTTAACAGTAACAATTCAATAATAATAATTATAATAATCAGAAACCATTAACACAATTCTGAAGTGCATTAAAGGAATGTAGAAATAGGGCTATGAACTAATGCCTGTGAAAGTTCGACCATAAGAACCTCGTCAGAAATAACTTTACAAAAATCATCTGCAGAATTATTATTCTCTTTGAAATACTTGGGCAAGAAGGTACGTAACTGCTGGCAGTGAAACAAACAATGATGCAAGCTGAACTGCTTACCACAGATGCATGTAACATTTTTACTATACTTTATCTTCAGCGCATCAAGTTTTATACGGAAGAAAGTAGAGGTTATTAATCTTGTATAGCAAGCTGATGGATTCGGTATCTTTTCTTTAATAATATTCTCGGGGAATAATGTTCCTTTATGGTTTAAAAACTTTAACTTCCATCGGTTATGAAATCGACCCCATGCTGATTTTTCTAACAAAGTGTATGCCTCTTTTACGGAGAGACGGACATGGATTTTTGTCGATTGTTCTGAATCTTGCGCTCCTCTTTTAGCTGCTTTATCAACAGTTTCATTGCCAAGAATGCCCACATGAGAAGGCACCCAACAAAAACTTACCTCATTCCCTTTAATCCTTAAACAATGTACCAAATGATTTGCCTCAATAACTAAGTCAGGTCTTGTTTCAAGGCTGAATAGTTCTAGAGCATAAAGTACTGATTTGGAATCAACAAAGAATGCTATTTTCGAGAAAACTATTTGATGGCTCACTAAGTAGTTCAGAGCTTGTATAATAGCAATTAGCTCAGCTGTGAATATGGAAAGGTGTTTTCCAATAAAGTAAGATTTTTCAACTTTAAAGGCAGGAATATAGAAAGCCGCACCAGCGTTTTTGTCATCAAGAACAGATCCATCTGTAAATACATGGAGATGATTCTGATATTTTTCTGTTATATGAATTCTGGCAGTACTTGTTGTGATATTGATGTTTTCTTCCTTTTTTGTTTCAGAATAAGTGATATCAAAATCCGCTTTCAACATTTCCCAAAAAGGAACAGGAGAATGATGTGGTTTTGCAGCTAACTCTTTCATGTTAACTTCAGATTCTTTTAACAGATTTGAAATGTAAGTTGCAACTGTTTCTTGTGAAGAGATGGCTTTAGCTCTTTTAGGAAAATCAATGTCTGATCTTACTGTCAGTTCATCAGCAATGAAATTTTTTGTCATTGAAGTGTACCTCACAGCGAATTTTGCTGTTGCTAACTCACGATGTTCATTTAAGGGAAGAATTCCGGCTGTTTTGTATGTTTCCTGATTGGATGCATGAGAGGGCACTCCGAGGGCAATTTTGATAGCCTTACAGTCTACACTTTGAATCTTTTGTAATAGATATTTAGGTGCACTGAAAAATATTTCTTGTGCATAGGTTATCTTAGATCTTACAAGGGCCATGGCAAGATGAATCAATGTTTTTGTATCCATTCCCCAGGGTAAGCGGCTTATAATTTTCAGAAAATTGATACATTTCCTTGCCTTTGTTAAGATGTAATCAAAGTGAATGTTCCATGTCAGCTTTGAAGTAAGATAAACGCCTAAAAACTTCACTACCTGTTTATAATCAATGACGTCACCAAGTAATTTAAAAATGGGTGTGCTAGATGGGTTACCACCTGAATTAAACAACATCATACATGTTTTTTCAGTCGACAAAGCTAGACCATTGTCAAACATATAGTTACCAATGTTATCGAGATCAGACTGATACAAACGACGTATATAATTCTGTGCTCTTTGTGGGGTTGACTTTTTTAGATTGACACCCATCCACATACATATATCATCAGCATACTGTACTAAAACTACACGATTTGACAATGCCTTTGGTAGATCCTGAATAAGAATATTAAAGAGAATAGGGGCTATAACTGAGCCCTGTGGAATTCCCATGTCAAGTTTATGTGGCAAAGAATAATGTGTTCCCACCCTTGCTTGAATAATTCTAATAGATAAAAAACTTTTAATATACTCATAGAGATTACCAGATATTCCAACTGATTTCAGTTTGAATAAAAGACGTTTGTGCCAAACCTGATCGTAGGCTTTTTTTACGTCAAAAAACGTTGCGAGGACACTTTTTCTGCGGGCAAACTGATGTTTTATTTGAGTTGTAATCTTTACTAGGTGTTCGACCGTTGATCTTCCTTTTCTAAATCCAGCCTGGTTCACTGGAATGATATTGTATTTTTCGCAGTAAGTTATAATTCTAAACAGGACTATTTTTTCCATCAATTTACAGACATGCGAGGTCAAAGCAATAGGCCTGTAACTATTTTTATTACGTTTAGGTTTTCCTGCTTTTAAAACCGGTACAACTATTGATGTTTTCCATATCTGTGGTACAGTTCCAGATGTCCAACATTTCTGATATATTTTGTGTAGGAAAACGATACAATTTTTTGGGATGTGTTTTAGCATCACATTCGATAGTGCATCGATTCCAACTGAACTTTTTTTATTGCCAAGGGAAGCTATAGCGGTTTGTAACTCCTCATATGTAATAGGAGAATTAAACCACAAGTCATTTTGCGGAATGGGATCACTGTATAAAGCACTATTTTCTTCCCTGGCTCTGTGTGTTTTACACTCAGGTGATAAGCCTTCGTATTTGCTATTTTTCGCAAACATTTCAACAAAGATTTCTGCCTTTTCCTGATCTGATAGAAACTTGTTTTGTGAGTCATTTGATATTGGGCAACTTGGTAACTTTATTCCATTTTTCATTTCTTTCATTTTTGTCCAAACTTTATTAAAGTCTTTATGATCTGAAATTTCTTGTGAACAAAATGATGACCAATGATCTTTTTTAGCTTGGGCTACAGTCATATTACTCTGAGTGTTTGCTTTCTTCATTTCTTTGTGGTTTGGGGGCTTACTGTCCGCGAGGTAGTTCTTAAATGTTTCTTTCTTGTAACTAACTGCCTTTTCACATGCATCATTCCACCAGACATTGCCTGAACGGTAACCTGACTTCACAGCCTTTACTTTTGGTATCGACATATCAGCTGCTGATAACACAGCTTCTGTAAAATTTGAATACATTACATCTACACTCTCATTCTCAAGTTTTTCAAAATCGTTAGAGGTAAGAATGTTTTGAAATAAATCCCAATTTGCATTTTTATATTTATATTTTGGAATTATGTCGACGTTATTATCAGGCTGATTATCATCATCAGCGATTGTAATGATGATAGGCACATGGTCGCTTCCCAATGTGTCTTTATGTGTTTCCCAGGTACATGATGGGACTAGCTCCGGGGATATTAGTGTCAGGTCAATTGCTGTTGGTCTGTGTTTTGAGACGTCAGGAATTCTAGTAACACTACCATCATTCATAAGATAAAAGGGGCTGTCTGTGATGTTTTCTATTAACCGATTGCTTGTTACAGTTTTACAGTCCTTTTCCCAGAATGGAGCGTGAGCATTGAAATCACCAGCTATTACCCATTTACCAGGCTGTTGTTCTTGTAATGTTCTAAGCCACTCAGTATTTCGATCGTTTGGACCTTTCGGAAGATAAACGGAAAGTACGTTAAGAATTAGCTTGTTGCTAAATTTTACTGTAGCTGCACAAGAGTGTATGTCAAAGCTTGCAATAGATTTTAAAACAGGAGACTCACATAGTTTATACTGTAATTCCCTAAGTATATAAATAGCAGTACTTATCTTCTTGCCCTCTTTCCCAGTTTCATATACTGGTGGAAAATAATAATTTGGAAGTTTGGGAAGCTTACATGCACTGATATTAAGTGACTGCAGAATCAAAACATCACACTTACTTGATGCTAGAAAATGTTTCAAATAGGCCAGGTTAGATAGAATAGATCTGCAGTTCCACTGGAGCAGCCTAATTTGCAATTGCGTTTGTTTTTTCATTACTGATTATCTTTCCTATCAGATAGGCAAATAATGTTATCAATACTATGAATAAATCAAACTGTATGATGGTGAAAATAAACCGTAAATGAAAGGAAACGGGAAACAAAAATAATAGTCTAAATATTGTCAACAAAAAATGCACTTGCAAACGGCAGGAAGAAAGGTCACTCAGCAAAACAAGAATATCGCTCAGCACAAAAGTTTATCAGTGCCAGGCAGAAGTTGACGCAAATGTTAATAAAACACTGTGTGTGTGTGTGTGTTTGTGTGTGTGGGTGAGAGAGAGAGAGAGAGAGAGAATGTGTGTGTGTGTAAGTGTGTGTGTTTGTGAGAGAGGGAGAGAGTGTGTGTGTGTGTTTGTGAGAGTGTGTGTGTGTGAGTGTGTGTGTGTGAGTGTGTGCATCCTTCAGTCTCGGAAGACTATGGAGTTGCGCTCTAGGTGTTTATTCTGGTACAGCGTCGGGTGTGGCTGGCCAGTCCAACGCGGGTTTGACAGTCCCTGTGGCAGAGGGCACAGATGAAGTCTGACGCTGGTCTGTCTGCCTGGGCTGCAGCCTTTCTTCTCCTTCTCTTTTCCTCATGCTGCTGAGCGAGTGTCTCTTCGAACTTGGAAAGACCTTTCTGCACAGTCTGTCTCCATGCTGACCGTTCGAGGGCTCTTGCTTCCCAGTTGTTCTGGTCGATGTTCAAGGCTTTTAGGTCCTTCTTGCACACGTCTTTGAATCGCAGCAGTGGTCTGCCTGTGGGACATTTTCCCTGCACAAGTTTTCCGTAGAGGAGGTCTTCAGGGATCTGTCCGTCGTTCATGCGCACAACATGGCCGAGCCAGCAGATACGTCTCTGTTTCAGCAGCCTGTGCATACTGGTGCATCCAGCTCTTTCCAGGACAGTGTTGTTTGTGACCTTGTCCTGCCAGGTGATGTTCAGAATGCGTCGGAGGCTACGCATGTGAAAAGCATTGAGCTTTCGCTCTTGTTGGGCACACAAAGTCCAGGACTCGCTGCCATACAGGAGGGTGCTCACGACGCAGGCTCTGTAGATTTCAGTCTTTGTGTGCTCAGTCAGCTTGCTGTTGTTCCATGCTTCTGGTCATGGTGGTAGCCGCCTTGCCGATGCGCCTGTTGAGCTCTGCGTCAAGTGAGAGGGTGTCTGAGATAGTTGAGCCCAGATAAACGAAGTCGTGGACGACATCCAGTTCATGGTCATCGATGCTGATGGCTGGGGGAGAGTCCACATCTTGTCCCATGACCTTTGTTTTCTTCAAGCTAATGGTAAGCCCGAAGTCTTGGCAGGCATCGCTGAAGCGATTCATGAGCTGCTGTAGGTCCTCGGCTGAGTGGGCAGTTACTGCTGTGTCGTCTGCAAAGAGGAAGTCACGCAGGCACCTCAGCTGGACTTTAGCCTTGGCTCTTAGTCTGGAGAGGTTGAAGAGCTTTCCATCTGTCCTGGTTTGGAGGTAGATACCTTCAGCTGCAGGACCAAATGCATGTTTCAGCATCACAGCAAAGAAGATTCCAAACAGGGTGGGAGCCGGGACGCAGCCCTATTTCACTCCACTCCGTATGTATTGAAGGCAGCTGATGTTGAGCCGTCAAAGACGATGGTGCCTTTCATGTCTTTGTGGAAGGATCTGGTGATGCTGAGAAGTTTGGGTGGACATCTTGGGAAGGATCTTGAAGAGGCCATCCCTACTGACCAGATCGAAAGCCTTTGTGAGGTCTATGAAGGCACCGAAGAGTGGCTGCCTTTACTCCCTACATTTCTCCTGAAGTTGTTTGAGGGAGAAGATCATGTCTATAGTGGATCTGTTGGCACGGAAACCGCACTGTGACTCAGGGTAGACTTGCTCTGCAAGTACTTGGAGCCTCTTCAGTACTACTCGTGCAAAGACTTTCCCGATGATGCTGAGGAGGGATATGCCGCGATAATTATTGCAATCGCTTCTGTCACCTTTGTTTTTGTACAGTGTGACGACGTTAGCATCCCTCATGTCTTGTGGTACTTTACCTTCACTCCAACAGAGGCAGAGGATTTCATGCAACTCAGTGATGAGTGTCTCTTTGCAGCACTTCAGTACTTCGGCGGGAATACCGTCTTTCCCTGGTGCCTTGCCAGAGGCAAGAGAGTCCAGGGCTTTGCTAAGTTCATCTATGGTTGGTTCTCTGTCAAGCTCTTCCAGCTCTGGTAGGCACTCTATGGCATTCAGGGCATCTTCTGTGACTACATTTTCCCTTGCATATAGCTCATTGTAGTGTTCTACCCAGCGCTCCATCTGTTGTTCTCTGTCTTGAATCACCTCCCCTGTAGCTGATTTCAAAGGGGCAGTTTTCTTTTGCGTTGGGCCCAATGCCTGCTTGATGCCGTCATACATCGCCTTAATGTTGCCTGTGTCAGCTGCGATCTGAATCTGGGAGCAGAGCATAAGCCAATAGTCGTTGGTGTATTTCCTGGCACACTGCTGGACTTTGCTGCGAGCAGCATGGAGAACCTGGAGGTTCTGCTCACTGGGATTGGTTTTGTATGCCGTCAAGGTGTTTCTCTTGGCCTCAATGACTGGTGTCATTTCTTCTAAGTGGGTTTCGAACCAATCAGCTGACTTGCTGGTCTTTTTGCCAAAGGTGGACATGGCGGCATTGTAGACAGCATC
This sequence comes from Babylonia areolata, assembly GCF_041734735.1. Classification (NCBI taxonomy): domain Eukaryota; kingdom Metazoa; phylum Mollusca; class Gastropoda; order Neogastropoda; family Buccinidae; genus Babylonia; species Babylonia areolata. The sequence continues at coordinate 17,179,738 of NC_134897.1, read as the reverse complement.
TCTGAAGTGTTCCCATCGGTCTTGGGCATTTGCAGTGGGTGGGCCAGGGAGAGAATCCTCCAGCACACGTGCAGACTCCTCCACTTTTCTTTGATCGCATGTTTTGCTGGTGTCGATGCGAGGTCGGCCCTCCTTTCTCGTATGGTGCAGTCTCTTCATGCGGAGCTTCACAGTGCTGCACACCAAAGAGTGGACAGTGTCACAAT
>NC_134897.1:17119532-17174532 GCF_041734735.1 Babylonia areolata | reverse complement strand
AAAGGTCGGCCTTCTGTTCCTGACACTTATCCTGGAGCTGCCTGGCAGCAAACACCATGTCGATAGTCTCGCATTCTTTCCGGAAGCCACACTGGCTCTCTGGTAGGAGACCTTGCTCAAGGTGTGCTATGAGACGGTTGAGTAGCACTCTGGCCAGAGTCTTGCATGCGATGGACAGCAGGGATATTCCACGATGGTTGTCACAGTCCTGATGATTTCCTTTGCGCTTGTACAGGTGTATGATGGAAGCGTCTTTGAAGTCCTGTGGAACTGCCTCATGCTGCCAGATGAGCTGGAACAGATGATGAAGCTTCTCAGTCAGCGCCATACCACCTTCTTTGTAGACCTCAGCTGGAATGGAGTCTGAGCCAGGGCCTTTGTCATTGGATAGCAGACGGATAGCTTTCTGGGTCTCCTTCAAAGTTGGAATGGAATCCAATGACTCACTGACTGGCACCTGGGAGAGTCGGTCGATGGCTTCATCATTGATGGTGGAAGGGCAGTTCAGTATGCTGTCATTGCCCAGCCCATTTCTCAAGGATCCCGTCCTTTGTCAGTGATTAGGGTAGAACCATCAGCACTGAGGAGTGGAGCAGATCCGGAGATAGTGGGACTGTAGACTTCTTTCAGGCCGTTATAGAAGTTCTTCATGTTGTTCCTGTCTGCAAAGCCCTGGATCTCATCAGCTTTGTTGCTCAACCAGGAATCTGCTGCAGCTTCAGCTGGATGGTGCTGCGTGCGCTCTTCAGTATGTCTTTCTTTGACTGTGACTTTGGATGTTCAATGTGGGCTCTGTAGGCTTGGCGTTTGTCTTCCAGCAGCTGCTTGGTCTCAGTGCAGTTCTCATCAAACCAGTCTTTGTGCTTCCTGGCAGAAGGCCCCATGCACTCCATGGCAGTGTTGTACACCGTCTCATGCAGTGCGCCCCATGCTGCCTCCACATTCTGGTTGTCCAGCGTGGTGGACTCAAGGCATTCCTCCAGGGTGTCAGCAAAGCTCTGTTTGATGTTGCCTAGCTCCAGCTTGTTGACATTCAGGCGTTTGGGTGCTTTCATGCCCTGAGGCCGTCTCTTGGGCTGGATGCGGAGGTTGAGTTTGGAGACGATAAGGCGGTGGTCTGTCCAGCACTCGGCGCCACACATGGCCCTCGTGACTCGTACGTCCTGCCTGTCCCTCTTCCTGACGATGACAAAGTCGATGAGATGCCAATGCCCAGAGCGAGGATGCATCCATGACGTCCTGTTACGGGTAGGGGGAGGCAGAAGACGGTGTTTGTGATAAGAAGGTCGTTCTTGGCACATGTCTGGAGAAGTAGTTGACCATTGCTGGTACAGTTGCCAACACCATGCTTCCCAATCACGCAGTCCCTCCCTACACAACACACACACACACACACACAAACACACACATACACAAACACCCCCTCCCTCCTCTCTACACAACCTCAACCAGGGGCCACCCCGAACACACGCACACCCTACACACACACACACACACATGTTCACTGTATGCGGACACCTCCAACTGGCGGCTGCACAAGCTGGACTTCACACACACACACACAAACATGCGCGCGCGCACACACACACACACACACACACACACACACACAAACACCCCCTCCCCCTTCTCTACACAACAACCCCACCTCCCCACACCCCCAACACACACACACCCTACACACACACATGTTCACTGCATGCGGACAGCTCCAACTGGCGGCTGAACAAGCTGGACTTCAGCGGTCAGCAGTCCCTGGCAGAGGGCGGCGCTATCATCGACATGGTTTACATGCTGACAGCGCCTGGCAGCCAGCAGATTCTCCATGTCACTGCTGTAAGTTGGGTTTTTTTGTTTGTTTTTTTTCCCCTTACTTCTTGCTGCCCTATCACCTGCACAGTTTCAGTGGCAGCACTCCCATGTCACTCATTCCGAGTCCCCCATTATCATTATCACAGTGATCATAATCTTTTCTTTAAAAAATTATATATATATATTTTTTTTTTTCCACCCCTGCAGTTTCAGTAGCATTACTCCCATGCACACTCATTCCAAGTGCCCCTCATACACGGTCACACCTGAGTTCGTCTGTTGCTGTCCCGGCGCTGGCAGTCCACAGGGAACCATTGATGTAAAGTCGCCAGGAGGCCACACACCAGAGGAGACCCTGCGCTGCTACTGAGTTAGTCACTTAGTAGTGCCTGTCCTGATTTAACGTACTTAGGACACCACCTACTAAGCTCCCTTACTGATGACAATAATGGCTTTGTCACGGAGCCAGACTGAGTGAGCGTCTCTGCCAGAGTTGGAGACCGTCACTACATCCCTCCTACGACAGTCCCCCAATGAACCTGCCAATTGTGAAGACCTTGACAAGATCCTGTAAGCGTAATGTTTGAGAATAATTGGTGTAAGGGCGTGCACAGGGCTTGCTTCTTTTGAGGAAGTGTTTGGCTTAGTTCCAGTGTACCTTTTATTTAGCTGTGTGCTACTAGCTGAATTGGTGGTGTAAGCAGCATTGACTTGAAGTGGTGTAATTTGTGTGTGTTTGTCGTGTGTGTTCTTGTGTCTTGTGTGAATCTGTTCCACCATTAGACCACCACTCTAGCTTGTGTTTGTTGTGTTTCTGTGTGTTGTGTGAATGTGTGCCATTTTTAGACCACCACACAAGCGTGTGTTTGTTGTGTGTTGTGTGAATGTGTTCCACCATTAGACCACCACTCTAGCATGTGTTTGTTGTGTTTCTGTGTGTTGTGTGAATGTGTGCCATTATTAGAACACCACTGTAGCGTGTGTTTGTTGTGTGAATGTGTTCCACCATTAGACCACCACTCTACCGTGTGTTTGTTGTGTTTCTGTGTGTTGTGTGAATGTGTGCCATTATTAGACCACCACTCCAGTGTGTATTTGTTGTGTTTCTGTGTGTTGTGTGAATGTGCGCCATCATTAGACCACCACTTTAGTGTGTGTTTGTTGTGTTTCTGTGTGTTGTGTGAATGTGTGCTATTAGTAGACCACCACTCTAGCGTGCGTTTGTTGTGTGTTGTGTGAATGTGTTCCACCATTAGACCACCAATCTAGCATGTGTTTGTTGTGTTTCTGTGTGTTGTGTGAATGTGTGCCATTATTAGACCGTCACTCTAGTCATCCATCAGTTCACTTAGCTTGGGTCCACCATCACCGACAACCTCTCCCTTGACGCCAAGATCGCAAGAGGATCAGGAAGGCAGCCACAATGCTAGCCCGCCTCACACAAAGAGTGTGGACAAATCCCAAGCTGACCACAAAGACAAAGATGGCTGTATACAATGCCTGCATCCTCAGCACCTTGCTGCATGGCAGTGAGGCATGGACCACACTTGCTCGTCAGGGGAAAAGGCTCAATACCTTCCACCTGAGAAGCCTACGGCGCACACTCGGCATCTCTTGGCAAGACAAGGTGACAAACACCGAAATCCTGACTCGCGCTGGCCTCCCAACCATGCATACCATGCTGAGACAGCGTCGGCTGCACTGGTTGGGCCATGTTCACCGCATGGAAGATGGTCGCATCCTAAAAGACATCCTTTATGTAGAGCTCGCCACAGGGCAGAGAAGCATCGGCCGCCCACAGCTGAGGACAAAGACATTTGCAAACATGACATGAAGGCGCTTGAGATCAACACTGAGTCCTGGGAGGACCTTGCAGATGATCGCAGCAGATGGAGAAGCTTTCTCAAGAATCAGCTACGGATTGGTACTGGTGAGGACAACCTGTCAGCTGCTACAGCAGAAAAGCAAGCTCGCAGAAAAGGGACGGCAGCCAACAGACCATTATCAGCTTACACATGTGACCGAAGCAACAGAGACTGTCTCTCTTGCATCGGTCTCTACAGTCACAGGCGACACTGCTTGGTCCAAGCAGACAGCCCAATTAGACATTAGGTTGGATATACTCTATCCATGGTCAGCCATGATCGAAGGAGGCCTACTACTCTAGTGTGTGTTTGTTGTGTTTCTGTGTGTTGTGTGAATGTGTTCCACCATTAGACCACCACTCTAGTGTGTGTTTGTTGTGTTTCTGTGTGTTGTGTGAATGTGTTCCACCATTAGACCACCACTCTAGTGTGTGTTTGTTGTGTTTCTGTGTGTTGTGTGAATGTGTTCCACCATTAGACCAGCACTCTAGCGTGTGTTTGTTGTGTTTCTTTGTGTTGTGTGAATGTGTGCCATTATTAGACCACCACTGTAGCGTGTGTTTGTTGTGTGTTGTGTGAATGCGTTCCACCATTAGACCACCACTCTAGCATGTGTTTGTTGTGTTTCCGTGTGTTGTGTGAATGTTTGCCATCACTGGACCACCGCTCTAGCGTGTGTTTGTTGTGTTTCTGTGTGTTGTGTGAATGTGTGCCATCATTAGACCACCACTCGAGCATGTGTTTGTTGTGTTTCTGTGTGTTGTGTGAATGTGTTCCATCACTAGGGCATCACTCTAGTGTGTGTTTGTTGTGTGTTGCATGAATGTGTTCCACCATTAGACTACCACTCTTGTGTTTGTTTGTTGTGTGTTTTTGTGTTGTGTTAAAGTGTGCTACCCTTAGCTACCACTCTAGCATGTGTTTGTGTTGTGTGAATGGGTGCTACCATTAAACTACCATTCTGGTGTGTGTTTGTCGTGTGTTTTTGTGTGTTGTGTGAATGTTTGCCATCACTAGGGCACTGCTCTGTTGTGTGTGTGTTGTGTGTTGTGTGAATGTGTTCCACCATTAGACCACCACTCTATTGTGTGCTTGTTGTATTTCTGTGTGTTGTGTGAATGTTTGCCATCACTAGGGCACTGCTCTGTTGTGTGTGTGTTGTGTGAATGTGTTCCACCATTAGACCACCACTCTAGCATGTGTTTGTTGTATTTCTGTGTGTTGTGTGAATGTTTGCCATCACTAGGGCACTGCTCTGTTGTGTGTGTGTTGTGTGTTGTGTGAATGTGTTCCACCGTTAGACCACCACTCTATTGTGTGCTTGTTCTGTGTGTTTGTTGTGTGTGTTTATTGTGTGTTGTGTGAATGTGTGCTACCACAAGACCACCATTCTAATGTGCGTTTGTCATGTGTGATTTTGTGTTGTGTGAATCTATTCCACCATTGGACCACCACTCTAGTGTGTGTTTGTTGTGCTTTTGTGTGTTGTGTGAATGTGTGTTTGTTGTGTGTGAATGTGCGTGTGTGTTTGTGCATGTGCACGTGCCCATGTGCATGCATTCATATTCATGGATATGTATGTATGTTGTGTGTGTGTGTGTGTGTGTGTGTCTGTGAGACCAGGACCCTGACCAGGTGTCGAACGCCCTGAGCCAAGGACTGCGGGCGTGTGTGACCCAGGTCAAGCAGCAGGTGCCCTGGGTTCATGACCCCGTGGACAGCAGCTGCTTTGAGCTCGTCAGCTTGGTCCCCCGGCACACCCTGACCTCCCAGCAACGCCTCTTCCACCAGATCTCCCCTGAGGATAGGACACTGTTCAACGAGCGGCAACCATACCCTCACATGGGGAAGATTCTGGACCTGATGGAAAAAGCGGTGAGGTGGGCGGGTGGGCTAGGTGGTTGTGGTGGTGGTGGTGGTGGTGTAGGGGAGAGGGGTGGGGTGGAGGGTGTGGGTGGGGTGGGTCGAGGACCAGGCATATTTCAGTGAGCGGCAGCCATACATGGGGAAGATTCTGGACCTGATGGAAAAAGTAGTGAGGTGGGTTGGTGGTGGTGGTGGTGGTGTAGGGGAGAGGGGTGGGGTGGGGGTTGGAGGGTGTGGGTGGGCTAGGTCAAGGACCAGGCATGCTTCAACGAGCGGCAGCCGTGCCCCTCACGTGGGGAAGATTCTGGACCTGATGGAAAAAATGGTGAGGTGGGCGGGTGGGTGGTGGTGGTGGTGGTGGTGTAGGGGAGAGAGATGGGGTGGGGGTGGGAGTGTGTGGGTTCCCTGTTACTCTCTCCTCGATTTACATTAATCAATATGTATTTGTATAAGCGAAAAAACGGGTCAGACTGACCTGTAGGTGGTAACTTGTCCTATGATGAAAGAGTTTCCCTACGTTTCGGGCCCTAGGCCCTTCTTCATGGGGAGAAGCGTAGAGAATGGAGAAGAAAAGAGAGGACAAAACCAAGACAGAGGTAAAACTAAAACCTGTGAGGAGTAATCAAAAAGAAAAAAAAGGGGGAAAAAGAACAGAGAAAAAGGTGAGCAAAATTTGTATAAGCAAAATGAAATTACAAACTGGTCAAAATTACGACAGAGAGATAGTGTGTGTGTGTGTGTGAGTGCACATGTGTGTATGTGTGTGTGTGTGTGTGTGTGTGTGTGTGTGTGTGAATGAGTGGTGGCATTGTGTGTGTTTCCAAGCAAATGTTTTCCATACACCACACACACTCAGTGGCTGCTCTATGAAATACAATGACGAAAAGGTTGATGCTCCACATGGAGTCTGTGTGTGTGTGTGTGTGTGTGTGTTTTCGTGTGTGTATATATATGTGTGTGTGCATGGTGTGTGTGTGTGTGTGTGTGTATTCATGTGTATATATATATGTGTGTGCATGGTGTGTGTATGTGTGTGTGTGTGATGCAGGGGTGGGCGCTGTACATGCAGGGCTCCTCAGACAGCCTGTGCGTCACCAGTATGCAGTCCTACACGTCTCTCGTCTCCACCTTCCTCACCACCACCCCACCAAAGTCCCAGTCCATACCTTGCCTTGGAGATGCCCCCACTGCCTTTTGGGACAGAGCTGCCATCGACGACTTCCTGCAGAAGAATGGCCCTGATGTGCAGGTGAGTTCAGTTTTGTGTGCAGAAGAACAGCTGTGATGTGCACGCTAGTTGATAGTTCTGTTGTTTATGCGAATGTTCATTCTTTTTCTACATTGATGGTGAACACGGATGAGGTGGGGTTTTTTTTGCACCTGTCTCGTGCATCGTTATTCTTCAGTTGTGTACATTTTGGTTTTGAGAACCTTGCTGGACCTCAGGAACCTCTCCTTTCAACTGTGAAGAGACGCAAGCTGATATGGTTTGGGCACAACCCTCAACACACCAGTCTGTCCAAAACAATCATGCAAGGCACCATCGAGGGTGGGAGAAGAAGAGAAAGACAGCGGAAGAACCGGCATGAGAACATCAAACAATGGACTGGACTCCATACACGTGAGCTGCTGCCGGCGGCTACTGACAGAGACAGATGGAGAAGGGAGGTTGCGTCTTTGGTCCTCAGGTTTCCCCCAACAACTAGTTATGGGCCTGAGGTGAGGTGAGGTACATTTTGAGGTACAACGAATGCGTGCTGTGTGCAAGGACTGAGCATCATCCACTGCCATGACAGCACCCGCTCACATGTGGGTGAGCCTTCAGGGCCCGGATGGGCCTCTTTAATTACCTCTGGACCCACAGCCACCAATCTTCCATCTGATTTTTGAAGCCATGGTCATCTTCAACCATCATGATATTTCTTGGAAGTTCCTGTTGTTGTGAGAGCGGATCATGGCCACCACTGTAAGTTGTTGTCTGCCACTGTGTGACAGGGGGCACTGTTCCTGAAGCTGATCGTGAGGCAGGGACTGGTTCTGCCGTTGAGGTACGTCCCAAAGCAGCCAGGGACGACAGCAGCCGGAGGTGTGGGGGCTGACACGGATGTGACGATGCAGAGCGAGGCCCCCACGATGTGCACTGCTTATGTTCCTGTGTCAGCATTGCCTGAGAGCCACCCCTCTCTGGTGAGTTGTTTTGGATAGTGTGTGTGAGTTGTGTTGGTGTGTATGTGTTTGTATGGTGTGTTATGTGTGTTTATGTTTGTGTGGTGTGTTATGTGTGTTTGTGTGTGTTGTGTGTGTGTGTGTATGTGTTATATGGTGTGTTGCGTGTGTGTGTTGTGTGTATTGTGTGTGTGTGTATCTGTTTGTGTATGTGTGTTGTGTGTGTGAGTGTGTGTGTGTGTGTAAGTTGTGTGTATGTGTGTGTGTTTGTGTGTGTGCATGTGTTTGTGTGTATGTGTACATTTGTGGTGTGTTGTTTGTGTGTGTGTTGTGTGTGTGTGTGAGATGTGGTGTGTGCTCTGTATGTGTGTGTGTGTGTTGTGTAGTGTGTTGTGTGCATATGTGTGTGTGTGTGTTTGATGTATATATTCATATTGATGTGTTTATGTGTATTCATATTGATTTGTGAGCATGTATTCATAGTGTAATCATATTGATTTGTGAGCGTGTATTCATATTGATGTATGTGTGTTCGGCAATTATGAACAGTTGCTGTCATGTGTTGGCACTGTGTCAGTGTGTTGTTGTATTGATGTGAGAGCATGTAGTCATATTTCTGTGGGAGCATCTGTTGAAATCTCTATGTGTGAGTGTGTATTTATATCAGTGTTTGCATGCTCTGCGATAGTGTAAATAAATAAATAATAATTATAATATAGAAAAAGGTAGTAGTAGTAATAATAGTAATAATAGTAGTAATAATAATAATAATATATAATGTGTTAGCACTGTATTAGTGTGTTGTCTTATTGATGTGTAAGCATCTGTTGTAATCTCTGCATGTAAGTGGGCATTCATATAGATGTATGCATGTTCTGCGATCATGTACAGTTACTGTCATATATTAGCACTGTGTAAGTGTGTTGTCTTATTGATGTGTGAGCATTTGTTGAAATCTCTGTGTGTGAGTGTGCATCGCATTGCATTCATATCAATGCATGCATGCTCTGCGATCTTGTAAAGAGCATCTGTGGAAATCTCTTCGTGTGAGTGTGTATTCATATTCATGCATGCATCTTCTGTGCGATCGTGTACGGTTGCTGTGGTGTGTCGTCGTCGTCATCAGGACCGACTGTGGCCAGGCACAGTGGTGACCAATGTGCACTATGCCGACCTGTTCTTCACCTTGCTGCCCGGCCTGCCCCCCTCTGTCCTCACGTCCGTCATGAGGTCAGTGGGGCCCTGCCAGTGTGATAAGTTTGGAGTGGAATTTGTTTCAGTTTTTTTGTTTTTTTTCAATTCCCCAGACAGAGCCTCTCCTCCTGTTCCCTCTTGTCCCGCAGCCCCCTGCCCAGCCCCAATCCCACCCCCACCCCCCGACCCCCACCTAGCCACACACACACACACACACAGAAGGGCATGTGTGTATGTGCACGGGGTGGGTGGGGGGTAGGTGTGTACTTTTTGCTTTCTTTACTTTAACGTCTTTTCACGGTTAAAGTCTTAACTCCCGAGAGCAAGGTTTCGGTTGCGCCCCTTTTCTCTGCATTCAAATTTTGTATTACGTGTAGCTGACACATTTTGTACTTTCCAAAGTCAATTCAGGTCTAGATTGGAAGCTGCTAGGCAAATCTCGCTCTCTGCCATAAATGAAGCCAAACCGTAGCTTTATTAGGCTTTTATTTTGAATAAACCTTCACCGACGTCACAGTGTCAGACTCTGGTGAGAAACTGGCTTGATTCAAATCGCCCGCCATTTATAGTCTGGTTCAGGCTTTAAGTGATATTAGACGGGGGTGGGTGTGCATGTGTGTATGTGCATGCATGTTAATGTATAAGTATGGGTATGCATGTGCATGTGCGTGTGCGTGTGTGTGTGTCAGACACATCCTGAAGGTGTACCGGCCTCGCCTGGTGTGGAGGACAGGACTGCTGATACAGCAGGGACTGGTGGACCTCCGGGTGCAGCAGTGGTACAACTCCTCCAACCTCCAAGGTCAGTCCCTCCGCTTCCAACTCTTGCTGCACATGGGACCTCAGTTTATCATCTCATCAGAATGACAAGACACTCAGACTGATTTCCGCAGTCAAGCTTGGGAGAGAGGGCGAGAGCAGGGAATCAAACCCATATGAGCATCTTGCCCGCTCTGCCACCTTCTACCTGAAGTTAACACCACTACCAGTGACTCCAAACAGTGACCACAGTGCAAACATGGTCTATTATGGATGGACAACTGACGTCATGAATGTAGTATTATCAGTTATCAAATCTTGATGTGATATGCATTATAATCACAACCTGTAAGACTGACTTATAGTTTAATCTTGCACCCATAGTTTAATCTTGACAAAGACATGTGATACTGCGAGGGCTCTTGCACCCATAGTTTAATCTTTTTTTTTTTTTTTTTTTTTTTTTTTTTTTTTTTTTTGCTGCCCCATCATCTGCACCATTTCAGTGGCATTACTCCCACGCCACTCACTTAGATTCCCCCATACACAGCCACACCCGGGTTCGTCCATCACAGTTCCAGCGTCGGCAGTCCGCAGGGAACCATCGATGTTAGGTCACCAGGAGGCCACACACCAGAGGAGACCCTGCACTGCTGCTGAGTCACTTCGGTGGCGTTCAGTGGTGCCTGTTCTGATTTAACATACTTAGGACACCACCTACTAAGCCCCCTACTAACGACAATAATGGCTTAGTCACGGAGCCAGACTGAGTGAGCGTCCCTCATAGAGTGGAGACCTCACCACATCCCTCAAACAACAGCCCCCCATGAATCAGCCGACACTGAAGACATTGACAAGACTCACCCCAAGCACAGAAGTGAAAGGGTATCGAAACTGAGGTCACCATGAGAGCAGGGCATGAAAGGCCACAGACTTTGAGACCGTTTAATCTTGACAAAGAGGTGATACTGCAAGGCTTGCACCCATGGTTTAATCTTGACAAAGACGTGTGATACTGTGAGGGCTTTTGCGCCCTTAGTTTAATCTTGACAAAGACGTGTGATACTGCGAGGGCTTTTGCGCCCATAGTTTAATTTTGACTAAGACGTGTGATACTGCGAGGGTTTTTGCGCCCATAGTTTAATCTTGACAAAGACGTGTGATACTGCGAGGGCTTTTGCGCCTGTAGTTTAATCTTGACAAAGACGTGTGATACTGCGAGGGCTTTTGCGCCCATAGTTTAATCTTGACTAAGACATGTGATACTGCGAGGGCTTTTGCGCCCATAGTTTAATCTTGACAAAGACGTGTGATACTGCAAGGGCTTTTGCGCCCTTAGTTTAACCCTTTCCTTCTGATAACGGTAGGAGACGGCATGCCCGCGCGCGCGCAGCGCCTCAATGCGGCCGGCGCCGGCTGCGTGTGTGTGGTACTTTTCCATCATGTGCTGACGCCGTGACTATGCTCAACAGGCACTAAAAGTTGGTGGAAAGTTTCCTACTATAGTCCAATAATCTGGCATCACTATTTTTGGATGCTAGCACCACTTCCATTCACAAAGAAAGGAGGGAAACTGCGTGTGGAGAGTTGTGAATGAAACTGACCGGTTTTCACAATGGCGTCGTCTGCATGCACCAGTGAGTTCGAGGATTATTCAGCGGAGGAATTAGGTCTCATATTAGAAGAAGTGTCAAAATATGATCAGATTGAAGAGTGTGAAGAATTAGAAGAAGATTCTGACGTGCATTTAGGTTCCGATCAAGAAGAAAGTGGTGAAAGTGATCCGGAGGACAATGTGCCACTCGCCGCTCTGCAAACCACGTGGCGACCGGCTACTCAGCCTACCAACGTGGCCACATTCCAGCAGCCGACAGGCCCTGCACGTTCACTGCCAAGCACTGCCACCCCTCTGGATTATTTTTTTTTGTTTATACCCATCACTTTTTTTCAGGTTGCAGCAGAAGAGACTAACAGGTATGCCCGGCAAAAACAAGCAGCCCGGGGCACACCTGACCCTCTTTGGTTCGAAACAACACCTGATGAAATGCGGGCCTATCTCTCTGTGCTGATCATGTTGGGGATCAATCGTCTGCCACGTTTGTGGTGCTACTGGTCAACCGACCCTCGCTTCAGGAATAACTGGATCAGCAGTGTCATGCCCAAAACACTGGTTTTTCAAAATCAACCAGTACTTTCATCTGCGCGACACATCGAACACACCTGCACGTGATCACCCCGACTATGACCCCTTGTACAAGGTGAGAAATTTCATCAACATGATTCTTCCTTTGTTCCGGACCAACTACCATCCAGGTCGTGAACTAAGTATTGATGAGGCAATGATCGGGTACAAGGGTCGGATATTTTTCAAGCAGTACATGGCCAGCCAAGCCAACCAAATGGGGCATCAAGGTGTGGGAGATGTGTGACGCCAGGACAGGGTACTGCGTTGCATTTGATATTTACACCAGCCGTGCAAGTCGCAGAGACACCACCATCAGTCTTGGGCATGAAGTCGTTCACATGTTGGCATCACCTTTCTACCATCAAAACAGGCACCTGTATTTTGATCGTTTTTTCACCAGTGTCCCCTTGATGACACACCTGGCCCGAAATGGGACATATGCCTGTGCCACTGTCAACGTCAACCGCAAAGGGTTACGAGAGGAGGTCAAGACTGCCAAACTGAAAGAGAAGGGAAAATTGCTGCAGATGCAGAAGGGCTCGCTGATGGCCACAGTCTACAAAGACAACCGTCAGATCTACCTTCTCAGCACCAACCAGCCACCAGGTATGACGACAGTGGAGGACAAAGTGACGCCGACAGTCATCGCCAGCTACAACAAGTACATGGGTGGCATTGACAAGTCAGACCAGTATCGCGCCTACTACCCTGTTGGTCATCAGAACAAGAAATGGTGGCGCTACATTTTCCATTCTCTGGTCAACTTGTGCATTGTCCAGGCCTACCTCACCTGGGAAGTGTCACCTCATGCCCCAGTGAACAAGACCTATGACCACTTGATGTTTCGCGCTGACATTGCAGAACAACTTCGCGCAGGATTCACCTCCAGGAAGCGCAAAGCAGGGCGCAGCAAAGCAGTGCCAGATGCCCCCATTGCCTTGGCCAGCATCGACCATCACAAGTTAGAAAAGATCAAAGGGAGACGTAGGGTCTGTCGGCAGTGCATCAAAGACGGTCGCAGGACGGCGAAGGGACGAGGGGTGGAAACATCGTATATGTGTTCGTTCTGCCAGGTACCTCTCTGCTTCCACAGGAATGACTGTTTCCGTGACTATCATGGACAGAATGTGCCTCAACATTAGGACAAGCTAGCTTGTTTTTGTTTATGTGTGTGTGTGTGTGTGCTTACCTGTAGTTTTGATGACTCTGTGACACTTAGCAGTGACACTCTACTCACTATCCTTACTGTACAGTAACACATTGTGTGCATATATGAACAGATCTGTACAAAGTGCTTAGAACAGTGACATAAGAGCAACATGGAACTGTGCTTGAAATTATCTCCAGTAACTCTTCAGTTGTGACAACTGACACTAGTTGTGTGACATTCTTTGGATTACCTGTGGGGACTGTACTGGCAGACAGGAGACAGATCATCTCAGGTAGGCCTGCAGCTTCATTTCACAACACTAACGTGCATGTGCATGGAATAACTGCATGTTGGTGTGCTGTATTAGAATTGTCACCATCGCATGTGACATATTTGGTGACATTTTGGTGACAGAGACACGACCTGTCACATCTAGACACACAGAATCTCGCTCACATGACAGAACAAAGCCTCATGACCATACCTGCCGAATTTCATGACTCTAGAGGTTTATTCTTGGTTGTGGTGAAGCGTGAACTATACACACCCATTTTGCGGCTAAACTCACCAAAAGAATCCGAAATCTAGGGGAGTTTGGCCTCAGAGAATCCGAATGCAAGAGGGTTAATCTTGACAAAGACGTGTGATACTGCGAGGGCTTTTGCGCCCATAGTTTAATCTTTACAAAGACGTGTGATACTGCGAGGGCTTTTGCGCCCACCCCTACAGCACTGCAGATTCATAAAAATGGTTAAAGGTCCCACAGCCCTTTTACGGCCGTCATGATAGTAGATAAATAATGTATTTGTACTTGTATCTGTATTTCTTTTTATCACAACAGATTTCTCTATGTGAAATTCGGGCTGCTCTCCCCATATATATATGTGTGTGTGTGTGTAGCCAAGTGCTCAGCTGGCTACTAACCGTGGTTCAACTCACAGCACATGTCGTAAAGCAGACGACAGTTTCACTGCAGTGACGGTGTCCAACCATTGACATGAGGAAGTAACTCCTGTGGCATAAGGCTATTAATATTCTAATTTGAACTGAGAGCTGTTGCGTGTCGGACGGTCACTTTCCGATGTGCCGCTCTCAAGCACACATCGAGCGTGTCACACACACACAGTCAGCTGCCTAACATTCTGCTGCATTGTCTTCTTCTCTTCTCATTCTTCTTCTCCTCTTCTTATAACTATTGTAAGTAAAACAATAGAAAAACCCTTTTGTGACTGGCCATCTATATGTCCCTGGGCCAGTGCATGGATATTTTCTATCCTTTAATCCGGTGAATCGTCATTAATTTTTTTGTACCATCCCTTTTATCATAGACCAATCAGTTCATGACAACACGGCTACATCTGTATTATCATAGAACAAAAAAGAAACCAAAAACACAGAAACAGAAGAAGTAAGTGAATATTTCAAAATATGATTAAGCGAAAGACATGTAAAAGGCAAGTGATCAGAATAAAATACAAATTTTCTCATTGTTGAATTTGGGAATGATAATGATTCTATCACCAGTGAAGAGTAGAAAGAATTTGAAGGGACATATTTGTTTGACAGGTCATGTTTGTGTGGTGGGGTGCTGGCGAGTATCTGTGCATTTGTGTGCATGTGCATGCCAAAGTGTGTGCTGCAGGGATGTGTTTTCTGAAGGGTGTCATGGGTGGGTGGGTGGTTTCCAAGGTTCAGTTGTGTGAGTTTAATCAGGCTTGTACTTCCCTGTGTGTGTAGGGGGGAGGGGGGATGGGAAGAGGGGAGTAGGGAACAAAATATACAGTGCTTTGAGCAGTATTTCTGGAGAAACATGCTATATGAATGTCCATTATTAATAGTATTATTATTATTACTCTATACTGAGGTGCAGTTTTGGAAATCAAACGAAAGCAGACACTTGAGATCTGTTGCTTTGATTCCTCTGCTCAGCAGGAAACCAGTGTGATTCTTGAAAAACAGAAGTGTACAATGCTTAGTCTTGCATGATAATGATGATGATATGGATACTTATATAACACCTATCCTTGGTCAGAGATCAAGCTTAAAAAAAAAAAAAAAAAGAAAGAAAGAGAATTTAGCGGCAGAATTTTGAACTTGCTGGATAGGTTTGAGGTGCTTCAGTGGACCACCAGCAAGAATGGATACGGCAGCAGTCTGAACCTGACACAATACATCACACGCTAAGGGTCAGTAACAGTCACTGCCTTGTGTCTTGTTGGTTCCCACAGTTGGCCGCAAGGACACGCACCCTCACGGTCTTGACGGCACACCAGCTCTGGTGCTGAGTGCACGGATCCCCATGATGCCCTCAGAGAACCACAGCCCCCTGACCAAGATCAAGAGCAACAAGTGCCTGTGGGGGCTGCTGGAGACTGTGCAAACCATCTGTGAATACGTCTTTCTGAAACACCATCTGTACCCTGTTGTGAGTAGAAGTCGACTTAGCCTCTTGTTAGTTTGGAGTTTCTGTTGTTGGATGTGCCTCTTGGTTTAAACAAAACTTTATTCAGTAAACATGTCACACATGTACAGATAGACAGCGGAGCAACAACAAGCTAATAGATGTGTCTCTTAACTTTGCTTCTAAAACACCGCTTGTACCCCCATATCAGTAAGCGTTGCCTTTGCCTCTGGTTATTTTGGAGTTTCTGTTGCTTCATGTGCTTCTTAACTTAGAACATCTCTCTTTGCTTCTAAAGCATCACTTGTGTTCCCTCTTCTGAGTGACTTGCCTTTGCTTCTTGTTATTTGGGAATCAGTGGTGCTTAATGTACCTGTTGAATAAGAACACATTCTTTCATTGCATTCAAGAATGCAGCGATGCATTCAGTACAGGAACTGCCACGTAAGAATTTGTAATGATGAATTTATGACAGTGTTTCTTATTTGAAAATGGAGTTTCTTAGTGTTTCTTAAGACACATCTTATGATATTCTACTGTGTGATGAATTAAGCTGCTGTGTTATACTTTCGTGTTGTTGTTGTTTTTTTTAGCTGAATAAGTTGTACTTTTTTGACTTTTTGGTTGGGCCAATGTCATGTGGATGTGTGTGTTGGACTTGGCTGTGTGTAGGGGGAGTGTGTTGGGGGAGTGACAACCCTTTGGATGCTCATGCCATTTCCAACCAGATCAGCCAAGATATATCGTGTGAAGACTTTGTTTCTTCCATATCACTCTGATGAGTATCAGTGTCAGTATCAGTAGCTCAAGGAGGCGTCGCTGCGTTCAGACAAATCCTTATGCACTACACCACGTCAGCCAAGCAGATGCCTGACCAGCAGCGTAACCCAATGCACTCAGTCAGGCCTTGAGAAAAGAGAAAAATGATAATGATGAAAAATAAATAAAAATATAAATAATTTTTTAAAAAATTATAATAATAATAATAACAAAAATAGTACTCTGATGAGTACTAAAGGATATAAAAACCGTATGAATGCGTTGTTTGTGAGAGCCAACCCCACTTTTGTGTAAAGTATTTTTTGTTGTTGTTGTTGTTGAAGAATCGGAATGAAACAGTCAAACAAAGCATTCAAAAACGTGAAAACACCGTTACACCCTTAATTGCTGAAGCTTGGTGACAGGAGAATTCAGTGTGGCATGAGCCTACAGTGGATGACTGCTCACTGTGTTCTTTTAAGCCGTGTGATTGACTTTGCCGAACAAAAGCACTGCAGTCCCTAATGAAAAGCGGTGGCTGACAACCTGACAGGTAAGGTGGGTGTTATCCCAGCGAAATGACAGCTCTTCACTCGATGAGCATACTCCTCGGGAAGAGTCCAGGGGTTTAGAATATTATCCAAATGAACGATACATGTGTGTGTCTGTGTCTGTGTGTCTCTGTGTGTGTGTGTGTTATTGTGTGTGTGTGCTTGTGTGTCTGTGTGTGTGTGTATGTGTCTGTTTGTGTGTTTGTATGTATGTGTGCATGTGTATGTGTGTGTGTCTCAATGCATGTGTGCGTTTGTGTGTGTCTGTGTGTGTGTGTGTGTGTGTCTGTGTCTGTGTGTGTGAGGAAAGCTTCAGCCCTGTTGCCTGTGTGTAGATCACTACGCCATGTGACCTTTGCTGTGAGTTCACCGTGAAGAAGGCACTGGACAGGACTGCGTGCTATCACCTGGACTATTACGCTCTTCTGGCTAGCGAAGACCAGAAGTACACATGTCGTGTGCACAAACAGCAAAACGTCAAAATCCCTTACAAGATTGGCATCCGTGAGTTTGTGCTGAACAATTGTGTGGTGGTGTGTGTGTGGTTGGGGTGCCTAAGTGTGAGTTTGTATGTGTGTGTGTGTGTGTGTGTGTGTGTGTGTGTGTATTAGTAACAGTAGTAGTGTCATCACCATCATCATCATGATTATTATTAGCATTATAATGATTATTTTCATTAGTATTGTGACATAGTGAACAAAGTGTTAAGGTACAAAGTCATATAATGCGCATGTGCGAGAATTTGATAGAGCGAGGTTGTGGGAGAAGGAGTCAGTCAAGCCAGAACAACGAAAGCCAAAGGACGAATAAAGAGAGCAACACAGCTGCACGTCTGTGTTTGTTATTTGTCAGGGTTTAATGATATAGGCAAACACTTAGCCACTTGCTAGCACTTCATGCCAACATTACATTCTTCCTCTTCTTCTTCCTCTTCTTCTTCTTCTTCTCTTCTTCTTCTTCTTCTTCTTCTCAGCTACACGTCTGTGTGTGTTACTTGTCAGGGTGAGATGACATAGGCCAATTCCACTTAACCACTCGCTAGCACTACACGCCAACATAACATTCTTCCTCTTCCTCTTCTCTTCCTCTTCTTCTTCCTCTTCCTCTTCTTCTTCTTCTCTTCTTCTTCTTCTTCTTCTTCTTCTTCTTCTCAGCTACACGTCTGTGTGTGTTATTTGTCAGGGTGAGACAACATAGGCCAATTCCACTTAACCACTCGCTAGCACTACACGCCAACATAACATTCTTCTTCTTCTTCTTGTTCTTGGTAATGTTGTTGTTGTTGTTGTTGTTCTTCTTCTTCTTCTAATTACTGTTATTGTCATCCTTATTATGATGATGATGATTATTATTAACATTGTTATCATTCATTCATTCTTCATCTTATTAGTATCAATATTGTTATTTTTGTTGTTGTTGTTAGGAATTTTTCACCAATTACATCAGGGCTGACTGTTTTCTGCAGGGTTCCTGAGCATCGTGCCGTTCCACAACTTCTCCTGGCTGCGTGCGGCCGACAGCTGGAGACGTCAGCTGTGGGAGCAGACCCACTACCGACCTCCTGACCCGGACCTTCCGTAGGTTCTTTGGTCCCCTGACGACGGGCGCAATAGCCGAGTGGTTAAAGCGTTGGACTGTCAATCTGAGGGTCCCGGGTTCGAATCTCGGTGACGGCGCCTGGTGGGTAAAGGGTGGAGATTTTTACGATCTCCCAGGTCAACATATGTGCAGACCTGCTAGTGCCTGAACCCCCTTCGTGTGTATATGCAAGCAGAAGATCAAATACGCACGTTAAAGATCCTGTAATCCATGTCAGCCTTCGGTGGGTTATGGAAACAAGAACATACCCAGCATGGACACCCCCGAAAACAGAGTATGGCTGCCTACATGGCGGGGTAAAAACGGTCATACACGTAAAAGCCCACTCGTGTGCATACGAGTGAACGCAGAAGAAGAAGAAGGTCCCCTGTCGGTTAGCTTTTCGACTTCAGGTCCAGTGTTCACCAGTGATCAGGGTTAAGACATTCATATGCCAGTACAGAGTGCGTGGGGGTCTGGGTTCGAGTCCTGCTTTCACCCTTTCTCCTTAGTTTTGACTGGAAAATCGAACTGAGCGTCTGGTCATTTAGATGAGATGATAAACCCTGGTCCTGAGTGCAGCACTCTCTTGGCATGCTGCAAAAGAACTGATTGCAATGAGATTGATGCCCTCTGGCAAAATACAAAAATATATATGCACGCACTCAAGGCCTGACTACAGGCATTGGGATATGCTGCTGGTCAGGCATCTGCCTAGCAGATGTGGTGTAGCGTATATGGATTCACCAGTATGTAGTGATGCCTCCTTGAGAAAATGAAACTGAAAGTGTTGTGTTCTTTGGAAAAGGCACTTTACTCTTGATTTTCCTCACTCCACCCAGGTGTGAATGGGTTCCTGACTTTGGTCGGGGGTGGGGGTTGGGGTGGGGGGGTGGGGGGGTTAAAACTGGCAGGAGAGGACTGGGCCCCACCTTCCTGTGCTGTGCCTGCATGGTTGAAAAAGCCGTGTATGATAATCATGTCTAAGACCATCAGGACAGCAGAGGTGGCAACTGTTGTCCCGACCATCTGGGCTAGAGTTCAATTGAAGCGGAGAGTGTCTTGCTCAAGTCATATCCTCACTCTCTCGGTCAAGAGGGCTGAAGGACAGTTCGTGTTGAAATGGTTCCCAAAGGTCAACTGGCCCCATAGGCTGCAGCTCTAAGAGCCAGCGCAATGTTGCCTCCAGGTTTGACTGTCATAGTCTTCATTAAAGACTAACATTTCCTCCAGGTTTGACAGTCATAGTCCCCTCATTAAAGACTGATGTTGCCTCCAGGTTTGACAGTCATAGTCCTTCATTAACCCCTAGGCTGCCTGCATGACGAGATAACTCGTCATGGCAAGCATGTATGCTTCGCTGCCTGCATGACGAGATAACTCGTCATCGAAATATTCTGACTTTTCCCTGCTTTGCATTCAGTTCGTTGACAAAAATGCTGGTAGCTTTAGCTTGGGGAATCATTCTGGATTCTATTCATAGCTAGAAACACCATCTGCGTCATAAGGCAGTCCTTTATTTGAACGTTTTGGTTGGGTTACTGGCCGCAGTCTTTGCCTGGCTCCTCTCCTCGCTCGCTCAACAAAATGTCGGACTGACTCCGTGCTCAAGACATGCGCTCGTGGCGAACTAAATCAACCAAGATTACTTTCCTTAGCTAATGCTCAGAAAGAATTGGAGCATAAATTCGAAGGAGAAGACAGTGGTGAACATTTATAGGACGATTTGATAGAAAATAAAGGGAGCAATCAAGAGAGTGGCCAAGATACAACTATCAGTGAGTTCAACTCTAGCAGACGAATTTTTAGCAGGGCACCGTATGAGCTATTTTCTTGGCACTCAGCCAACTCGGTCTGATGAAGTGACGGTGTGAGAGGGGTGAAGAGGAGGGGGGTGGAGACTGAGGGGGCGTGGCCTCACATCCATATTATCACTTGCAGAAGTCACAATGCATCTATTTCTTTTTCAGTTTTTTTATATTGTGGTTGTTCTAGTATGATTTTGTGTGTGCAGATATCCATTTGTCCAGAAAATGATATTTTTGTGCAAATTACCAGACTAATGTTTGTAATGAACAAGTTGAAAATGTGACAAAAAACAAAACACTAATTTCAAAACAACAGCATGTCACTTAAAATGCATAAAATGGGAAAACATCATGTGTTTTGTATTCTTTATTCATTTCCCTTTCAGAAAATATATACTTTTATGGGTCTTTCTCCAATAACAAAGAGCACAGAATTTTTTGAAAATTTATACCCGTTTTTTGTGAAAAAACCCTGGCAAATAGATTTCACTTAAATCTTATTTTCCTGGCAGCGAAAGGGTTAAAGACTGATGTTACCCCCAGGTTTGAGAGTCATAGTCCTTCATTAAGGACTAATGTTGCCTTCAGGTTTGACAGTCATAGTCCTTCATTTAAAACTAATGTTGCCTCCAGGTTTGACAGTCATAGTCCTTCATTAAAGACTAACATTACCTTCAGGTTTGACAGTCATAGTCCTTCATTAAAGACTAATGTTGCCTCCAGGTTTGACAGTCATAGTCCTGCATTAAAGACATTACCTCCAGGTTTGACAGTCATAGTCCTTCATTAAAGACTAATGTTGCCTCCAGGTTTGACAGTCATAGTCCATTAAAGACTGATGTTGCCCCCAGGTTTGACAGTCAGTCTTTCATTAAAGACTAATGTTGCCTTCAGGTTTGACAGTCATAGTCCTTCATTTAAGACTAATTTTGCCTCCAGGTTTGACAGTCATAGTCCTTCATTAAAGACTAATGTTACCTCCAGGTTTGACAGTCATAGTCCTTCATGAAAGACTAATTTTACCTCCAGGTTTGACAGTCATAGTCCTTCATGAAAGACTAACATTACCTCCAGGTTTGACAGTCATAGTCCTTCATTAGACTAACGTTACCTCCAGGTTTGACAGTCATAGTCCTTCATGAAAGACTAACATTACCTCCAGGTATGACAGTCATAGTCCTTCATTTAAGACTGATGTTACCTCCAGGTTTGACAGTCATAGTCCTTCATTAATGACTAATGTTGCCTTCAGGTTTGACAATCATAGTCCTTCATGAAAGACTAACATTACCTCCAGGTTTGACAGTCATAGTCCTTCATTAAAGACTGATGTTACCTCCAGGTTTGACAGTCATAGTCCTTCATTAATGACTAACATTACCTCCAGGTTTGACAGTCATAGTCCTTCATTAAAGACTGATGTTACCTCCAGGTTTGACAGTCATAGTCCTTCATTAATGACTAATGTTGCCTTCAGGTTTGACAATCATAGTCCTTCATTAAAGACTGATGTTACCTTCAGGTTTGACAGTCATAGTCCTTCATTAATGACTAATGTTGCCTCCAGGTTTGACAGTCATAGTCCTTCATTAATGACTAATGTTGCCTTTAGGCTTGACAATCATAGTCCTTCATTAAAGAATAATGTTGCCTCCAGGTTTGACAGTCATAGTCCTTCATTAATTACTAAGCTGTAAGCGAATTCTTATTGCAGGGGATAAACCATTGATCACATAGCTGTCACTTTTGGTGTTTTGCCCGACTGTAAGCTTTTATCCATCCATGGCCAGCTGAGCATTAAGCCCAGTTCTGAATGTAAGGTACAGAGAGTGATGGCCAATAGTGAGTCTGTTCTGTGCCACTTTCTTTTTATGTGCATTTGGGGTTTTTTTGGAGTTGGGGGGGGTGGGGGGTGGTATATGCACAAGTAGTTACGAAGACAAGCGTGTAAGCTTTTGTGTACGGTGGCTGGGAGGAATGTGTTGGGAGTTAGGGGTGGGTGCTTGCGTGTGTGTGTGTGTGTGTGTATGTGTGTGTGTGTGTCACACAGAGAAATATGTTGTGACAAAAGAGTAAGCCCATACAGTACAGAATTACTGGCCAGGTTCTTTTACACTGCACTCCATCAACTCCACAATGAAAGTGACCTTCGAAACCACAGCCCCTGAATTAAACAATCAAACAAACAAAAAAGCTCTTAAGTTTTTTTCTAAATTAATATTAGTGTTGGATTTGTGCAAACGGTTAAACGGTGTGACGGGGTTTGCAGGTGCCACCTGTGTGAGGAGGGGAGGGAATTCCTGTGTCAGCACTGCCACATCTGCAATCACTGCGTTCACAAGCTGGCGGTAGGTGGTGGTTTTTCTTGGATGTGTGCTGTTAGTGTGTTTGTGTGTATGAGGGGAACTTACAAACGTGTAATATACGTGTGTGTATGAGTGCGCATGATTGAAAGCCTGAGTGAACGACACAGGAAACAGATGCTGAGTGCAGCCTGTTGTGCAAATGACTCTGTGCTTGTAAAGCGCTGAGAGTTTGGTCTCTGATCCTAGACAGGCACTATATCAGTGTCAGTGATAACAATAATCATAACTGGACATTTATCAGTGCTTTCCTCATTGCACAAAGCACTTTACAATCCCCACACATATGCATATGAAGCACACTCGGTCATCAACGCACAATCATACACAATAAACATATATATGCGCATACAAACTATTACATACAATACAAATGTACATACAAACATACATACATACATGCATGCATACATATATACATACATGCATGTATGATATTTGTTTGATGTTTGTGCAGTTGGTTTTTATGTATGTTTTTTTTTGTGTGTGTGTTGAGGCTGTAGTTGTGTGTTTATGTGTGTGTGTGTGTGAGAGAGAGAGAGTTCACGCTTGTACGGTTGAAAACAGTCTGGTGATGTATTCATTGCAAAAGTTTGAGAATTGTATCAAGGTGTGTTGTTTTTTCTTAGAGAAATTTCAACAGTTCGCTACTATTATTGTCAAAGGATATACTTGTACGTGTTAACTTCAGAGCACTGGTACCACTTTGTGAAGCAGCATTTGTTGCTTTCTGGCAAAAAATCTGAACAATTTATTGTATTATTGTTATTATTTAGACGTGTTAGTGGTTGTATTGCTATTACTAGTCTTCTTATTATCATTATCATGATTATGATTATCAAAGATATTTCTTATGTGCATTAACTATAGAGCCGTACATGTTTTTTTCAAACTGCGTCATTGTTTTCATTACAGAAATATGAACACTTTATCATTATTAAAAATGTTTCTTATGAGCAATAACTATTGAGCGCAACATGCTTTGTGCCTACATTGTTGATATCATTAAAGAAGTGTGAGAAAATTGTCAAAAAGCATTGTTGTTTTCTTGCAGAAATACAAACAGTTCCCCGTTAGTAGTATTCTTAATGATATTTCCTGCAAACGCTAACTGTAGAGCGCTACATGCTTTGTCAAGTGGCATTGCTGTTTTATTTGCAGAAATACGAGAAGTTTGTCACTGGGCATTTGTTGTTAAGGAGGTGTTGTGTCTAGTCCGTTAGGCACTGGACTTCTGATCCAGCGTTCACCAGTGTTCAGGGTTCAAGGCCCTGTTTCGGCATGGTGTTGTGTCCTTGGGAAAGACACTGTACTTTTGATTTTCCTCACTACACCCAGGTGTGAATAGGTACCTGTCTTAGGCTGGGGAAGGCTTCTTCTTCTTCTTCTTCTTCTTCTGCATTTGTGGGCTGCAACTCCCACGTTCACTTGTATTTACACGAGCGGGCTTTTACATGTATGACCGTTTTTACACGGCCATGTAGGCAGCCATACTCCGTTTTCGGGGGTGTGCATGCTGGGTATGTTCTTGTTTCCATAACCCACCGAACGCTGACATGGGTTACAGGATCTTTAACGTGTGTATTTCATCTTCTGCTTGCCGTATGCACACGAAGGAAGTTCAGGGACTAGCAAGTCTGTGCATATGTTGACTAGGGAGTTCAGAAAAATCTCCACCCTTCACCCACCAGGCCCCGTTACCGTGATTGGAACCCAGGACCCTCGGATTGAAAGTCCAATGCTTTAACCATTCAGCTATTGCACCCGTCAGGGAAGGTTTGAATGGCAGAAGGAGAGGATTTGGCCCCGCCTTCCCATGCTGAGCTATATTTGTATTTGTATTTCTTTTTATCACAACAGATTTCTCTGTGTGAAATTCGGGCAGCTCTCCCCAGTGAGAGAGCATCGCTCTACTACAGCGCCACCCATTTTTTTGTTTTTTTTCCTGCATGCACTTTTTTATTTGCTTTTCCTATCGAAGTGGATTTTTCTCCAGAATTTTGCCAGGAACAACCCTTTCATTGCCGTGGGTTCTTTTACATGCGCTAAGTGCATGCTGCACACGGGACCTTGGTTTATCATCTCATCCAAATGACTCGCGTCCAGACCACCACAGTGTCCAGTGGAGGGGGAGAAAATGTTGGCGGCTGAGCGCTCAGATTCTCTCGCTTCCTAGGCAGACGCGTTACCTCTAGCCAGTCACTCCACATCATAGACATGGCGGATATGAATTCACTGCCCTGGTGACTGTTAAAAGCTAAGGGACCTTTAACCAATCACCTAACTTTTTTTTTTGTCTTGCATTTGAGTAACAGTTTTGTCTAATTTGCTGTTGAACGAGAGATGTACAATTCTTCCCAGTGTTGTGTGTGTGTGGTGGGGGTGGGGTTGGTGTGTGTGTGTGTGTGTGTGTTGTTTATGATGTGAGAATGGTGATTGTTTCTTTGTGGATGATTCTTTTTCTTTGGTGATCTTTATGCTTCTCTTTTGTAACAGGTAGTTTGTGAAGTGCCATGAGGGATCATTTGTTATTTTGAATCATTCTCAATTGTTGTTGTTTATTTCTCACTAGATGTAATTTGTTAATGCGCCGTGAGCTTCCCTGTTAGGGAATGGTGCTATAGAAGAGCTTTTCAGTAGTAGTAGTAGTAATAGTATCAGTTGTTGTTTTTCATTGCAGAAATATGAGAAGTTTGTCAAGCCGGGGTTTGTTCGCCCCGCCCTGGTGGCGGAGACCAGGTCAAAGGTCAAAGAGGAGAGTGAGGATGTGGGGGAGCCGGCCAAAGTCCGTTTCCGCGGTCCGCTGCTCTTCCTGAAGAAGGATCAGGAGGTGTTCCTGTCGGAGCCCTTGACCCCAGTCTACTTCAGTTGCCTGAGTCTGATCGTGTTCCGCGGCTATGACTATTTTGTGCAGGGACACCTGTGAGTGGTTTGTTTGTGTTCGTTTGTTTGTGTTTAAAGTCATCCTGGGGCTATGACTACTTTTGTGCAGGGACACCTGTGTTTGATTTGTGTGTTCGTGTGTGTATGTGTGTGTGTGTGTGTGTGTGCTTTGTGCCTTTTCCCTGTGATTATTCATGTATCTGCTATTTGTAGTATTGTATTGGTGGATACAGATTTTGTTTTCCTCTTCTACGTCCTCATGTGCTCTTGTGTGGTATGATGCACTGTTATATATGCACTGTTTCATGTGAGGCGCTTAGAGCCCATCTATGGGGAGTTTGCACCATAATAAGTATGATATATAATGATGATTATCATTAAAGTCATTCTGGGGTCATGAATATTTATTCAGAGACTTCTTTTAGTGATTTGTGTGTTTGTTTGTTTGAAGTCGTTCTGGGGCTGTGACTATTTTGTACAGGGACTCCTATGAGTTACGTGTGTGGTCGTTCCTTCATTTGTTTGTTTAAAGTCATTCCGGGGCTATGACTTTTTTGTGCAGGGACTTCTGTGAGTTAATTGTGTTTGTTCATTCATATGTTTGTTTGTTGGGAAGACTGTGCCCTTAGTGTGAGCTGACAGGAAAAGTTCAGATAGTGCTGATGTCAGGTCATTGGTGGGAAGACGCTGTCCTTAGTCATTCCGGGGCTGTGAGTTTTTTGTGCAGAGACTTCTGTGAGTTAATTGTTCATTCGTTCGTTCATTTGTTAGTTTGTTTAAAGTCGTTCCGGGGCTATGACTGGGACTTCTGTGAGTTAATTGTGTGTTCGTTCGTTCGTTTGTTCGTTTGTTTAAAGTCATTCTGTGGCTTTGACAATTTTGTGCAGGGTCGCCTGTGAGTTAAATGTGTGTTCATGTGTTTGTTGATTTGCCCATTCATCTAAAGTCTTTTCGCTGTAAGTGATACTTGATGGGGAGGATTGAGGGGGATGGGGGTGGAATGCTGGGGAGAGAAAAAAAAAGTACTTTTCACATATGTGAGTAAACGTGTGGTACTGTGTGTGTGTGTGTGCATGTGTGCAAGTGTGTGTGCATGCATGCGTGTGTGTGTGTGTGTTTGAGAAAATGTCAAGTTATGAAGTCTGATATTGGATAATGAAAATAACTGGATGAAGTTTACTTTCAAAGAAAAGTGTGTGTGTGTATATATGTTGAAGTATTCTCTATGAGTTTGTGCACACATGTGTGTATTGAAGTATTGTGTGCCTCTGTGTGTGTGTGTGTGTGTGTGTGTGTGTGTGTGTGTGTTGAAAAAAAAAAAAAAAAACCAAAGAAGAAAAAGAGAGGGTGGAAGACAACATATACGTTCACAGGCATGCTTTGCAATTTGCGTAGAAGAAAAAAAAATCAAATGCACTCTCTGGGCTAGAACTTGACAGTGTCTTGCCCAAGTTATACCCACAGAGGGCTTTAAGACAGTTGGTGTAGGGATGGTCCCCAAAGGACAACCCACCCGCAAGGCTGCTGTACTAAGAGCCAGTGCCATGTTCCCTCCTAGTTTGAGAGTCATAGCTCTGAACAAAAGACTAGGCTGTAAATGATTTACCATTGCAGTGGAGAAAAAAAATTGATTGTACAGCTCTCACTTTGCTGCTGGTACAACTGTAAGTTTATATCCACACTCTCTTGACCAAGAGGGCTTTAATCTGCGATGTCAGCTGAGCGTTCAGCCTAGTATGCTGTACCATACAATACAGTAGCAGGCATGCCTACTGTTACTGAGGGCCCATATTTGTCCCAGAAAATTGATGAATGGACAGGGTGTTCCAGAAATATGGATATTTGATGCTTGTCCTGGAAAATAAAAAAAAGTCCGTGTGACATCCCCCCCCCCCCCCCCCCAGGTATCTAGTAGGTACAAGTGTACACTTAGATGGCATTCCGACCATTGTGGAAGACACTTTATAAAGACTTACAGAAATGCTGCCAAATATTACCTGAGCCACTTCGTGAAAATCCGGAATTGTCCAAACAGTACCGAAGCTGTTTTGTGAAAGTCTGCTCGATTTCAGTCACTGGCGAAGTAACTTGGGCAAGACCAGCGCACATGTGGGTAATCACCAACTGTGTATGTTTGTTGAGATGTTCCTGAAAATAATATCCTGTCCCTAATTTTAATGTGAGTCGTTCCTTAAAAGCAAATTTGGGGGTAGGCATGCAAATACCCTTTCCCTAATTCTAATGTGTGCTGTTTATGAAAAGAAAATTTGGGGGAAGGCATGCCTACAGTAGAATCCTTTGTTGTGCAGTGTGGACGGGAAGATGGTCAAGTTCAAAGGGTTGTCAGGATGCTTCTTTGATGAAGAGAACATAGAGCATGGTGATTCCGACTACAAATGCCGAGAAGGGTCCCTGCTCGAGGTCAAGCTTCGATTCTCAAAGGTAAGTCAGATTTCAGATTCAAGGCGGTGTCAAAGCGTGCAGGCTGAGCCATATGCACTACATCACATTTGCTTTAAAAGATTTGAAAAAGGAGCGGATACCTTAGCTGTGGGTAAATCCAAGGAAGTGGGCCTGAGAGCCAAATGTAGGTTTGTGTAACATAAAATGGAATAGAATATATAAACAAAATAAGCAAACATAAGGAGCGTGCTGAAATTTAATAAGATAAAGGGACTTTGAATGCAAATGATTCAAATAAGGATAGTGATTATTTGGATAAACCAATCTGTGGCCATTCTTCAGTTCAGCGTCTCTTCACTGAGATTTGATATGTGGCGAGGAAAACAAGTGCAAAGATCTTGTGTGTGCATGTTTACACATTTCTGTGTGTGCATGTAATAATGATGATAATAATGTACATTTATATAGCGCCCTTTCTCTCTAAGAGCTCAGGGTGCTTTACATGAAAGAAAAATATTACAGGTTACATAAATCATTCATGACCACTCTTTCTCAAAACCCATCCCCCTACTTACCCCCACCCCCCACCCCCATCCAGCCCCTTCCCCCCTCCACCCTCACCCTACACACACACTCTTCCTTTCCCACTCTTCATGCATCCAGAGTGAGCTGACATGGGTGGTGTTGAAGAACAAGGAAGCTGAGTGTGCTTATTGACAGGTTTTAAAATGTGTGTGTGTGTGTGTTTGAATGTGTGTGCGCACATTTGTGTGTCTGGGGGATGGGGGGGTGTCTGTGTGTGTGTGTGTTTGAATGTGCGTAAACGCGTGCTCGTGTGTGTGTTGGGGGGGTGGGGGTGGGGGGGTGGGGTCTGTGTGTGTGAGTGTATGCGTGTTTGTGTTTGAATTTGTATGTGTTCATGTGTGTGTTTGTGTGTGTGTGCATGTGTTTGTGTGTGCATCTATGTGTATGCGTGCATGTGTTTGTGATTATGCTTGGAGAGTGTACTGCACACACACGCGCACACACACACACACACACACACACACACACACACACACACACACACAGAGGGATGTCTGTATTGATGTGCAGACACCTGGGAAGAGCATTCTGAGCTTCCATCTGGACCGGCTGATGATCAAGGAACACGAGGTGGAGGGCTGGGAGGTCAGACTCAGCATCAAGAAGAAGGTGGCCGGGGCCTGCCTCATCCATGCTGCAGGGGTCAAGGTCAGTCGCCATTCTCTTCTTCTTCTTCTTCTTCGTTCATGGGCTGCAGCTTCCAAGTTCACTCGTATGTACATGAGTGGGCTCATAAGAGTATGACGATCGGTGTTGACGATCTTCAGCAGTCCATTGCTAATGTATGACTTTTTCAACTCCTTGTTAAATAGTCCAGTTGGTTCGCTGTTATAGTTGTTAGTTTTTCATTTGAAATATGTTATATTGTTATGTTTTTTTTATTTTGTTTATTTTTTAAACAAAACTTAAATCAATAATTTTCACACACACACACACACACACACACACACACACACACACACACACACTTTCACTTACTCGTATGCGTACACAGTAATTCCCCCCCCTCCCCCTCCCACTCCTCCCACTCGATTTTTTTCCTTCCCTCGTCTAATATCACTTACAGTGAAAAGACGTTAAACTAAAGAACGAACGAACACACACACACGCACACACATGCACGCACACACACACACACCCACGCATGCACACGCGCGCACGCACACACACACACACACACACACACACACACACACACAGAGGCAGTGGTAAAGAAGTGGTGGTGTGCATGTTGCTTTCAGACGGGCTGGCAGTTGCACGGCCACAGTGCCCCTGAGATGGGCAGTGTGGTGGAGTACCTGTCGACCTCTGACCCCGCCAAGGTCACAAAGGCCATGTTTACCTCCCCTGAGAAGGACGAGAAATATGTGGCCTGTGAGTCTGACGCTGTGTGTGTTATGTGTCTCCTTGTCTTTAGTCCGCATCTGGGTTGTGTTTTTAGTGGGGGGTTTTGGGTTTTTTTTTCCTGTATGCAACTTAAATGTTTCTGTATCTCTCTGTCTCTGTCTGTCTGTTTCTCCCCGTCTGTCTCCCCCCCCTCAACCCCTTCTGTCTTTTTATTTTTCTTTCTCTCTCTGTCTCAGCCTCTGCCTCTGTCTCTGTCTCTCTCTCTCTCTGTCTGTCTCACTTTTGGGGACCGGATAAAAGAAACAAAAGCACACGAGTGCTTATGTATTATCCTCAGAAATTTTGTCTTGCATTAATTTGCTTTTAATACACCCTCCCCTCCCACCACCACCTCTCTATCTCTCTCTTCCTTTCTTTCTTTTTCTCCCTCCCCTCCACCAACATTAACATCCAAGTCTTCATTTTGACAAACTTACCTTTTCAAGGACGAGTGTGAACTATGTTTTCTACTTTTTATATATTAAACATGTCTTCTTTTTTTTGTTTTGTTTTTTTCCTCTATTTTTTATAATTTCTTCTTTCTGTCTTCTTTGCCTCTCTCATGGTAGGCAAGGGCAGCAATTTAGAAATAAGAAAATTTTTTTTTAAAGTAAATGAAGAGGCAGAAGAAGGAAATCTTCATAGGCTTTCCCTGGTGGGAGGTTTTTCTCATTCTTGATGCATACAGAAGAAAGCTTCCTCACTCCAAACCCATAGCTTTTGTTTGTTTGTTTGTTTGTTTAACTTACTTGCATATTCCAAAGGTATCACACACCACAAAATTCCGATTCTGTGCAATGGAAGCTTTCTTTCCCAACACAGGCTTATGTTTGCGGTTCACGTATAAGTAGGAGGAACGTGAAAAACATGTTTTAATTTTATAAAATGAAATAAAAATAATTAAAAAAATATATAAAAACCCAACTTTGACGCCCAGAGCATTGTTTGGAGTGCAGGATTCAGTGAGTTAACTCTCTGTTGATAAAGACTTTGGTCATTTTTTGCAGGGATCAATGAGTTAACCCTATGTTAATAAAGACTTTGGTCATTTTTTGCAGGGATCAATGAGTTAACCCTCTGTTGATAAAGATTTTGGTCATTTTTTGCAGGGATCATTGAGTTAACCCTATGTTGATAAAGACTTTGGTCATTTTTTGCAGGGATCAATGAGTTAACCCTATGTTGATAAAGACTTTGGTCATTTTTTGCAGGGATCAATGAGTTAACCCTATGTTGATAAAGACTTTGGTCATTTATTTTGTTTTGTTTTTCTTTTCTCTGTGTGTTTCGGTGTGCGCAGTGACAGCGACCGGGGGACAGATAGAGTCGGGGAGGGACGTGCTGATCAGACCTGTGGGCTACGCCAAGCTGAAGGGGCTGCAGCTACAGGAGGACATAGGTCTGTAGTTCATCAGCAGTATGTCTGTAGCTGTTCTGTAGTAGGTCTGTAGTACTTGTAGGGCTGACGTAGGTCTGTAGCATGTCTGATGTAGATGTGTAGTAGGTCTGTAGTACTAGCAGGTCTGACGTACATCTGTAGTAGGTCTAACATACATCTGTAGTAGGTCTGACATAGATCTGTAGAAGGTTTTACGGTGGTCTGTAGTAGGTCTGATGTAGGTCTGTAGTAGGTCTGACATAGGTCTGTAGTAGGTATGACGTAGATGAGTAGTAGGTTTGTAGTACAAGTAGGTCTGACATAGATCTATAGTAGGCCTGACATAGATCTGTAGAAGGTCTGAAGTAGGTCTGTAGTAGGTCTGAAGTTGGTCTGTATTAGGTCTTGTGTTGGTCTGACATAGATCTGTAGAGGGTCTGATGTAGGTCTGTATTAGTTCTGACGTAGGTCTGATGTATGTCTGTAGTAGGTCTTGTGTTGGTCTGACGTTGGTCTGTAGTAGGTCTGACATTGGTCTGATGTAGGTCTGACGTTGGTCTGTAGTAGGTCTGACGTTGGTCTGTAGTAGGTCTGACATAGGTCTGTAGTAGGTCTGACGTTGGTCTGCAGTAGGTCTGATGTTGGTCTGTAGAAGGTCTGATATAGGTCTCACATAGGTCTGCAGTAGGTCTGATGTTGGTCTGTAGAAGGTCTGATGTAGGTGTGTAGTAGGTCTGTAGCTGGTCTGACATTGGTCTGTAGTAGGTTTGGTCTGTAGTAGGTTTGTAGTTGGTCTGATGTAGGTCAGTTGTAAGTCTGTAGTGGGTCTGATGGGTGCAGTGGTCAAATGGTTACATCATTGGGTTCTTGCCTGAGTCTCCTGAGTTTGATCCCCGTCATGCCTGGTGGGTAAAGGGTGGAGATTTTTCCGACCTCCCATGTCAGCATATGTGTGTAGACCTAAACCCCCACCCCCACCATCCCAGCATGCACACCCCTGAAAATGGAGTATGGCTGCCTATAATGTGGAGTGATGGCCTAGAGGTAACGCGTCCGCCTAGGAAGTGAGAGAATTTGAGCGCGCTGGTTCGAATCACGGCTCAGCCGCCGATATTTTCTCCCCTTTCCACTAGACATTGAGTGGTGGTCTGGACGCTAGTCATTTGGATAAGACGATAAACCGAGGTCCTGTGTGCAGCATGCGCTTAGTACATGTAAAAGAACCCACGGCAACAAAAGGGTTGTTCCTGGCAAAATTCTGGAGAAAAATCCGCTTCAATAGGAAAAACAGATAAAACTGCACGCAGGAAAAAAAAATTAAAAAAAAATGGTTGGCGCTGTAGTATTGCGACGTGCTGTCCCTGGGGAGAGCAGCCCGAATTTCACACAGAGAAGTCTGTTGTGATAAAAAAAACAAAAACAAATACAAATATATGGCAGGGTGTAAACAGTCAAACACGTAAAAGACCTCTGGTACATGGGAGTGAGTGTGTGGGGGTAGCCGCCCAGGAAGGCAGAAGGCAGATGAAGAAGGATCTCTTTTTTGACTCACTTGTGTAAACAAAGTGAGTCTGTGTTTTAACGCGGTGTTCGGTTGTCTGTGTGTGTCTGTGTGTCCGTGGTAAACTTTAACATTGACATTTTCTCTGCAAATATTTTGTCAGTTGACACCAAATTTGGCATAAAAATAGGAAAAATTCAGTTCTTTCCAGTCATCTTGTTAAAAACAATATTGCACCTCTGGGATGGGCACAAAAAAAAAAAAAAAGAAGCCTAATTATATGCAAACTGCATTTACTGTTATATTTATATTTTTTGTATTCTCTAAACTTGGCACTTTGACCTCTTATTCTGACACAACAACAAGAGGAGTCATTATTATCATTTTTTGTTCAAACAGGAACTTCTTTTGCTAAGCATGGAATTTTTATTTATTTTGCAAACGTTTTGGTGCAGATAGTAAAAAAGGGAAATTACTCTGTAATTAATGCTAGGGGACTTGATTTATCACATGTGAGTCTTGAAGGCCTTGCCTTTCTTGTTTTGTTTGTTTGTTAACAATCCAGTCATACAGCAGTGATACCCAGGGTGTAAGTGTGGGGATGAACTGAACCTTCGGTGCTTTAGAAAACTGTCAGAACTGTGTCATTTTGTCTTCCCAAAAGACTTGAGACTGAAAGAATATCAAGAATTTCTATCATGTGACAGGACATTACGCTCTTAGCAAAATCCCCCATCCCCCACCCCACACTCCCTCTCCCTCTCCCTCAGTATTATTGATATGCAGATACTGAGAAATGTTTTTCTTATTGTTGTCGTTTCTTTTATTTTTCCTTTTTTTTCTTTTTTTTTTTCTTTTTTATTCAGATCTGAAACCACCCCCAGGAACTGTGAAGTTCCCGTTGTATCTGTGGAAGTTTTCCCAGGTAAGCTGGTCTGTAGCCATGTTTTCTGTGTGTGTGTGTCTGTGCGTGTGTGTGTGTGTGTGTGTGTGTGTGTGTGTGTGTTTGCCCCATTTGAATCAAAGGTTGTATTTTCTCTTACTGAAACATCATCATCATCATCAGTAACAGTTTCATTTCGCATATTTCGGTTCTATCACTGTTGAAAAATGTCACCATTATCAGTTTCAGTAACTGCAGTGAACTTCAATGACAATTCAAGTTGCAAGGGTATTTCTGTTTGATAGCACATGAAGAAACTGACAACAGAGAAATGAAAAGCCAAAAACACAAAAAAAGAAAAAAATCAGCAATAACAACAGATAAAAATGATGATGATGATAATAATAATGATGATGAAAATAATAAGAAACAATATTAATGATGATGATGATAGATATTTGAATTTAATAATAATAATGGATACTAATATAGCACACTATCTAGAAATCTGCTCTAATTGCTTTACAAAAACGCTTTTGTTTACATAAAACATTACATCAGTGTTACATACACACACCAAAATGTGACTACACACACACACACACACACACACACACACACACACACAATGCATAATACATTTTAACATACATGTGTATCTAACAGCTGCCCTAACACATACGCACACATGGGCAGGCACAGACTTACATAAACACATGCACACACAATTTCAATAACCATCTGACATGAAACAATTCGCATGCATTCACAATACCATGTTTTACTACTACGGCCGCATTCAGAACATGGATATTTAATTCACTTCTCATGTCTTAAAACACCAGTCATAATCAATTGAAATAGTACAGAGAAGAGTGACCAGAGTAGTTAATGTAAAAATTACATGCACTATGAATGCATGCTGACCCACCGTTGGATTTCCATTCATAAAAAGGAAGCCATTTTAGAGAAGACCGTGTTGACGGGCGCCATAGCCGAATGGTTAAAGCGTTGGACTTTCGATCTGAGGGTCCCGGGTTCGAATCACGGTGGCGGCGCCTGGTGGGTAAAGGGTGGAGATTTTTACGATCTCCCAGGTCAACATATTTGCAGACCTGCCAGTGCCTGAACCCCCTTCGTGTGTATACGCAAGCATAAGATCAAATACGCACGTTAAAGATCCTGTAATCCATGTCAGCGTTCGGTGGGTTATGGAAACAAGAACATACCCAGCATGCACGCCCCCGAAAGCGGAGTATGGCTGCCTACATGGCGGGGTAAAAACGGTCATACACGTAAAAAGCCCACTCGCGTATATACGAGTGAACGTGGGAGTTGAAGCCCACGAACGCAGAAGAAGAAGAAGAAGAAGAAGACCGTGTTGACACCTACAAGTTATCTGATAAATTATATGATGCGTCATTCTTTTCATTATCTTTATATGTCAAGACGAGGAACCAAGAGGGGAAGAGTACATATTCACCACTACAGTTACCAGCAAGTTTCAAAGTTACATTAGTAGTAGAGTTGCAAACCCGTGCTTATGTATTAATCATGTGTGTTTATAGGCTTCTGTATGTTTTCGTCAGTTTAACGTCTGTTCACTATAAGTGTTTTTAGACGGAAAGGAGTAAAGTAGTGTATAAAGGAAAGGGAATGCATGTGAATATTAGTGTAAAAAAAAAAAGAAAAAAGTTCATGTTATGTATCAGAGGAAAAGTATATTATAAGAAAAAGTCTAAATAGGTTGTGGTGTGTATTGAATGAGTTGTCATGGGAAGGAGAATATGTATATATATGTGTGTGTGTGTGTGTGTGTGTGTGTGTGTGTGACAGCACCAGGTGTATGACTGCCTTGAGGACCTGATCAAAAGCATCCGGGACCCAGCTGACCTCATTGCCAGCTGCCGACACTTCAGCTCACCTTCCTGTAGGTTGTGGAGAAAGTTTTTTAGAATGTGCCCATGAAACACAGCTTCTTCTTCTTCTTCTTCTGCGTTCGTGGGCTGCAACTCCCACGTTCACTCGTATGTACGCGAGTGAGCTTTTACGTGCGTGACTGTTTTTTACTCTGCCATATAGGCAGCCATACTCCGCTTTCACGGGTGTGCATGTTGGGTATGTTCTTGTTTCCATAACCCACCGAACGCTGACATGGATTACAGGATCTTTAATGTGTGTATTTGGTCTTCTGCTTGTGTGTACACACAGAGGGGGTTCAGGCATTAGGCAGGTCTGCACATATGTTAACCTGGGAGATTGGAAAAATCTCCACCCTTTACCCACTAGGCGCTGTCACTGAGATTCAAATCCAGGACCCTCAGATTGAAAGTCCAGCGCTTTAACCACTCAGCTATTGTGCCCGTCAAACACAACTTGATTTTAACTAAGTTCATAAAACTTGGAAAGGGTGTGTAGCTTTAAGTTGCATCCAAAACGTACATGCCAATATGCTGAAGTTTTAATAGTTCCAAATCATTATTATACACGCCCAGTGTGTGTCTGTGTTTCTTGTTTTGGTGACATTGTTGGACTGAAGTTGTGATTCAGTGAGTATGTATTGTGTAATTATATCCTCCACACCCCAAAAGGGGCAAAAGGATCAAATTTATTTGAATCTTTGTGGGGGGTGTCTAGGGGAGGTAGTTTGTGTGTGTGTGTGAGAGAGAGAGAGAGTGTGGGGGGTGGGGTGTAGGGGGGTATTTTGTGTGCGTGTGTGTGTGTGTGTGTGTGTGTGTGTGGAGGGGGTAGGTGTGTATGTGTGTGTGTGGAGGGGGTTGGGGGGGCAGAGAGGGTGGGTGTGTGGGTGAGTATAGAAGGGGGGGGGGGGTATTTGTATGTGTTTGTGGGGATGGAGAGATGTGTTTGTGCTGATGCAGTGTGTATATGTGTGTGGGTTAGTGTGATATTGAGGGTGTCTGTCTTTTAGTGAATGTGTCACAGGAGTTTTTTTTGTTGTTGATAGTTTAGTGGTTAGTCATTAGTTTAACATCTATTCAATAAAGTGATTTTGGAGAGGAAAAAAAGAATTTGCATGCACTGTGCTTGTACGTATGTGGTTGACAGTGTGCTTGGGCTGTATATGTTTACATATGTGACAGGAAAGAGAAATTCAAAATGAGCAAAATAATTTTGAGGAAGTAACAGAATCAAATTACATGACTATGAAGATAACCGATTAATGAAAACAAATAGTGTCTGATATCAGAATAGTTATAGAAAATTAGGTACTGGACATTTGGATAACCTAAAAAAAAAAAAAAAAATCATAAGCTTAGGATAAAGATTTGAATATTGTTTGTGACTGTGTTATTGGAAAAGTATAAGTATGGAATGAACTCTTTTTGTCTTAACACAAGAAAGAATGTGCATATTTATGTATAATCTGTCAGCACTGGCGCTCAGTATTCCAGGAGAATTTTGCCTGGAGGGCGTTGAATTTCCCTTTTGATCTTCACACACAAGAAAGGAACATTTGTATTTGTTAATTTAATGTCTGCATAGGTTTACAATATTCCTTGTGTGTTTTGTATTGAAAGCATTGATTTTCCACCTTTCCATTGATGGTTTGTGTGCCCAGCAATGTTTGCCAACATGGAGAAAATCAGGCAGAAGACCGAAGAAGCCCTGTTTGCCAACGGCCAAGTGGATTATTCAGGTGAGTTCTTCTTTGTATGAGGGTCACACAGGTACTGTTAAGAGGCTAAAAGGTCCCCATAACATTTTCTTTTGCGCTTAGAGTTGACTTCATCAAGATTTTGCGCCTTATAAATATTATTATTATTAGTAGTAGTATTTTTATGTATTTATTTATTATTTTTTTTTTTTTTTTTTTATTCCTTTTTTTTTTCTCAAGGCCTGACTAAGCGCGTTGGGTTACGCTGCTGGTCAGGCATCTGCTTTGCAGATGTGGTGTAGAGTATATGGATTTCTCCGAACGCAGTGACACCTCCTTGAGCTACTGATACTGATACTGACCACAGTGTCTAGGGCTCAGCACAGGATAGAAGGGCCCAGTCCTCTTCCTCCATCACATTAACTCACTCAGGGTGAAAGGCTCCGATCGGTGCCCTACGGTTTCAGATAAAGAGCCCCGATCGGGGCCTTAAATAGTTTTGAATTTTGGAATGGCGCCTAATTTCCATGATTACGTTTTGAGCTAAGAATATCTTAACTGACCTTTCCACTCTCCACTGCGACTGATAAATGCAGCTTGGGTTGCTGTGTTCACAAGCAGGAGAGTTATTTTCGTGGTGACTGGTTCACGTGAACAGTGCGTGTCAACAGTGGCGTCTGACCCAGTTTTTTTCTCAGTTGCAAGGCAGACAACAGATTTAGACGAAAGGGTCCTATCGTGGCTATATAACATTCTGATTTTAAATGTTTCAAACTCTTTGTGCTTTCCTGGATTCGTTTACAAGTCAATCAGTGTGTGCAATTTTAAAACAAAAAATATGGATACTTCATCTCACTGTATGATGGCATAAGAAGGGAAGAAGTTTTATATTTTGTCCCAAACTAACTTGTTATGCTACCGATCAGTTTGGAAGTTTTCAGTTAATAAATTCTGACATTTTTGTGTGTATTTTTTTGGCGATTTTATTTCATACCCATACATCTGTGGGGAAAGTCAGGGTAATCTGCCTGAGGCAAGGCAAACTGCCCAAGGGTAAGCAATATCCAGTATTCATGAACACACGAGTCTTCCCGCGTGTCTACAAACCCGAAGGCAATTTACCCTTACTACCTGCCAAGGGTGACTGCACACAGAGCAGAGGTGAATATGGCGGATCCTTTTGCAGCATTTTTCTTTCTTTCAGGCGTGCTTTACAGATAGCGCATGTTTTGCAAACTCTCTCGACAATGTTCCGAGCTGTGGTGCAATGAGAAGTGAAACTGAGAGCATGCACAGACGGGAATCATTGGGATTTAAAAAAAAAGATGATAGGTTAGCTGTCGGAGCCAACCACGTGTGTCTTGAATACAAAGATAACTTATTCTTCAAGGTAAACTGTACCCACGGGTCCTAACCATGTCAAAGATAACTTGCCCAAAGGCAAAATGAATTTTGTCTTGAATACGGCTGCTGGGTGGATTGAGGAAAAGTGGAGTAGAGTGCTTTCCCCAGTGACACAACACCATGCAGAAAACAGGGCCTTGAATCCTGATCTCTTGTGAGCACTGGATCAGAAATCCAACACCTAACCGACTCTGCCGTGGTTCCTCCAATAATGCAGGTAAAACATCCACGTGGAGTGTTTTGCGTAGTGGTAATGCATCCACTGAGGAAGCGAGAGAATCTGAGCGCACTGGTTTGAATCCCGCAGTCGCCGGTATTTTCTCCCCCTCCACAAGGACTTGAGTGGTGTTCTGGATGCAGAGTTATTCAGATGAGACGATAAACCGAGGTCCCATGTGAAGCATGCACTTAGCGCACGTAAAAGAACCCCTGGCAACAAAAGGGTTGTCCCTGGCAAAATTCTATGGAAAATTCCACTTGGATAGGAAAACAAATGAAAGTGCAGGCAGAAAAAAAAAAAGAAAAAAAAAAGGGTGGCTCTCCCAGTGTATGCAGTGATGTGCTCTCTTTGGGGAGAGCAGCCCAGATTTCACACAGAGAAATCTGTTGTGACAAAGAGTAATACAATACAATACAATACAGTACAATACACTACACTACACTACAATACAATACAATACAAATCAATACAATACAATACAATGCAGTGTATTCAATACATTGCAGTACTGTTCGAGTATGACAGAAATTTTAAAAAATGGAAGGAAGTATTGTGTATGTGTTGGAAACTTTATTTGCCTGTGGTGAAAACATTGTATGTATTTTTTGGAGACTTTATTTGCCTATGGTGTGACATGTTCTATGTGCTGGAGACTATATTTGTCTGTGGTGTAACGGGCTGCCTACATGTATTGTGGATTTTACTGAACTGTAATGCAGTGCGTTGTCTACAGACCATATTTCTCTGTGATGTAAGGCGTTGTTGACTGTGCATGTGCGTGATAAGGCGTTGTGACTGTGCATGTGTGAGATAAGGCATTGTGACTGTGCATGTGTGTGATAATGCATTGTGACTGTGCATGTGCGTGATAAGGCGTTGTGACTGTGCATGTTTGTGATAAGGCATTGTGACTGTGCATACGTGTGATAAGGCGTTGTGACTGTGCATGTGTGTGATAAGGCGTTGTGACTGTGCATGTGTGTGATAGACACGGTGGTGATGCTGTTCATACTTTATATCTTTGTGACATAAGGCATTGTGACTGTGCATGTGTGAGATAAGGCATTGTGACTGTGCATGTGTGTGATAAGGCGCTGTGCATGTTTGTGATTAGGCATTGTGACTGTGCATGTGTGTGATAAGGCGTTGTGACTGTGCATGTGTGTGATAAGGCGTTGTGACTGTGCATGTGTGTGATAAGGCGCTGTGACTGTGCATGTGTGTGATAATGCATTGTGACTGTGCATGTGTGTGATAGACACTGCGGTGATGCTGTTCATACGTTATATCCTTGTGACATAAGGCGTTGTGACTGTGCATGTTTGTGATAAGGCATTGTGACTGTGCATATGTGTGGTAAGGCGTTATGACTGTGCATGTGTGTGATAAGGCGTTGTGACTGTGCATGTGTGTGATAGACACGGCGGTGATGCTGTTCATACTGTATTTCTCTGTGACATGAGGCATTGTGACTGTGCATGTGTGTGACAGACACAGCGGTGATGCTGCTGCCTCAGCACCTGACAGCAGAGGACCTGAGGACGGGGAACATCCCATCCTACCTGCTGTCCTATGACCTGAAGGCCCACCCCTTGTGCTATGTCCGAGGTGAGTGGCGGGGTAGGGGGTGTGGAGGTGCGGTGGGGTGGAGGGTGGTGGGGGGCAGCAGTGTTTGTTCTTTCTCCTTTTTTTCATTTCTTTCATCACCTGTATCACTCAGTTGTTCTAGTCTGTATGTGTGTGTGTGTGTGTGTGTGTGTGTGTGTATTGTGTGTGTGTGTGTTTGTATGTGTGTATGTGCACCGAGGTTTATGAGTGTGTGTTTTGTGTGTGTGCGTGTGTGTATGTGTGTGTGTGTGTGTTTTTTGTGTCTGCTTGTGTGTTTGTGTGTGTGTGTGTTTTGTGTGTGTGTCTGTGTGTGTTTTGTGTGTGCTTGTGTGTGTGTGTGTTTGTATGTGTGTGTGTGTGTGTTTATATGTGTGTATGTGCACCGAGGTGTATGAGTGTGTTTTATCTGTGTGCGTGTTTGTATGTGTGTGTGTGTGTGTGTGTGTATGTGCACTTAAGTGTATGAGTGTGTGTGGTTTTTTTTGGGGTTTTTTTTGTGTTTGTGTGAGTATGTGTTTTGTGTGTGCTTGTGTGTTTGTGTGTGTGTGTGTGTGTGTGTTTGTATGTGTGTGTGTGTGTTTTGTGTGACCTTGTGTGTTTGTGTATATGTGTGTGTGTGTTTGTATTGTGTGTGTGTATGTGTGTGTATGTGCACTTAGGTGTATGAGTATGTGTTTTGTGTGTGTGTTTGTGTGTGTGTGTGTGTGTGTGTGTGTGTCTATTTACCTATTGTTTTTTTGGTAAAGCACCTAAAGCCCTGTTCAGAAGATAGGTGCTTTATTATAAACCCACATTGTCATCATTATTATTAGTAGTAGTATTGTTACCATCATTGTTACCACAGTTGTGAAACAAACAGCAAACTGACGCTGTCCCTGTGTTTCAGCGGACGCCAACAGCGTCATGACGGTGGCCCCCACCTACAACCTCCCCACCCAGGTGGAGTGTTTCCGCCTCGTGCACATGATCGACAACCATGGCTTCCCTCTCCCCACCCAGTCCGTGGCGCTGAGACCTCTGCTGTGGGCCTGGACCATGATGCTGCTGCAACTGGAAAAGGTCAGGGTGGGGTCAGATCCTTACGGATACATGCTGTACTTCAGCTCCGTTGCCGGAGCATCAAAGTCCAAAATACAGTAACGTCTCCAGTAGAGGGCCCAGAGTGTCCGCGAATCGATTGCGATCGCGCCTTAATTTTAGCCCGATCGCCCAAACGAGCCACATAATTATGCGACCTGGCTGAAGACATAATTGGACAAACAACAAGGACACCAAAGAATCGATAGACAGATAGAAAATACAAAAAAAAAACTTAGCCATATGCAGAGCACAGGAACAGGAGTCGAGATGTCTGCCAGAAAAAGAGAGTGCTAGCCAGGGGGACACAGGGGAGGTTACCTACTTCCAGGAGGTTATCAGCCGTAGCTACTTTCGTTTTCTCCGCATAGGCGGATAGTAGTTTCCACAGGACAGGAATGCCAGACCCCTGCCGGAGTTTGCACTTGTGGGTCACGGTAAGTATTTTACTTAAATGTAATTTTTGATAGAAAATTTCCTAACATCTCCTTGGGAAACTGAAACTGAAAAAAACGCTTCTGCCTGCACCCTTGGATGCAGGAGGTGGCCAAAGCACTCCATTCTCTGGAGTTCTCGGTCAGTTTGCTGGTGTCATCTCATCGTCTGTCGACAAGTCTGAGGTCTCTCTCCACTGTTTGCTGATGTCATCCCATCATCTGTCGAAAGTTTGAGGTCTCTCTCCACTGTTCGCTGGTGTCATCCCATCATCTGTCGACAAGTCTGAGGTCTCTCTCCACTGTTTGCTGGTGTCACCCTATCGTCTGTCGAAAGTCTGAGGTCTCTCTCCACTGTTTGCTGGTGTCACCCCATCATCTGTCGACAAGTCTGAGGTCTCTCTCCACTGTTTGCTGGTGTCACCCCATCATCTGTCGACAAGTTTGAGGTCTCTCTCAGCTGTTTGCTGGTGTCACCCCATCGTTTGTCAACAAGTCTGAGGTCTCTCTCCACTGTTTGCTGATGTCATCCCATCATCTGTCGAAAGTTTGAGGTCTCTCTCCACTGTTTGCTGGTGTCACCCCATCATCTGTCGAAAGTTTGAGGTCTCTCTCCACTGTTTGCTGGTGTCACCCTATCATCTGTTGACAATTTTGAGGTCTCTCTCCACTGTTTGCTGGTGTCACCCTATCTTCTGTCGACAAGTTTGAGGTCTCTCTCCACTGTTTGCTGGTGTCACCCACTGTTTGCTGGTGTCACCCTATCGTCTGTCGACAAGTTTGAGGCCTCTCTCCACTGTTTGCTGGTGTCACCCCATCATCTGTTGACAAGTCTGAGGTCTCTCTCCACTGTTTGCTGGTGTCACCCCATCATCTGTTGACAAATTTGAGGTCTCTCTCCACGGTTTGCTGGTGTCACCCTATCATCTGTTGACAAGTTTGAGGTCTCTCTCCACTGTTTGCTGGTGTCACCCTATCGTCTGTCGACAAGTTTGAGGCCTCTCTCCACTGTTTGCTGGTGTCACCCCATCATCTGTCGACAAGTCTGAGGTCTCTCTCCACTGTTTGCTAGTGTCACCCACAAGTCTGAGGTCTCTCTCCACTGTTTGCTGATGTCATCCCATTGCTGTCGACAAGTCTGAGGTCTCTCTCCACTGTTTGCTGATGTCACCCCATTGCTGTCAACAAGTCTGAGGTCTCTCTCCACTGTTTGCTGATGTCATCCCATCGTCTGTCTTGAAGTCTGAGGTCTCTCTCCAGTTTGCTGGTGTCTTCCCATCATCTGTCTAGAAGTCTGAGGTCTCTTTCCACTGTTTGCTGGTGTCACCCTATCATCTGTTGACAATTTTGAGGTCTCTCTCCACTGTTTGCTGGTGTCACCCTATCTTCTGTCGACAAGTTTGAGGTCTCTCTCCACTGTTTGCTGGTGTCACCCACTGTTTGCTGGTGTCACCCCATCGTCTGTTGGCAAGTTTGAGGTCTCTCTCCACTGTTTGCTGGTGTCACCCCATCATCTGTCGACAAGTTTGAGGTCTCTCTCCACTGTTTGCTGGTGTCACCCTATCGTCTGTCGACAAGTTTGAGGTCTCTCTCCACTGTTTGCTGGTGTCACCCCATCATCTGTCAACAAGTCTGAGGTCTCTTTCCACTGTTTGCTGGTGTCTTCCCATCATCTGTCTTGAAGTCTGAGGTCTCTCTCCACTGTTTGCTGGTGTCTTCCCATCATCTGTCTAGAAGTCTGAGGTCTCTTTCCACTGTTTGCTGGTGTCTTCCTATCATCTGTCGACAAGTCTGAGGTCTCTTTCCACTGTTTGCTGTCAGTTCACCTTGGGCAGTCCTCTCTTTCTTTGGCCTGCAGGTGTCCCAGATCAGGGGGAGGTGTGGGTGATTGTTATAGCGGGGAGCCTCAGTACATGTCCCAACCAGTGGAGGTGATGTTTAAAGAGGATGGTTGACACGAGAGGCTGAGTGGATTTCTCTCTGGCTTCTTCCTTTGAGATAAAAACCATGCCATTTGATGCTGAGGAGCTCGAGTAACCATTTAGTTTGTTGTGAGAGGCATCCGCATTTTCTCCTGTGTCACCCTAAATTGCCGACATTCGCAGCTGTAGAGAAGCCTGGATAGAAATTTGAATTACAGAATCTCAGCTTGAGTCTCAGGGAAAATTTCAGGGCTGCTCCGTAATCAAGGTTGGGGACACTCCCTATGCTCTGTCTTATCCATTTATGTTTATAACCCGACTCATAGAAGTCAAGATGAATGATGTCACCATTTTGTTGTATAAAAAAAAGAAGGGAAAAAAAGAAAGAAAATAAGAAGAAAGCCTCCCTACATTGGACTTTAGGTGGAGCAAGATAGGGTTGGTAGATAGGGGTTGGAGGAGGGACTGTCTGTCTGTCTGTCTGTCTGTGTGTCTGTCTTTGTGTCTGCCTGGTCGACCACCTGCCTGTCTTTATGATTGATTTTAATTTTTGTACATGTTATTGTATAAATTGTACAACTTCCTTTCATATTATTGCCTTGAATCTTTTGGTTTTTTTTTTGGGGGGGGGTGGGGGTGGGGGTGGGGGGGGGGGTTGGTTTTTTTCACTTGCCCTGATTCAGTAAATGAAAAGTTGTATGCTTTATCTTGTATTGGTGATTTACTCCATAATTGCTATTGATTACAATGACATAATTATAGAACACAGGGTA
Source organism: Babylonia areolata (assembly GCF_041734735.1). NCBI lineage: Eukaryota > Metazoa > Mollusca > Gastropoda > Neogastropoda > Buccinidae > Babylonia > Babylonia areolata. The sequence continues at coordinate 17,130,002 of NC_134897.1, read as the reverse complement.
TTGATTATTGTCTTTTTTTTTTAGTGGATTGTGTAATGCACTGTAAGATATATAACGACTTAATCTGTTATTGTTAATGTTTACTATACTTAGATTTTTTTTCCTCCCATCTACTTGTATTCTGAATTGCCATAATGAATTTATACATACAAAATAAAATGGTGGTCGACCTGAGAAAGCCCGGGGCAAAGGAAAAAAACAAACAAACAAAAAACTAAAAAAACAAAACAAAAGCGACTGCTGCTGCCTTTCCAGTCCGGCATTTCAGTTCCTGATTCATGAGGCTTGTGGTTTTTTTGGGGAAAAAAAACCACAAAGAGGAAGCAGATGACTGACCTTTACATAAACCCTTCACTCCGGTCAGGCCTTGCATTATGATATCATAATAAGGAGCAATGCGATGAATGATTTTTAACAGTGTTTGGTATCTTGTGTTCAGTTTTTCCTTTCTGATATTTATGTTTGTGTTCTATTAATTTGTAAGCGCCTTGGGTTTTATTTTTAAGATTAGATGTAAATGCTCATGATTATAATAATAATGATAAGTATTAGTGAATAAGTAGAGATATATTTGTATTTGTATTTCTTTATTCATCACAACAGATTTCTCTGTGTGAAATTCGGGCTGCTCTCCCCAGGGAGAGCGCATCACTATACAATAGCACCACCCATTTTTTTGTATTTTTTCCTGCGTGCAGTTTTATTTGTTTTTCCTATCAAAGTGGATTTTTCTCCAGAACTTTGCCAGGAACAACCCTTTTGTTGCCGTGGGTTCTTTTACATGCACTAAACGCATGCTGCAGACAGGACCTGGGTTTATCGTCTCATCCGAATGACAAGCGCCCAGACCCCCACTCAAGGTCTAGTGGAGGGGGAGAAAATATCGGCGGCTGAGCCGTGGTTCGAACCAGCGCGCTCAGATTCTCTCGCTTCCTAGGCGGACGCGTTACCTCTAGGCCATTAGTCCACATAGCCATCACTCCACATATATATGATGTGTTCTGTGAAGAATAATCAGCGTGCAGTGTCTGTCTGTCTGCAGGAGGGACTGAGCAGTTACTCCAAGCTGCTGGAGGGTCTGGAAGGAATAGACGCCCTCTCACCTCAACAGGTAGCCTCCGCTTGATCTGTCTTCTGTCAGTGTGTGTGTATGTGTGGTGTGTGTGTGTATGTGTGGTGTGTGTGGTGTGTGTGTATGTGATGTGTGTGTGTGTGTGTTTGTATGTGTATGGTGTGTGTGTATTTGAATAGAGGTGTTCATGTGTATGCACGTGTTTGTCTGTGTGTCTTATGTCAGTGTGTGTGTGTGTGTGAGAGAGAGAGAGTTTGTGTGTTTGAATAGAGGTGTTCATGTGTATGCGTGTGTTTGTCTGTGTGTCTGTGTGTCTTCTGTCAGTGTGTGTGTGTGTGTGGTTTGTGTGTGTGTGTGTATTTGAATAGAGGTTTTCATGTGTATGTGTGTGTTTGTTATGTATGTGGGAATAGAGGTGTATGTATATGTGTGTGAAACAGTGTGTGTATGTGTACATGCTTTGTGTGTATTTGAATAGAGGTGTTAGTGTGTTGTGTGAGTGAATGGAGGTGTGTGTTTGTGTGTGTGTGAGGGAGAGAGAGAGAGAGAGAGTGTGTGTGTGTGTGTGTGTAAAACGCTGTGTGTATGTGTACATGCTTTGTGTGTATTTGAATAGAGGTGAATGTGTGTTGTGTGAGTGAATAGTGGTGTGTGTTTGTGTGTGTGTGTGTGTGAGAGAGAGAGAGTGTGTGTGTGTGTGAAATGCTGTGTGTATGTGTACATGCTTTGTGTGTATTTGAATAGAGGTGTATGTGTGTTGTGTGAGTGAACAGCGGTGGGTGTTTGTGTGTGTGTGTGAGAGACAGAGAGAGTGTGTGTGTGTGTGAAACGCTGTGTGTATTTGTACATGCTTTGTGTGTATTTGAACAGAGGTGTATGTGTGTTGTGTGAGTGAATAGCAGTGTGTGTTTGTGTGTGTGTGTGTGTGAGAGAGAGAGAGAGAGAGAGTGTGTGTGTGTGTGTGAAACGCTGTGTGTATGTGTACATGCTTTGTATGTATTTGAATAGAGGTGTATGTGTGTTGTGTGAGTGAATAGCGGTGTGTGTTTGTGTGTGTGAGAGAGAGAGAGAGTGTGTGTGTGTGTGTGAAACGCTGTGTGTATGTGTACATGCTTTGTGTGTATTTGAATAGAGGTGTATGTGTGTTGTGTGAGTGAATAGCGGTGTGTGTGTGTGTGTGGTGTGTGTGAGAGAGAGAGAGAGAGTGTGTGAGTGTGTGGTTGGATGGAGGAGGGGAGTGAAGGAGGTGATAGTGGATGCAGGGGAGAATGTGTGAGGGTCAGAGAGGAAGACAGGGTGTGTGTGTGTTGGGGGGCGGGGCGGGGGGGGGGGGGGTGGTTGTCAGTTGTTCAGGCAAGGCATATATGTCTTTGTGTGTGTGTGTGTGTGTGTGTGTGTGTGAACAGACAGGCACATGTGTGCATTGCAGTGTGTGTGTGTGTGTGGGGGGGCCTGGGGGGTGTGTGAATAGAGGTGTACATGTGTGTGTGTGTGTGTTTGTGTGTGTGTGCACAGCAGTGTGTATGTGTGTGTGAGAGAGAGTGAGAGAGAGAGAGAGAGAGAGTTCTTTTGAGCAAAAAACGACAGAGCAAGAGAGAAAGTAAGTCTCACATTGGAATACCGCACTTCCACGTTGTGTCCGGTTCACGCTGTGTTCCAGATCTGGCATGGACTCCGAGTGGTGCTGAAGAAAATAGCTCTCCTTCTGTTCATGGGATCAGAGGGAATGATGGGACAGTACTACTTCCACAGCTTCGACGAAGTGCGCCCTGCCGCCGTGGTGAGCTCACTTCCTCTGTGCATCTTGGTGCTGGTCAGGTTGAAAAGTTAAAGGGTTAAAGGTCCTGTAGCCTTTGACAGCCATTGACCGCAGTGAGTTGATATCCGTTGTGTCTAGGGCTCTGCATGTGGGAATGTAAGAGGGGCCCCGTTCCTCTCCTCACACTGTCCACGCTGCTTTAACTTTCCCCAGTTTCAAGTCTCAGTTTCAGCTTCTCAAGGAGGCGCGTTACTGCTTTCGGACAGATTCATATGCGCTTCACCACACCTGCTAGGCAGATGCCTGACCAGCAGCATAACCCAGTGTGCTTGTCAGGTCTCGAGCGCATGCTTTATATATTTGTGTGCCAATCAGAGTGCGTTTCTTTTTATATAATTTTGCCTGAGGACAACACTCTTGTTGCCATGGGTTCTTTTTCAGTGCGTGCTGCACAGGGGACCTCGGTTTATATCATCTCATCCAAAAGACTAGACGCTCAGTTTGATTTTCCAGTCAAAGTTGGGAGAAAGGGCGAGAGCGGGATGCGAACCCACACCCTCACGGACTCTCTGTATTGGCAGCTGAGCGTCTTAACCATTCTGCCACCTCCCTCTTTCTGGTCGGAACTGAGCTGGAGTGAAGTGCCCTTCCCAATGACACAGCGCCATGCTGAAACAGGGCCTCAAAGAGGTGAACAGTGGATTAGAAGTCCATGCCCAGCCAGTTCTGCATCAGTGCCTCCACGTGCTTGGCAACGTATTCAGTGACAAAAAATAATGCACGCTCGGCCTCACCCGTGCATACTTTCACATATACACACTCCTGCGTGCACACTTGCACACACGCTTGCATATGCATACTCACACACACACACACACACACACACACACACACACACATGTACACATGTATGCATGACATCTAGTTGTAGTTTCATGTGCCTGTGTGTGTGTGACAGTGTGTTTGTGTGCATGTTTATGTTGCTTGTATGTGTGCATGGGCCTGGGTGTGTGTGTTTCTGTGTATGTGCATACTTGTGCGTGTGTGATTGTGTGCATACATATGAGTGTGCGCATGTTTGGGCGCGTGTGTTTGTGTCTGCGTATGTGTGCTTGAGCATTCATGTCTCTGTGCGTGTATGGGTGTGCACTGACATAAGCACAAGTCAGTATGCGTGCATGTGTTTTGGTGTGGACATATGTTTGTGTCCATGTTAATATGAGCGCATGTTTGTTTATGTGTGCATATGTATGTGCGCGCATGTGAGTGTGCTGGTGTGGGTGTATGTGTGTGTGTGTGTGAGTGAGTGTGCATGTGCATGCGTGTGTGTGTGTGTGCGAGTGTGTGTGTGCGTGTATGTGTGTGCGTGTGTGTGTGTGTGCTCGCATGCATGTATACATGTGTGTGTGCGTGTGTGTGTGTGTGTGTGTGTGTGTGTGTGTGCTTGCATGCGTGTATACATGTGTGTGCGTGTGCGTATGTGTGTGTGCAGAGTCTGCGGAAGCTGGTCCACAACCATGTGAACAATGACCCTGGGAAGTTTGGCATGGAGCATCTCTCCATGCTGTTCACAGAGGAGAAGTTGCTGGTGTGCCCCGGCCACGCCCACATCTGGCAGGCCAGAAAAGAGATCACTGAGGTCAGGGTTCACCGGCCAGGGGTCAGGGGTTCACCCCCAGGGTCAGGGGGTTTACCACCAGGGGTCAGGGTTCACCGCCAGGGGTCAGGGGTCGTCACATGTGTCAGGGGTCACTTCAGGGGTCAGGGTTCATCACCAGGGTATCGGGGGTTCACCACCAGGGGTTGGGGTTCATCACATGCATCTGGGGTCATCACATGGGTCAGAGTTCATCACAGAGGTAATTCATCACAGAGATCAGGCTTCATCACAGGGGTCAGGGTTCATCATGGAGGTCAGGCTTCATCACAGAGGTCAAGGTTCAGAGTGGGATAAGGGTTGGTGAACATTCTCTGATTCTACATACAGTAGAAGGTTCCTTCGCTCAGAGTCAAACATTTGAACTGACAAACTTAGTTAAGAAATGTCCTCAGAATCAAAAGTTGTTTAGGATAGTGACAAGTCCAGAATCGGCGAGCAGGCCACTACCAGGCCTGAAGTGTCTAACAAGATCGAGTGTATTTCGATGGTCTCTCACACCGGTGCCCTTCCTCAGCCAAACGTGGTACAGGAAAGTGTTGGTTTGGACAGGCTGCGAGTGAACTGAGTTCACAGCTGCATCAGTGTTTTGCCTGGCCACAGGCGCCTGACCATGGTGTTGCCATTGACTGTCATGAACTGGGGGGGAGTTCCAGGCCAGAGTCACAGCTGAGACGGGGCCTCCTTGCCTTGATTAGGACAGCTTCTTTCACCTTCCTTGTCCAGGAACTGGTCTCTGTGCACAGCCCCGAAGTCCCATCCAGGTCAGTGCTGTGCTTCTGTGACACAAGATACACATGGATAGCAAAGTTGCTTCTGGTTTGGTGTTCCTTAACACATTTGTCCACTGATCTCTCTCTGTTTCTTCAACATCGTCGACCGTCAGTGCACTGAGTATACAAGTGTGTTCAACTTTTTAATCCGAGTTTAGAAATTTCTTTCTATCTAAACTCGCTTGTGTGTCTTCGGTGGTCTCTCACCCCCTTCCCCAGCCAGCACTGATGCAGGAAAGGCTTGGGATGGTTGGACAGGCTGTGTGTGTGTGTGAACTCAGTTAAAAACTGCAGTGAAGTTGCCTGGACACAGGCGCCCGACGTTTGTGTTGCAACAACATGGAGGGAAGGTACAGGCCAGTGTTCCGGTTGAGGCTGAAGGCTTTTGTGTCGTGGAAGATCGTGTGAGGGGAGTAGATTGTTGCCTTGGCTGGTGCTGTCCTCTGGGTTTGATCCTTTTTTTCCCTTTTTTTATTTTTAATAATAATAATAATTATGATAGTATTTATATAGTGCTCAATCCTGTGCAGAGAAAAATCTAAGCGCTGTCACACCAGTCATTCGCACGCATACATAACTCTAAAACTGAAGAAACTGAAGTCAAGGAAGAGGCAGGGGAGGGAGGCTATCTTGTGAAGAGGTGGCTTTTAAGGCCAGACTTGAAAGAGCTGAGTGCAGAGACCTGACCAAGCGAAAGAGGAAGTTCATTCCAAATGCAAGGTCCAGAAACAGAGAAAGAACGGCGCCCAACAGTGGAGAGTTTGAATCTGGGTATGCGTAAACAGAGTGGGTCCGATGCCGATCGTCGAGAGCAAGTGGAGTGTAGAGGTGGAGGCAGCCACAAAGACAGGAAGGGAGCAGATTTGTGAATACATTTATAACATAGAATTCTGATCTTATACTTTATTCTGTATTTAAACACACTCACACCTGTGACATTAGGACAGAGAGTCCATGTTCACTTTAAAAAAAAAAAAAGAGAAAATAAAGTAGAACATCTCCACTGTGGAACAGTGCACTTTTGAGAATTTGATTGCTTACCAGAATTATTTATTTATTTATTTGCATTAGTTTACATCAGAATGTTTGATATTTGCCCTTTACTCGATATTTGTCGAGCCTTTGGCGCTAGTGGACATGAATTTGCTGCCCCAATGACCATAAATGGCTATGGAGTGGAGGGGGAGGGGGGGGACATTCATTTTACTGTTGTGGTTTTTGTTTTTTTTAACCACCATCATCACCACCACCACCGCTGCCCTCCTTCCTTCCCACAGATCCCCCAGGTCATCCTGACCAGCCACCCCCAGTTCATCTATTCCCTGTTGCTGGCCGACAACCAGCTGTCCCACCTGCCGGGGTCCATCTTCATTGTGCTTAGTGGCTTGAAGGACCTGGATCTGACCAAGAACCACCTGACCGCCCTGCCGGAGGAGGTGGGGCACTGCCGCCACCTGCAGACCCTGTGCGTGGTGGAGAACCGGCTGTTGGCGCTGCCCGACTCGCTGGCCCGCTGCACCGAGCTGAACCGTCTGGACATCAGTCACAACCACTTCACCAAGTTCCCAGAGGTGAGGAGAGACTGTGAAGAAATGTGTGTGTGTGTGATTGGATAGTGCGTGCGTTTTTAATCTAATAACTTCGGTCAAAGTGAGAGACTCTGAAAAAATGTGTTTGTGTGATTAGATAGTGCGTGCGTTTTTAATCTAACAACTTCGGTCAAAGTGAGAGACGGTGAAGAAATGTGTGTGTGATTGGATAGTGCGTGCGTTTTTAATCTGACAACTTCGGTCAAAGTGAGAGAGACTGAAAAAACGTGTTTATGTGTGTGATCAGATAGTGTATGCGTTTTTAATCTAACAACTTTGGTCAAAGTGAGAGACAGTGAAGAAATGTGTTTGCGTGATTAGATAGTGCATGCGTTTTTAATCTGACAACTTCGGTCAAAGTGAGAGACAGTGAAGAAATGTGTTTGTGTGATTAGATAGTGCGTGCGTTTTTATCTAACAACTTCGGTCAAAGTGAGAGACAGTGAAGAAATGTGTTTGCGTGATTAGATAGTGCGTGTGTTTTCAATCTGACAACCTCGGTCAAAGTGAGAGAGACTGAAAAAACGTGTTTATGTGTGTGATTGGATAGTGCATGCGTTTTTAATCTAACAACTTCGGTCAAAATGAGAGACTCTGAAAAAATGTGTTTGTGTGATTAGATAGTGTGTGCATTTTTAATCAGACACTTTTGTCAAAGTGAGAGACAGTGAAGAAATGTGTTTCTGTGATTAGATAGTGCATGCGTTTTCAATCTAACAACTTCGGTCAAAGTGAGAGACTCTGAAAAAATGTACTTGTGTGATTAGATAGTGCATGCAATTTTTATCTAACAACTTCGGTCAAAGTGAGAGACGGTGAAGAAATGTGTGTGTGATTGGATAGTGCGTGTGTTTTTAATCTAACAACTTCGGTCAAAGTGAGAGACGGTGAAGAAATGTGTGTGTGATTGGATAGTGCATGCATTTTTATCTAACAACTTCGGTCAAAGTGAGAGACGGTGAAGAAATGTTTGTGTGATTGGATAGTGCGTGCGTTTTTAATCTAACAACTTCGGTCAAAGTGAGAGACGGTGAAGAAATGTGTGTGTGATTGGATAGTGCGTGCGTTTTTAATCTGACAACTTCGGTCAAAGTGAGAGAGACTGAAAAAACGTGTTTATGTGTGTGATCAGATAGTGTATGCGTTTTTAATCTAACAACTTCGGTCAAAGTGAGAGACAGTGAAGAAATGTGTTTGTGTGATTAGATAGTGCATGCGTTTTTAATCTAACAACTTCGGTCAAAGTGAGAGACAGTGAAGAAATGTGTTTGTGTGATTAGATAGTGCATGCGTTTTTAATCTGACAACTTCGGTCAAAGTGAGAGACAGTGAAGAAATGTGTTTGTGTGATTAGATAGTGCGTGTGTTTTCAATCTGACAACCTCGGTCAAAGTGAGAGAGACTGAAAAAACGTGTTTATGTGTGTGATTGGATAGTGCATGCGTTTTTAATCTAACAACTTCGGTCAAAATGAGAGACTCTGAAAAAATGTGTTTGTGTGATTAGATAGTGCGTGCATTTTTAATCAGACACTTTTGTCAAAGTGAGAGACAGTGAAGAAATGTGTTTCTGTGATTAGATAGTGCATGCGTTTTCAATCTAACAACTTCGGTCAAAGTCAGAGACTCTGAAAAAATGTACCTGTGTGATTAGATAGTGCGTGCGATTTTTATCTAACAACTTCGGTCAAAGTGAGAGACGGTGAAGAAATGTGTGTGTGATTGGATAGTGCGTGTGTTTTTAATCTAACAACTTCGGTCAAAGTGAGAGACGGTGAAGAAATGTGTGTGTGATTGGATAGTGCATGCATTTTATCTAACAACTTCGGTCAAAGTGAGAGACGGTGAAGAAATGTTTGTGTGATTGGATAGTGCGTGCATTTTTAATCTGACAACTTTGGTCAAAGTGAGAGAGACTGAAAAAATGTGTTTATGTGTGTGATCAGATACTGTATGCGTTTTTAATCTAACAACTTCGGTCAAAGTGAGAGACAGTGAAGAAATGTGTTGTGTGATTAGATAGTGCGTGTTTTTTTAATCTAACAACCTCGGTCAAATTGAGAGACAGTGAAGAAATGTGTTTCTGTGATTAGATAGTGCGTGCGTTTTTTAATCTAACAACTTCGGTCAAAGTGAGAGACAGTGAAGAAATGTGTTTGTGTGATTAGATAGTGCGTGCGTTTTTAATCTAACAACTTCGGTCAAAGTGAGAGACTCTGAAAAAATGTGTTTGTGTGATTAGATAGTGTGTGCATTTTTAATCAGACAACTTTTGTTCAAAGTGAGAGACAGTGAAGAAATATGTTTCTGTGATTAGATAGTGCATGCGTTTTCAATCTAACAACTTCGGTCAAAGTGAAAGACTCTGAAAAATTGTGTGTGTGTGATTAGATAGTGTGTGCATTTTCGATCTAACAACTTCAGTCAAAGTGAGAGACTCTGAAAAAATGTCCTTGTGTGATTAGATAGTGCGTGCGATTTTTATCTAACAACTTCGGTCAAAGTGAGAGACTGAAAAAATGTGTTTGTGTGATTAGATAGTGCGTGCATTTTTAATCTAATAACTTCGGTCAAAGTGAGAAACTGAAAAAATGTGTTTGTGTGATTAGATAGTGCATGCGTTTTTATATTGTTCCCAATCATTGATTGCTAACAAACCAAGGGAAAGTGCTCTCTAAAAATGTGTCATGTGTGTGTTTGATTAGACAGTGCGCGCGTTTTTATATTGATCCCAACCGTTGATTGTCAACAAAACCAAGGGAAGGTACCCTCTAAAAATGTGTTGGTGGGATTAGTGGGTGTGTTTTTATATTGATCCCAGCTATTGGTTGTCAACAAAACCAAGGGAAAGTACCCTCTAAAAATGTGTTTGTGGGATTAGTGGGTGTGTTTTTATCTGATAACTTTGGCAGGTTGCCAATGACTTGATCCCACAAGCGTTGATTGTTAAAAAACCAAGAGAAAGTACCCTCTAAAAATGTGTATGTGTTCGTATGATTAGATAGTGCATTGCGTTTTTAACAACTTTGCTAAAATGAGAGACTCCTGAAATGCGTTATGTGTTTGTGTGATTGCATACAGCTTGTATTTTTCTAATAGATGTGTATGTGTTTGTGTGATTAGATAGTGCTTGCATTTTTATCTAACAATTTTGGTAGGTTGCCAAGTACCATCTAAAAATGTGTTTGTGTCATGAGATGGTGCTTGCGTTTTTGTATAAGAACTTCAGCGAGAGATTCTAAAAATGTGTTATGTGTTTGTGTGATTAGATTGTGCGTGTGTTTTTATCTAACAGCTAATGTGTTTGTGTGATTAGAACGAGTGTGTGTGCGTTTTTATCTAACAGCTAATGTGATTGTGTGATTAGATTGTGCGTGCTTGCGTTTTTATCTAACCACTGATGTGTTTGTGTGAAGAGATCATGTGTGCATGTGTTTTTGTCAGACAGTTCAAATGTTTGTGTGATAAGATGGTGCGTGCGTGCATTTTTATCTGACAGCTTTGGCAGGTTGCCAGTGACTTGATCCCAACTGTTGATTGTCAACAAACCAGGGGAAAATATCTGCTAAAAATGTGTTTATGTTCTTAGATATTGCGTTGCATTTTTACCTAAACAGCATT
>NC_134897.1:17102032-17114532 GCF_041734735.1 Babylonia areolata | reverse complement strand
TTCTGTCTTTCTCTCCCTTCTGTCTACACATGTTGATACATTTTGTCTTTCTGTCCCTTCTGTCTACACGTGTTGATATGTTCTGTCTTTCTCCCGCCTTCTGTCTACACGTGTTGATACGTTTTGTCTTTCTCCCGCCTTCCGTCTACATGTGTTGATACGTTCTGTCTTTCTCTCCCTTCTGTCTGCAAGTGTTGATACGTTCTGTCTTTCTCTCCCTTCTGTCTGCAAGTGTTGATACGTTCTGTCTTTCTCCCGCCTTCTGTCTACACGTGTTGATACGTTCTGTCTTTCTCCCACCTTCTGTCTACATGTGTTGATACGTTCTGTCTTTCTCTCCCTTCTGTCTACATGTGTTGATACGTTCTGTCTTTCTCTCCCTTCTGTCTACACGTGTTGATACGTTCTGTCTTTCTCCCACCTTCTGTCTACATGTGTTGATACGTTCTGTCTTTCTCTCCCTTCTGTCTACACGTGTTAATACGTTCTGTCTTTCTCCCACCTTCTGTCTACATGTGTTGATACGTTCTGTCTTTCTCCCGCCTTCTGTCTACACGTGTTGATACGTTCTGTCTTTCTCTCCCTTCTGTCTACACATGTTAATGTGTTCTGTCTTTCTCCCACCTTCTGTCTACACGTGTTGATACGTTCTGTCTTCCATCCGTTTGCTTCACAGTTTGTGCATGCGTGTGAAAGGTTGTTGTGAAGCTGCTTTGATTTGTTTCCGTGCATGATTTAGAGCTATACAAATGCATGTAGTATAAGTGGTAGCAGTAGTAGTAGTTTTGTTGTTGTTGTTGTTGTTGTTGTTTAGAATATTGCTGTTATTATCATTATTGTTATTATTATTATATGTTATTATTGTTGTTTTTGTTTTTATTACCGTTATGATTAGATGTTATTGTTTTTATCATTTTAGATGTTATTGTTTTTATCATTGTTATCATAACTCATTATTGTTATTATCATTATTATTATTATTGTTAGCAGTAGTAGTAGTAGTGTTAGTAGTAGTAGTAGTAGTAGTGGTGTTAGTATCATCATCATGATTATTGTTGTTATTGTTCTTGTTGTTCTTGTTCTTATCATCATCAACATCATGAGTAGTAGTAGTAGCAGCAGTGATAGCTGTGTTATTGTTATTATTATTGTTATCATTATCATTATCTGTATCACTGTTCTGTGAGGTAAGCTCATTAGGAACGGGGTGGGTGCGTGATGCGTTGTTCGCAGGACAAGTCGGCGCTGTTCCAGCAGTTTGATGAGGATGCCAACGGAACCCTGGACCAGAAGGAGATCGGCAAACTGAACGCCAACGTCTTTCACCTCTTTCCTCGCTTCGGCTACATGGGATCCGATCCTCCAGGTCAGACCGTAGAGCAGATGGGTCCAGTAGCCGAGTGGTTAAAGCGTTGGACTTTTATTCTGAGGGTCCCGGGTTGGAATCTCGGTAACAGCGCCTGGCGGGTAAAGGCTGGAGATTTATTGTTTATCTCCCAGGTCAACGTATGTGTGCGGACCTGCTTGTGCCTGAACCCTTCGTGTGTATACACAAGCAGAATATTAAATATGCATGTTAAAGATCCTATGTCAGTGTTTAGTGTGTTATGAAAACAAGAACATACCTAGCATGCACACCCCCCGAAAACCAGCAGTATGACTGCTTACATGGTGGGGTAAAAATGACCATACACATAAAAGCCTACTCATACATATGAGTGTACATACAAGTGAACGTGGGAGTTGCAGCCCATGAATGAAGAAGAAGAAGAAGATTGTAGAGCGCGCAGTTTCTGGAATTAAAAGGAACCGTGATACCTTTCCTGCTTTGCAGGATGGAATACGGTTCAGCTGCTGGTGTTGCGGGTTGCTGGGAATCGTGTAAAACAATGTGGAATATAACTGTATCTGGTGCTCAGATTTGCCTCTCCTTCCCCTCCCCCCTCCCCCCATCCCCCACCTCCCCAACCCCCCCGCACCCTCTCCCCCAACCGACACCAATCCTTACAGTGAGGATTGGATAGTCAGATAGTAGTTAGTGTACTGAAATTGTGTTGTTCGTTTTGGTGTGTATGAGTAATGTTCATGTGAAGTGTTGTGCAGAAAATTATCTGTTGCACAAAGCACCCAGAACAGTTTGTTTGTTTTTTTTGGGGGGAGGGGGGTGGTTTCTGCCTTGCTTTGTATTTCATTGTGTACATGCATCCTGGTGCAGCATGTGTCGTTGTACGTGAGAGAGGGGGAGAGAGCGAGTGGGGGGAGAGGGAGAGAAACAAAACAAGTTTATTCAATAAGGCCATGGCCCCATTTGAAGGGGTGATTACAGATTTTGTAAGAACAGATTTGCGTAAGGATATAATCTTACAACATGTATGCTCAAACAAAGCTCTGTTCTGTTTAACCAGTCATGAAACTACGTTGTTTTAGTGACTTATAGATAAGTATGGCAAGATTAAAAAAAGACGTTATCATTTGTAGAAGGCAGAAGTAATACTAACCGAAAATTACTTGGTCTGCTATAGTACCTCAGCGGAATATATCTTTGTCTCAAGTCATCTAATACAGGACAACATCATACAAAATGGCAGAACAGTTTTCGTGATGAAGTGCTAAAAAGTATCCATTGTTATTATTATAAAGTGTTATGCATGTATGATTGATTACCTTGATCATTATTAGTAGTAGTAGTAGTTGGAGCATCAGCAGGAGAAGTTGTATCATCATCATCATCATCATCATCATCATTAGTATTATCCTGTTCCTTCTTCTCCTCCTCCTCCCCATCACTGTTCTTCTTTTTATTCACATCATCATCATCATCATTGGTAGCAGTAGTTGTATCATTTTTATTATCATCATCATTATCATCATCATCATCATCACCATTATTATTATCCTCCTCTTCATTATCATCATCATTCTTGTTCTTTTTCTTCATATCATCATCATTATTACTATTATTATCATCACAATCATCATTATTATTATCCTCATCCTCATCATCGTCATTGTTCTTCATCTTCATATCATCATCATCATCATTATTATCATCATCACCATTTTCATCATCATCTTCATCATCATAATTATTATTATCATCATCATCATGCTCATCGTTTGTCTTCTTTTTCTTCATATATTCAGCGTCATTTTTATTATGATTATCATCATCCACATCATCATTATCATTCTTTTTTTTTCTTCAAATCGTCATCATCATCATCATTATCACAATATTTCTTATTACCATCAGCAGCAGCATCTTGTCATCACCATTGTCATCTCCACCATCATCATCACCATTATAACATCATTATCATTATTATTATTTTATCACCATCATCATCACATCATTATCATTATTACTATCGTCACCATCATCACCATCATAACCATCCTCACTATCCTCACTATCACTATGACACAGATGACGACATGCCCAGTGGGTTCCCCATGGAGATCATGGAACTGGAGAGTCTGGAGTATCTCAGTCTGCAGTTCCAGGGCCTGGTCTCCGTGCCCGCAGAGATTGGGCGTCTCAAGAACCTCAGGACGCTTAACCTTAGCCACAACCCCAACCTCCTGTCTGTGTCGGCACATGTGGCGCAGCTGCCTCTCAAACGTCAGTCTGCAGGGTGTTTTGATTTTGGGGAGGGTTGTTGTTTTGTTTTTTTATCTTGAGGTGGGTTTTTTGGTGGTTTTTTTTTTTTTTTTTTTTTTTTTTTTGGGGGGGGGGGGGGGGTTGTTTGTGTGTGGTGTGAGTCTTTAAGAAGAATGTATAAATGCCTAGCATTGTGGCAATATGTTTCTGTTTGCAATGCAATACGAGGCAGTCCAATATACTACAATATTACACACTGTAATAGAATACAAGGCAGTGCAATTCAGTACAGGTACAATACGGTGCAATACAGTACAACTGCACAGTGCGATGCAGTACAATGCAATACAGTACAAGACTATTCAGTACTGTTCGATACAATCAAATACAGTTCAGTACAACCCTATTCAAAACAGAACAGTGCAGAACAGTATGGTACAATGCAATGTAATACGAGACAATGCAGTACAGCGTAGTAATCTACCCTTCCCTACCCTTCCCTACCCTACCCTATCTTACTCCACTCTACTCTGCTCAGCTTTGCCGTGCAACACTGTGCTCTGTACTGTGCTGAAATGTATTATACTGTTTTATAGTGTGCTGTCCTGAACTGCACTGTACAGTATAACACAAAACAGTATGATATAATCCAACACAGCACAACACAACACACGACACGACACGACGCTACATGACGCAACACAACACAACACAACACAACACGACACTTCAACTCAACACAATACAACTCAGCACAATACAATGCAACTCAACACTCCACTCCACTCCACTCCACCACACCACCACACTCCACCATACTCCACACCACCATACTCCACACCACCGCACTCCACTCCACCGCACTCCACTCCACCACACTCCACCATACTCCACCCCACCATACTCCACACCACCGCACTCCACTCCACCGCACTCCACTCCACCACACCACCACACTCCACCATACTCCACACCACCACACTCCACTCCACCACTCCACCACTCCACCACACCACCACACTCCACTCCACCACACCACCACACTCCACTCCACACCACCACACTCCACTCCACCACACCACTGCACTCCACACCACCACACTCCACTCCAGTCCACATCACACCAATCCACTCCACTCCATTGGAATCCACTCCACTTCAGTAAACTGTTCCACCACACTCCACTCCACCACACTACCACACCCCACACCACCACACCACACTCCACACCACCACACCACACTCCACACCACCACACTACCACACTCCACACCACCACACCCCACACCACAACACTCACCACACTCCACGCCACCACACTCACCACACTCCACAACACCACACTCCACACAACCACACTCCACCACACCCCTCTCCACTCCACTCACCACACCACACTCCAGTCCACTCTCCACTCCACCCCACTCCAGACCACCACACTCCACCACACTCCACTCTGCCGCACTCTCCACACTCCACTCCACTCCACCCCACAACATTCTACACCCCCCACCCAACGACCACACCCTACTCCACCCTACTCTCCACACGCCACTCCAATCCACTCTGCCACACTCCACTCCACAACACTCCACACTCCACTCTACCACACTCCACACCATCACACTCCAAATCACCGCACCACAACACCCCTCTCCACTCCACTCGCCACACTCTTCCCCACTCCACTCTCCTCCCCACTCAACACCACCACACCCCACTCCACTCCACCACACTCCACTCCACCACACTCCACACCACCACACCCCACTCCACACCACCCCACTCCACACCACCACACTCCACACCACCACACCCCACTCCACTCCACCACACTCCACACCACCACACCACACTCCACACCACCACACTCCACACCACCACACTCCACACCACCACACCCCACTCCACACCACCACACTCCACACCACCACACTTCACACCACCACACTCCACTCCACCACACTCCACACCACCACACTCCACTCCACTCTCCACTCCAACACACTCCAACACACTCCACACCACCACACCAACACACTCCGCACCACCACACCCCACTCCACACCACCACACTCCACTCCACTCTACACCACCACACTCCACACGACCCCACTGTCCACACTCCACACTCAACTCCACACCACTCTCCACACTCCACTCCACTCCACACCACCACACTCTACCCCACCACACCACACTCCACTCCAACTCCACTCCACTCTCCACACTCCACTCCACCCCGCCACACTCCACTCCACCCCACTCTCCACACTCCACACCACCACACCCCACTCCACTCCACCACAGTCCACACCACCCCACTCCACACCACCACACTCCTCTCCACCCCTCCACACTCCACTCCACCCCGCCACACTCCACCCCACTCTCCACACTCCTCTCCACCCCTCCACACTCACACCACCCCACCACACTCGACTCCACCCCACACTCCGACTCCACCCCACCCTACTCTCCACACTCTACACTCCACTCCACCATGCTCCACTCCACTCCACACTCCACTCCACTCCACTCCACAGGCCTGGAGATGGAGGACTGCCCTGTGCTGAAGACGCCGCCCAAGGAGATCCGGGCCAAAGGGTTCACCAGCACCTTTGCCTTCCTCAAGCGTCTGCTGAGCGGCTCCGTGGACTGCAAGAGAACCAAGCTCATGATGGTTGGCTTGGGAGGGGCAGGAAAAACAAGGTGTGTGAGAGAGGCTTGGGGATGCGGGGGGGAGGGGAGGAGAGGAGGGGGAAAGGAGTGTGTGTGGGGGGGGTGGGGTGGGGGGGGTGAGTGTGTGTGTGTGTGTGTGTGTTTTCTTGTGTTATCTTCATGTGCTGTTGAATGCCGTTACGCACATTTGTCCATGTATTGTTTCATGTGAGGCATTTAGAGCCAATTATACTGAGAGTTTACAGCTTATATAAGTACTATACATTTTTGTTATTATTATGATTATTATCATCATAATTATTATGATTATTATCATTACTATTAGTAGTAGAAGTAGTATTATAATTCTTCTTATTATTATTATTACTATTATTATTATTGGTATCATCATCATCATCATTATTATGAACTGTTGAAGGCTTGATCACTGATGTCTTTGAAATGTCTGTGCTCCCTCTTCAGCTTGGTGAAAGCTCTGATGAGCGGCAAGGACAAAGCGGAGATGACCATCGGAGAAGAAATCACAGATGGTGCGTAGTTCAGCGAACCTCCCTGCTGCCCCCCCCCCCCCCCCCCACCCCCACCCCCCCCATCCCCCACCTCCCCCCCTTTTCCTGTCTCTTCTAGTTTTGAAGTTCGAGGTCGCCTCCCTCCCCTGCGTCTTCCTGTCTATAGTTTCTGCAGGTTTCTATTTACATGTAAAATATATCAGATTTTTGGTGGGTTTTTTTTGTTTTTTTTATCTATGTGAATTAGAGTTATACATGCGTGTGAATGACTGGTGTATGTGTGTAAGCGTTATGGTTAGTCTCTGCACAATATTCAGAGCTGTATTTAAAATATTTTCATTTATTCTTTTTTTTTTTTTTTTTATTATTGTTATTTTTACTGCAAGCATTGACAGTTACCTGTGGACAGCATACATCCATATCATCATTATTATTATCATTATCATGATTATTATTAGTAGTATTTGTATTATCAATATTGTTTTTATTATTATTATTATAATTATGATTATTATTATTATTAATCTTGTGATTGCTATCACTGCAGGCATTGACATCTGCCCGTGGACAGTGGAGACGGAGGAAGGACCACTGACGTTCAGTGTGTGGGACTTTGCCGGCCAGACAGTGTACTACAACACTCACCAGGTGGGCTTCGCTGCCACCGTCACTTTCTCCAGGATGTGTCACAGCATTTGGACATGTCTGTATACGGCTACACATCTGCTAGGCTTGACCAGCAGCGTGCCCCAACGCGCTAAGTCAGCCCTGGAGTGCTTGTATTTGTATTTGTATTTCTTTTTATCACAACAGATTTCCCTGTGTGAAATTCGGGCTGCTCTCCCCAGGGAGAGCGCGTCGCTACACTACAGCGCCACCCATTTTTAAAAAAAATTTTTTCCTGCGTGCAGTTTTATTTGTTTTTCATATCGCAGTGGATTTTTTCTACAGAATTTTGCCAGGAACAACCCTTTTGTTGCCGTGGGTTCTTTTACGTGCGCTAAGTGCATGTGGCACACTGGATGCTCAGTTTGATTCTCAGTCAAACTTGGGAGAAAGGGTGAGAGCAGGACTTGAACTCAGACCTGCACAGGCATTGTATTGGCAGATAAGCATCTTAACTGTTCTGCCATCTTTCTCCAGATCGTATACTTCAGTACTCACCAAGTGGGTTTGAGAACAAACAGCTGCTTTCATTTAACATTACTGCTCACATTAAAATGCTCTTTGACATCAAATGACATCAGGCCGACCAATCATACTGTTCGATTGTGGAGTGACCCAGAATAGCGCACTCTGCTTGGCTAATCACAAAATCACATGTACAGCGCAAGATGGAAGTTTACTTTCGGAGAATGCTATTCCATTCCTTCGTCCGAATCCGAATACGTTTTGTGTAGGAATGCGTGAGCATTCCTTCATCCGGAGAGAGTTAAAGTGTTGGACTTTCAATCTGAGGGTCCTGGGTTCGAATCACGGTGACGGCGCCTGGTAGGTAAAGGGTGGAGATTTTTACGATCTCCCAGGTCAACATATGTGCAGACCTGCTAGTGCCTGAACCCCCTTCATGTGTATATGCAAGCAGAAGATCAAATACGCACGTTAAAGATCCTGTAATCCATGTCAGCGTTCGGTGGGTTATGGAAACAAGAACATACCCAGCATGCACACGCCCGAAAACGGAGTATGGCTGCCTACATGGCGGGGTAAAAACGGTCATACACGTAAAAGCCCACTCGTGTGCATACGAGTGAACGCAGAAGAAGAAGAAGAAGCATGGTGTTGTGTCCTTGGGGTAAGGCTTTTAACTCCAAGTTTTCCCCACTCCACGCAGGAAAGAACAGCTACCTGGCTTCGGATGGGGAAGGTTAAAAGCAGCGGAAGGAGATTATTGAACCCTGCCTTCCTTTGCCAAGCCCTAGACACAGTGGATGTGAAATCACCGTTACAGTAGCTTTTAACTCTTTCACCGCCACGTTTCTGTTTGAAAAACACTCCCCAGCACCAAATATTTTAGAAATGTGCTGTCAGTCACGGGCATCAGTTCATGTCAAAACAAGAAAGTGGACTTGTTCACTTCAAACTTTGCCAGGAGGAAAAGGTTAGTCATTGTTCTATTGGCGGTGAAAATGGCTGCAGCTATCAAGCTTTGTTACAGTGTGAAAAATGGTCTTATCAGCATGACCCCACAATGGCAACAAAAGTCGCATATGGCAGTGCACTGTCTAGTCAACTAAAGTCGCCTATGGCTGTGAAAGAGTTAAAAGGCCATAGAATCCATGACCTTTTCTTTTCCATATCGTCAGTGGTAATGGCATCATTCCTGACCTCTTTGATTGATATTGTTTGGGGTTTCAGTGCCTGTCAGTCTTGTGTATTGTCTTGTTTGTTTGTTTGTTGCAGTTTTTCCTGTCAGACCGGGCAGTGTACTTGCTGTTGTGGAACATCCGTCTGGGTCACGAACACGCCGGCCTGGACTTCTGGCTCAGCTCCATCTCTGTGCATGCCCCCAAAGCGCCAATCTTTGTCGTTGGCACTCACGTTGATCAGGTGGGGGGGCATGTGATGCTAATGATGATAATAGTAGCAATGATAGTGACAATAATAGTGATAATTTCAATAATGATAATAATGATCACTGGGATTGCGGCGGATGAACCTGGGCGTGGCTGTGTACAGGGGAATGAGCAGTGTGGGAGTTACGCCACTGAAACGGTGCTGATGATTGGTCAGCAAAAAAATAAAATAGAATTGAAATAATGATGATGATAAATGATAATGATGTCGGTGATAATGATAGTATGTAGTACTTATATGGTGCACACTCCCCACACAGTGGATTCTAAATGCCTCACATGAAACAGTATAACAACACACACACACACACACACACACACATATATATATATATATATATATATATATATATATATATAGACAACAGTGCACGATTGCACACAACAGCACATGACATGCAAGAAACACACACATGCACACACACACACATGCACGCATGCATGAACACATGTATATATATTAGAGATGATTTTACGACAAAATTTTGTCATGGAAGACGCTCTTGTTATCATGGGTTCTTTTCCATGCGCTAAAAGTATGCCATTCATGGAACCTCGTTTATTGTTTCATCCAAATGACTAGCATCCAGACCACCTCTCCAGGTTTTGTTAAGGGGGAGTGTGGGATTTGATTCAGATTCTCTCGTTTCCTAGACAGAGCATTACAATGAGATAAGATACATAAAATAAGATGCAGACTTAATGCAGAAATCTGTCGTTTGGTTCAAGTGCATGTTGCACTGAGCCTGTAAAGCACAATCACTTGCAGAACATGACCATTCATCAAAACGTGCATCACGATAACTCGGTGTGAAATACAATCAGAGTTGACTAGTAATTGAAAGCACATGTGTTTCAGACTAAAATATGACAAAGCGAACATTCATTTCCTTCAGCTCATAAACTCAAGCACTACATACATGCATACACACCACACACACACCACCCTGTTGCCTCTCACTTACATGTACATCAGTGCACACTGGCAACAACAACATGACAGCCTGCCATGCTGTACATCGTTATGAGGCCATCAGGTTAAAAAGCTTGTCGAAAAATAGATATTTCGGCAAGATACCATATGTGGCAAGATAAGTCACGGAAAATAGGATGCAACATTGTGGCCACCACAAAGGACGCAGTAGCCGAGTGTTTCAAGCATCGGACTTTTGGTCTGTGGGTCCTGGGTTTGAATCTCGGTAACTGTGCCTGGTGGGTAAAGGGTGGAGATTTTTCCGATCTCCCAGGTCAACATATGTGCGTGCAGACCTGTTAGTGCCTGAACCCCTTTTATGTGTATACGCACGCAGAAGATCATATACGTATGTTAAAGATCCTGTAATCCATATGAGCGTTTGGTGGGTTACGGAAATAAGAACACACTCAGCATGCACACCTCCGAAAACGGAATATAGCTGCATACATAATGGGGTAAATAAATAAAACGGTCATACATGTAAAATTGTAAATGTCTGCATGAGAGTGAATCTGTGTATGACTGAAACCTGACTGAATAACACAGGAAACGAATGTTGAGTGCCCAAGGAGTGAGGTGACAAGGGGGGGGGTGGCGGGCAGGGTTGACAGTGCAACAGTGGTGACAGCTGGCAGGTCAGGTGTGTGCTGTGCGGGCAGGTGGCCAAGGTGGAGCTGCCCATGAGGGAGATGAAGCAGAGGTACAACCAGATCGCAGACTTCCACTTCGTGTCCTCCTTCTCCGGACAGGTCAGGCACTGCTCTGGTCTGACAACATCACCAGCAACTGCTGCTACGAATTATGATAATTATGATATTCATGATGATGAGGATTATAATGATAATGACGATAATATGATTTTTTTTATGACAATAATGATGATGATGATAATGATGATGATATTAGGGATAATATTAATAATGATAATAATAATAATGGAGTATGGCTGCCAACATGGCAGGCTAAAAAAAAAAAAAACCCAAAAACCTGTCGAACATGTAAAATGTTATATGTCTGTCTTAGTGTGTATGTGTGCATGCTTGAAATCTGACTGAATGACACAGGAAATGAATGATGAGCACCCAGTGGCAGCCGTCAGTTGGCTGTACCCAGGCAGGCAGCCTGTTGTGTAAATGACAACGTGTTTGTGAAGCGCTTCAAGCTTGGTCTCCAACCGAGGATAGGTGCTATATTACTATCCCTATCAATCAATAACAAGACTGATGATAATGGTAATGATGATAGTGATAATGTTAATAATGATAATGGTGATGATGTGGATAATAATGATGATAAAAAAAAATTAGGATGATGATGATAATATTGATACTGTTGATAATCATGATAACAACAGTAATAGTAAGAATGAGGAGAATAAGAATCATGATAATGATGATGATGATGGTAGTAATGATAGTAATGATAAGAATAATGATGATTATCATGATGATGATGTTAATTAATAATGTTGATAATGATACCAACCCTACTACTGCACACTAAGGTCCATGGCTCCAGACAGGACCTGGAGAGGACATCGTCATTCAGTGGACGGGCTGGACTGACACTGTGAAACGGGGAACAAGAAGAAGAAAATGATAATGATGATGATGTTGATGATAATAATGATAATAGTAATTATGATAATGAAAATTGTTATTGTTGATATTATTCAAAGAATTTTTTTTTTTATTAATCTGTTTCTATCACCAATTTGATGTGCTTTCATTTCTGTTTATGTTTCGATTTTGGCGTGTGATACCAAAGTCTTCATATCCTGCATGACCCAACACAGGTTCACAGGATTAAATAGCCAAGTGGTTAGCATCCCTGCCTTATGAAAATTCTGTGCTAGAAATTTCCTCTTTTCTATCACTCTCTTTGTTTCTGCCTTTTTTCCCCCTTTCTTCACTGTTGTCTCCTTTTTTTCAGCCTTCCCAGTCCATTCCCCTTTCTTTTTTTCAAGCAAGCCTTGACATTTTTTTTTCTCTTTTCCACAGCCTGTGATGTACTATCTGAGCTGTTTTTGCTCTGACGATTAGGTAGTAAGATGTAAACAATGGGATGGGCACTAACTGCCCATTCTGCAGTGTTATTTGCCGATATGGCCTTTTTTATGTATTTTTTGTTTGGATTTGAAGTTTTGTTTTTTTCCT
>NC_134897.1:17017032-17097032 GCF_041734735.1 Babylonia areolata | reverse complement strand
AAACGACAGGATTTTATTTGTTTTGTTGTTGTACAGCTGCTGTGTGGATAGTTTTTATCAAATGTGATCTGCAAGTGGATTACAGCTGCTGTGTGGATAGTTTTATCAAATGCGATCTACAAATGGATTTGCTATTTATTGTTCATTGTCTGAAGATGTTCTTTTGACATGTTTGTTAAGAATAAATGTACTTCCACAGCACACAATATTTGTTGAGATTAAGAAAGTGTATTGTGAAAAACATGTTTTATCTGTGCACAACAACATTTAATGTGTTCACAGGAAGGTCGACTTCGACACGAGGACATTGGACTGGTGTGGAAGGATTACCCAGAATCCCTTCACCCATGGCTTCTGCGCCTGACGGAGGAATACGACTTGACCTTTCCACTGAAGGATGAGCAGGTCAACTTGGTGCCGTGTCTGCTGACGGAGAAAGAACCTGAGGTGGATGTGTGGGCCATGATAGTCGTCTGTAGGAGTGTCTTGTCTGATAACTAGTTGTGTGGGGAATGATCGTCGTCTATAGGAGTGGTCGTCTGTAGGAGTGGCTTGTCTGATAGTTGTTGTGTGGGGAATGATCGTCGTCTGTAGGAGTGACTTGTCTGATAGTTGTTGTGTGGGGAATGATCGTCGTCTGTAGGAGTGACTTGTCTGATAGTTGTTGTGTGGGGCATGATCATCATTTGTGGAAGTGACTTGTTGATAGTGGATGCGTGCGGAATGATCATCGTCTGAAGGAGTGACCTGTCTGATAGTTGTTGGTGGTGTTATTGTTTGTGTTTGTCTTTTTAGATTTCCCAGTATTTGTGACATTTATTTCTCTATCTGTGACATTTCTTGATCACAACCCTCACAGTGATGATTGATGCATTCATTTTCTTTTGTTTTTTCTTTCTTGTTCTGTGTCCTTGTGCGTTCTGTTGTATGTCTTTCTATTTAAAATTAACTGTGCTTGATTTATCTTTATTTGTTATCATTTGTTCATTTATTTCTGAAGAACAGCAAATGAGGTCGCTTAAATTCAACACTCAGTTTATATTGATATAAGCTGACAGTAGGGACAACAGCAAAAGTAAGAGCTGTATGATCAGTGGACTTTCCACTGCAATGGAAATTCATTTGCAGCTTATTTTTTTCTGAAGGACTATGACTCTCAGACTTGGAGGCAAGATTGCACTGGCTCGTAGTGCTGCGGCCTTAGGGGCTGGTTGGCCTTTGGAAACCATCCCAAAACTGACTGTCCTTAAACCCTTGTGGCCTAAAGAGTGGGATTGTACTTGGGTAAGACACTCACCACTGTAATCACATTCTAGCCCAGATAGGTGGGACACAGTTGCCCAACATGACTGACTGTCATGGTTAAAACAAAGCCCCATGTCTGTGTGCAGTTTGAATGGCCTGAGGTGGAGAAAGGCAGTGGGCTGCTGGAGACCAAAATGACCTACAAGTTTGATTATCTGCCTGCTGGACTCTTCAACCGGGGACAGGTAAGTCAGGTTTGGTGGTGTTCTCATAAGAGGTTCTCCCTGACATATTTTAGAAACTCTTAGCTGATTATTTTTCCTCAGTTTTGACCCATGCACCTTATGATAGAGTGCACCTAGTGTATGGTTAAAATCTGTCATAATACTGTCTGAATCAGAAACTTACCATGGTTGACCTCCAAATCTGGAAGTATAATGTTCATGGTGGAAAAAATTGAATAGACATTTCCGTCAGCTGCTTCTTGAAATGGCATCCAGGCCTGCTGTGTTTGCGGGAGCACTGGATGTCTGAAGGAGACAGTGTTCTCTTATAAAAACTGGCCATCTTTGCCACACATCATTGCCTGAAGTCTGTCAGTGGATCCTGGAAGCACGTTTTCATGACTACCATCACGGTCAGATTAAAGATGGTGGAAGAGCAACAGAGCAGACAAGCGAGCAGATGACGCAACTTGTTACGAGAGTTCTGATGATTCTACTGCTTTTTCATTCATGGGCTGCGACTCTTGCTTACACTTGTATGCATGAGCGGGCTTTTACATTAGGACCAATTTTACTCCCGCCATGTAGGTAGTCATAATCTGTTACTTGAGGGGGGTGGGGGTGGGGGGTGGGGGGGTGCATGCCAGGTGTGTTCTTGTTTACATGACCCACCAAATGCTAACATGGATTATGGGATCTTTAACATGCATATTTAGTCTTCTGCATGCATATACACATGAAGGAGGTTCAGACACTAGCAGGTCAACACATCTGTTGACCTGGAGATCGAAAAAAAATCTCCACCATTTACCCTCAAGGCCCCATGATAGGAACCTTAGTTCCGATGATGACCTCACAGCCTTGACCTCAGCTTCGACCGAAGGTGCACACATGGTCATAACAGCGGTGATGATCAACCCATCGTTTCCATAACCCACTGAATGCTGACATGGATTACAGGATCTTTTAAGGGGTGTATTTGATCTTCTGTTTGTGAATACACATGAAGGGGGTTCAGCCACTAGCAGGTCAGCACATCTGTTGAGCTTGGAGATTGGAAAATTGGGTGTAGGTTCCCAAGATCTAACCAGCGCAATAGGTTTCTGAATAGGTCAGCATCGGTTCCTGTCTTCTTTTTTCAAGCATAAACGGACCACACTATACGCTTTGACCCTTCATTGAAACAGAAACTGTGGACCTTATGACATGCTGCACTTTATGTATTGTTAAAATCAGATTTTAGGAGGTTGTAGTTTATAAACCAAAGCACCTTGTAGTCAGTATACTAGAGTGCTGAAACGTTTTTGGTTGTACGCAGATCTAATGCACTGACATAGGATGAATGCAAAGTTGGTGGAAGCCGCTCTATAACCAGATCTGACAAGACTGCATGGCCTTATGTACAGGACCGATATTTGGAATATTTCAGAGCTGCTTCAGATCAAAAATGGAATATGAAATTATGCTAAATGTCCCTTCACACACACTGATGATTGTAGGCATTTTATTAAAGTATCAATTTTCACATTTTCATGTTATTGTTTAAAAGGAAGAAGGGGGGGGTGGGGGGGGGGACAGGGTTTCAGATCGAAAACATTCTGTATTCTTTGATGTTGTGATTGTGTTCCAAATTCCATGAATTAGGTAGATCTGGACTTGAATCATTTGAAAGGTTTTTCATAAAAAAATTTGTTTTGTTTTATTTTTATTTACAGGTGCGTCTCCATGAATTCAGTGACAGTTCACTGGTTTGGAAACGAGGCTCCTACCTGCGTAAAAATGGTCACCTTTGTCTCGTCAGACAGACAAGGTAACACAGGTTGTTGTTGCATTCAAGATTTTTAAAAGAAATTTTATTATATAAATATTCAAGCCCAGAAAGACAGATGGCAGTACACTTCTCAAAATTACAGAGATGTCAGTCACTTCTCACAGTTATAGGCATTTCCCGTGTGGTCCCGTGTGCAGCATGCACTTAGCGCACATAAAAGAACCCATGGCAACAAAAGGGTTGTTCCTGGCAAAATTCTGTAGAAAAAAATCCACTTCAATAGGAAAAACAAATTTAAAAAATGTAGTGTAGCGACGCACTCTCCCTGGGGAGAGCAGCCTGAATTTCACACAGAGAAATCTGTTGTGATAAAAAGAAATACAAAAAGAAAAGAAAAGAAAAAAAACACATTGTGGATGTGAGGCAAAAGGAAAAACACAATCTTAACAGTGAATACAAAATTAAAAGCCAGTTATGCTTGATAATTCATGAAATAAACGTGTCACCTTTTATCAAATCTTGGAAACATCAGTTCAGAGCAGACAAAAATACTAATTTCATAAAATGAGGATATGGGCAAACTCTAATGATATAGTTTAAAAGAGGGTTGCATGATGACTGTTGTAACCTTGTATATATCGATATGTGTAGATTTCTGATCCATTGATGTTGATAATTGATAAAATAGCAATCACAACAAACACAACAGATGGTGTGTTTGTCTGAGCCAGTGCATTGAATCGATACTGAAAATCTGCATTATATTATCAAAATAACTGATCTGTTTCAATCTTCAATTTCTGTGTCACTGGGGTGTCAAGTCAACCAAAATGTCATCATATTTTAGACAAACAGGATCAAGGAACATATGTGATGAACAATAGTGTGATGTTACCTTGGCATCTACATTTATCTGGTGAAGAATTTCAGATCAGACTCAAGTCTGCTGTAAGATTAGAAGCACATTTAGACAGACACAACAGTGATTTGATTCATAGGTTTGGTGGTATTACGTTAACAATCAGTGTTTGAAATTTGGAAGGGCTGGTCAATGCCTTTGTCTCAAATGTGCATCAGTAGTATGCTGGCTGTGACAGTGCACATGCGTCGTCTGCTTTATTATCTGTCGCCATGTCAGTTAGTTCTTCAGCAAGCAGTGCACTTGGCTACATTTAAGCTGATGGGTATTGTCTCCTCACACAGTGTGAGACTCCCAGCATGTGCAGACAGACTCACCAGTGTGTGGCTTAGCTAGCTAGATAGGTCTGTCTCCTCATACAGTGTGAGACTCCCAGTGGAGTGGAGTGGTAGCCTAGAGGTAACGCGTCTGCCTAGGAAGCGAGAGAATCTGAGCGCGCTGGTTCGAATCACAGCTCAGCCGCCGATATTTTCTCCCCCTCCACTAGACCTTGAGTGGTGGTCTGGACGCTAGTCATTCAGATGAGACGATAAACCAAGGTCCTGTGTGCAGCATGCACTTAGCGCATGTAAAAGAACCCACGGCAGCGAAAGGGTTGTTCCTGGCAAAATTCTGTAGAAAAATCTACTTCGATAGGAAAAACAAATACAACTGCACGCAGGAAAAAATACAAAAAAAATGGGTGGCGCTGTAGTGTAGCGACACGCTGTCCCTGGGGAGAGCAGCCCAAATTTCACACAGAGAAATCTGTTGCGATAAAAAGAAATACAAATACAAATGTGTAGACAAGACTCAACAGTGTGTAGCTCAGCCTATGGCGCTCTGTCTCCTCACACGGTGTGAGACTCCCAGCATGTGTAGACACACTCACCGGTGCATGACCATTGACAGGGACTCGGAGCTGGTGGTTCGAGCCCAAGGTCCACGCCCTGACAACATCCTGTTCCTTGTGCATGAGGTGTTTGAGGGACTGATCCTGGAGTCCTTCCAGGGTGTGACCTACGACTACCTCCTCCCCTGCCCCGAGTGTCTGAGGCTGGTGAGTGGTGGGGGTGGGGCAGGGTTTGTGTTGGTGTCTGTGTGAATCAGAATCGTGAGTGGTGGTGGGGGCCATGTTTGTGTTGGTGTCTGTGTGAATCAGAATCGTGAGTGGTGGTGGGGGCCATGTTTATGTTGGTGTCTGTGTGAATCAGAATCAGAATCGTGAGTGGTGGTGGGGGCCATGTTTGTGTTGGTGTCTGTGTGAATCAGAATCGTGAGTGGTGGTAGGGGCAGGGTTTGTGTTGGTGTCTGTGTGAATCAGAATCAGAATCGTGAGTGGTGGTGGGGGCAGGGTTTGTGTTGGTGTCTGTGTGAATCAGAATCAGAATCGTGAGTGGTGGTGGGGGCCAGGTTTGTGTTGGTGTCTGTGTGAATCCGAATCGTGAGTGGTGGTGGGGGCAGGGTTTGTGTTGGTGTCTGTGTGAATCAGAATCGTGAGTGGTGGTGGGGGCCAGGGTTTGTGTTGGTGTCTGTGTGAATCAGAATCGTGAGTGGTGGTGGGGGCAGGGTTTGTGTTGGTGTCTGTGTGAATCAGAATCGTGAGTGGTGGTGGGGGCCAGGTTTGTGTTGGTGTCTGTGTGAATCAGAATCGTGAGTGGTGGTGGGGGCCAGGTTTGTGTTGGTGTCTGTGTGAATCAGAATCGTGAGTGGTGGAGGGGGCCAGGGTTTGTGTTGGTGTCTGTGTGAATCAGAATCGTGAGTGGTGGTGGGGGCCATGTTTGTGTTGGTGTCTGTGTGAATCAGAATCGTGAGTGGTGGTGGGGGCCAGGTTTGTGTTGGTGTCTGTGTGAATCAGAATCGTGAGTGGTGGAGGGGGCCAGGGTTTGTGTTGGTGTCTGTGTGAATCGGAATCAGAATCGTGAGTGGTGGTGGGGGCCAGGTTTGTGTTCGTGTCTGTGTGAATCAGAATCGTGAGTGGTGGTGGGGGCCAGGTTTGTGTTGGTGTCTGTGTGAATCAGAATAATCATCGTAAGTGGTGGTGGGGGCCAGGGTTTGTGTTGTATTGTGTTATATTTCTCTTTTTTGTCACAACAGATTTCTCTGTGTGAAATTCAGGCTGCTCTCCCATTTTTTTGTATTTTTTCCTGTGTGCAGTTTTATTTGTTTCTCCAATCGAAGTGGATTTTTCTACAGAATTTTGCCAGGGACAGCACTTTTGTTGCCGTGGGTTCTTTTACATGCGCTAAGTGCATGCTGCACACGGGACCTTGGTTTATTGTCTCATCCAAATGACTAGTGTCCAGACCACTACTCAAGGACTAGTGGAGGGGGAGGAAAATATTGGCAACTGTACTGTGATTCGAACCAGTGCGCTCAGATTCTCTCACTTCCTAGGTGGACGTGTTACCTCTAGGCCATCACTCCGCCAGGGTTTGTGTTGTTGTCTGCGGGAATCAGAATCAGAATCATCATCATCGCAGTCATTGTTATTTGTTGTGAAAACTGTGAGTAAAGGTTTCTGGACACAAGAATAAAGGATAAAATCAAGGAAACTGAATGTCAGATGCGTGAGTCATAACCTGACGTGTACTTTGAAACGTTTGTGTATGGATTCTGCTGGTCGAGGTTGAATAGGGTTGTACATGTGTGTGTGCTACGTGCGTGTGTGTGTGTGTGTGTATGTGCATGTGTGTGTGTGTGCGTGCGCATCATAAAAAAAATGTTCATTATAGATTGAGCTTCTTTGCCCTGGTCATTAAGTATAAATAAAACAGACAACAATTTTTTAGATGCACACACAAGACAAGATTAAAAGAAAATATTGAGACAATAGATATGTGACAAGTGTTGTTCATATAGCAGGAGCAGTGTAAATCTTCAACACACATTTAAAGAGTACCAATGTTTGCATCAGAACAGAGACTCGTGCACACGAGGTCAGGCTGCATCAAGCACAGGTACCACATTTCCTTTGGAAAGTAATGCAGAGAACAAGAAAATTCATGAGTACTGGTAGTCTTCAGTTTCATATCTTACCACTCTGGGTGATATCAGTAAACGCCGGAGTCATGTCCGAGTACTGGTAGTCTTCAGTTTCATATCTTCCCACTCTGAGTGATATCAGTAAATGCCGGAGTCATGTCTGAGTACTGGTAGTCTTCAATTTCATATCTTCCCATTCGGGGTGATATCAGTAAATGCCAGAGTCATGTCCAAGTACTGGTAGTCTTCAATTTCATATATTCCCACTCTGAGTGAGTTATATCAGTAAATGCTGGAGTCATGTCCGAGTACTGGTAATCTTCAATTTCATATTTTCCCACTCCGAGTGATATCAGTAAATGCCGGAGTCATGTCCAAGTACTGGTAGTCTTCAGTTTCATATCTTCCCACTCAGAGTGATATTTGTAAATGCCAGAGTCATGTCCAAGTACTGGTACATGTAATCTTCAATTTCATATCTTCCCACTGTGGGTGATATCAGTAAATGCCAGAGTCATGTCCAAGTACTGGTAGTCTTCAGTTTCATATCTTCCCACTCTGGGTGTTATTAGTAAATGCCGGAGTCAAGTCCAAGTACTGCGAGTCTCTAGTTTCATATCTTCCCACTCTGAGTGATATCGGTAAAGTACTGGTAGTCTCAGTTTCATATCTTACCACTCGGAGTGATATCAGTAAATGCTGAGGTCATGTCCAAGTACTGGTAATCTTCAATTTCATATCTTCCGACTCCGAGTGATATCAGTAAATGCCAGAGTCATGTCCGAGTACTGCTAGTCCTCAGTTTCATATCTTCCCACTCCAAGTGATATCAGTAAACGCCGGAGTCATGTCCGAGTACTGGTAGTCTTCAGTTTCATATCTTACCACTCTGAGTGATATCAGTAAATGCCAGAGTCATGTCCGAGTACTGGTAGTCTTCAGTTTCATATCTTACCGCTCTGAGTGATATCAGTAAACGCCGGAGTCATGTCAAAGTACTGGTAGTCTTCAGTTTCATATCTTCCCACTCTGAGTGATATCAGTAAATGCCGGAGTCATGTCCGAGTACTGGTAGTCTTCAGTTTCATATCTTCCCACTCTGAGTGATATCAGTAAAGTACTGGTAGTCTTCAGTTTCATATCTTCCCACTCTGAGTGATATCAGTAAATGGTGGAGTCATGTCCGAGTACTGGTAGTCTACAGTTTCATATCTTCCCACTCTGAGTGATATCAGTAAAGTACTGGTAGTCTTCAGTTTCATATCTTCCCACACTGAGTGATATCAGTAAATGCCAGAGTCATGTCCGAGTATTGGTAGTCTTCAGTTTCATATCTTACCACTCGGAGTGATATCAGTAAAGTACTGGTAGTCTTCAGTTTCATATCTTCCCACTCTGGGTGATATCAGTAAATGCCAGAGTCATGTCCGAGTACTGGTAGTCTTCAGTTTCATATCTTCCCACTCCGAGTGATATCAGTAAATGCCGGAGTCATGTCCGAGTACTGGTAGTCTTCATTTTCATATCTTCCCACTCTGAGTGATATCGGTAAAGTACTGGTAGTCTTCAGTTTCATATCTTCCCACTCTGAGTGATATCGGTAAAGTACTGGTAGTCTACAGTTTCATATCTTCCCACTGTGAGTGATATCAGTAAAGTACTGGTAGTCTTCAGTTTCATATCTTCCCACACTGAGTGATATCAGTAAATGCCAGAGTCATGTCCGAGTATTGGTAGTCTTCAGTTTCATATCTTACCACTCGGAGTGATATCAGTAAAGTACTGGTAGTCTTCAGTTTCATATCTTCCCATTCCGAGTGATATCAGTAAATGCCGGAGTCATGTCCGAGTACTGGTAATCTTCAATTTCATATCTTCCGACTCCGAGTGATATCAGTAAATGCCAGAGTCATGTCCGAGTACTGCTAGTCCTCAGTTTCATATCTTCCCACTGTGGGTGATATCAGTAAATGCCAGAGTCATGTCCAAGTACTGGTAGTCTTCATTTTCATATCTGCCCACTGTGGGTGATATCAGTAAATGGTGGAGTCATGTCCAAGTACTGATAGTCTTCAGTTTAGTTTCATATCTTCCCACTGTGGGTGGTATCAGTAAATGCTGGAGTCATGTCCAAGTACTGCTAGTCCTCAATTTCATATTTTCCCATTCAGGCTGATATCAGTAAATGCTGGAGTCATGTCCAAGTACTGCTAATCTTCAATTTCATATCTTACCACTCTGAGTGATATCAGTAAATGCCGGAGTCATGTAAAAGTACTGCAAGTCCTCAATTTCATATCTCCCATTCGGGGTGATATCAGCAAATGCTGGAGTCATGTCCAAGTACTGATAGTCCTCAGTTTCACACCTTCCCACTGTGGGTGATATCAGTAAATGCTGGAGTCATGTCCAAGTACTGATAGTCTTCAATTTAGTTTCATATCTTCCCACTGTGAGTGATATCAGTAAATGGTGGAGTCATGTCCAAGTACTGATAGTCTTCAATTTAGTTTCATATCTTCCCACTGTGAGTGATATCAGTAAATGCTGGAGTCATGTCCAAGTACTGATAGTCTTCAATTTAGTTTCATATCTTCCCACTGTGGGTGATATCAGTAAATGCCAGAGTCATGTCCAAGTACTGGTAGTCTTCATTTTCATATCTTCCCACTCTGAGTGATATCAGTAAAGTACTGGTAGTCTTCAGTTTCATATCTTCCCACTCCGAGTGATATCAGTAAATGCCAGAGTCATGTCCGAGTACTGGTAATCTTCAGTTTCATATCTTCTCACTCTGGGTGATATCAGTAAATGCCGGAGTCATGCCCAAGAAGTCTTTTTTATGGCTGCATTCCATTTTCTGTGGGATTCAGATGGTTCAGACACCATAAAATGATGAAGAGGGTGTTAATTTTGTTGCAGTACCTGAAGGGCCCCCACATGTTTTCGGCGTCCATCGTGCGCCGGGCGGCGGAGCTGAAAGCTCCTTTCCTGCAGTGTCTGAAGTACTTCCACACTATCTCCATCGTCGAACTGCAAGGTCAGTGACAGGGAAGATTCATTGGGTTTTTTTTGTTATTTTGTTGTTTTTGTTGCTTTTGAAGGGAATTATTAACACATTTCTGATGGGTGCAGTAACCGAGTGGTCAAAGTGTTGGACTTTCAGTCTGAGGGTCACAGGTTCAAATCTCGGTAATGGCGCCTGGTGGGTAGAGGGTGAAGATTTTTTCCGATCTCCAGACCTGCTTATGCCTGAACCCACTTTGTGACATCAAATGCACACATTAAAAACCTCACCAAAAAAGAAACAAATTTCACAAAAATTTTTAAAAGTACTCAAAAGTGTATAGATGTCATGTTTAATTTGGAAAAAAAAAATGAATGGAGAATGTCAGTTTTGTGCTCAGTATTGTCATGATGAGATAAGTCAGAACCATGGGAAGATAACCAACATCCATCATTTTTAGAAAAAAAATGCAAAATGATATGAAAAGTTAAATCAAATTACTGTATTTGATGGGTGGATATGGTATTGAAATATTTGCTAAGGCACTGAATAAACAACCAAGTGCAGTTTTATTCTTTTCATCTTCTATCGTATTGTTCTATGCACAAACATTCACACACAAACACACACACACACACACACACACACACACACACACACACACACACACACACACATGCTCAAACACACCTACCCACAAACAAGATTACAACAGACACACACACACACACACACACACACACACACACACACACACACACACACACTGACTTTTTTCAGCACAAAACGCAAAGAAAGGCATGTTAATTGGCAAAGAAAATCCATGTGGAAGGAAAATGACTGAATTTAAGAGAAGGGAATTGTGCTCTTCAATTCAACATACACGTTTACTAACTGTTAACACCCTCGGACAGCTGATACAAACTCACATGGAACAAAATATTGATGCTTTGTATTTCGTGATCACAGTCGTCACAATGATGATTTATGCATTCGTCCTCTTTTGTCATTTTTTTGTCTTGTGCCCAAGGATGTTAGTTATGTTATATATCCATAGCATGACTCAAAATGAACGGTGGTTGATTGATTCTTATGTGTTATCATTTATGTATTTATTACTTTAGAATTTTGCATTCGCTAAAAAAAAAGTTTCCATATATTACATTAAAATTTTTCATTACACAAAAAATTATTTTTTTAAAAAGTTGTCCGTTTATTACCTCAAAATTTTGCTTTAACCCCCCCCCCCCTCCAACCCCACCCCCGTCTCCTAAAAAAAAACAACAACTGCATGATAATCACTATCAGATTCCTTGTGAGCAGTGCACAGCTTTTCAACAGATTTATGATGTCTTTTTATTTATTGCAGCCTGCATGCCACCAGAGGGCACCGTGGACTTTGACCTTCACCTTGTTCAGGCTGTACGAGGGTTGAAGGAACTGCAGCGAGACCTGGCCGCAGGTAAAGGGGACGAATGTTTGATGTTTTGTTTTCACCTTTTTTTTTTTCTTTTTTTTTTTCTCAAGGCCTGACTAAGCGCAATGGGTTACGCTGCTGATCAGGCATCTGCTTGGCAGATGTGGTGTAGCGTATATGGATTTGTCTGAACGCAGTGAGGCCTCCTTGAGCTACTGATACTGATACTGACACTTGTTTTCACCTGTACCAGGATAGCAGTCTGTCTGGAGATATTTTGTTGTTGTTGTTGTTCTTTGGTTGGTTGTTTTTTCCCCTGTAAATGGGAAACGTTAACCTCTGCACTGCTGCTGACTTAGTATATACTTGTCAGTGAAGGGCTGTCACCTCACTGAGGTGAACAGAAGCTGACAGGTCAGGATGTCAGTCACCACCACCACCACTCTGTGTTTGGACTTGTTCTTCTGCTTCTTGGGACTGCATTGCTTTTGTTCCGTAACATTGATAACGGCACTGGAAAGCACACACACAAACAAGAGAGGCAAGGCCTTCAAGACTCACTTGTGATAAATTAAGTCCCCTTGCATTAATTACAGAGTAATTTCCCTTTTTTACTATCTGCACCAAAATGTTTGCAAAAATAAATAAAACTTCCGTGCTTAGCAAAAGAAGTTCCTGTTTGAACAAAAAATGATAATAATGACTGCTCTTGTTGTTGGGTCAGAATATCAGATCAAAGTGCCAAGTTTAGAGAATACAAAAAATATAAATATAACAGGAAATGCAGTTTGCATATAATTAAGCTTCATTATTTATTTTTTTGTGCCCATCCGGGAGTGCAATATTGTTTTAAACAAGATGACTGGAAAGAACTGAATTTTTCCTATTTTTATGCCTAATTTGGTGTCAACTGACAAAGTATTTGCAGAGAAAATGTCAATGTTAAAGTTTACCACGGACACACACACACACACACACATACAACCGAACACTGGGTTAAAACATAGACTCACTTTGTTTACACAAGTGAGTCAAAAAAGCAGTTGCTGCTGCACTTCAAGCTCTGCTACACTGATCACATTTCACCAGTCTGGCAGTCAAGGGGTTAAAACAAAGGACTTATATTCAGTCTCTTCACATACGCACTTAACCATAACTGTGGTGTGGTGTGTCATTGGAGTTGAATTTTATTTTTGTAATCGAATGTCCAAAATTTGATGATCTTAGAAACCAACTTATTCTTTAAAAAAAAAAAAAAAGTAAAAAATCAAAAAAATCAAAAACATGAAGCCAGAGTCTGTTTTTTTAACTTTTGTAATTGATTCAAAGATGAAGTGGGAAGGAGGGTGTGTTAAAAGCTGGGAAAATTCAAGAAGAAGGGAAAGATTGTCATGGGATAAGTCATTTTCGTTATTTTATCTCTGATTTCATGTGTTGAATTGACTGTTTGCATCCTTTCTTCTTTTTTTTTTCTTTTTTCTTTTTTGTTAAATCACCAAACAAAATTGCTTATTCAACTTTAAATGTTTTCAATAACTTTGTACAAGCAATGCATATGTTGCAATTTTCTATCCTCAGTACATCAGCGGTGGTCAAAAGATTTCATATTCTTGGTACTCTGTGTGTCTGTTTGTGTGTGCGTGTGTGTGCATGTGTGTGTGCGTGTGTGTGTGTGCACGTGTGTGTGTGTGTGTGTGTGTGTGTGTGTGACCTGCAGACATCTTTGTGTCCTTCTGCAAGAAAGATGAGGCGGGAGACAAACCAGGGGCAGTCACTCCAGCCAGAGTGTTGGCTGACATGGAGCAACTGGGCTACAAAAGGTGAGTTCTGCTGATGGTAAAACAACACCTGACTCAACCCTTTGGGGGAAAAAATCACCTCAAGGTGTGTGTGTATGTGTCACACACACACACACACACACACACACACACACACACACACACAGAGAGAGAGAAACACACACACTCAGAAACACACACACACACACACACACACACACACAGAGAAACACACACACACACATTCTTTCTCTCTCCATCTCTCTCTCTCCTTCTTTTCTCTTCTCTCTCTCTCTCTGTCTCCCTTTCTGTCTCTCTCTCCATCTACAAATGAGTA
The DNA here is from genome assembly GCF_041734735.1 of Babylonia areolata. Lineage (NCBI taxonomy): Eukaryota > Metazoa > Mollusca > Gastropoda > Neogastropoda > Buccinidae > Babylonia > Babylonia areolata. The sequence continues at coordinate 17,083,370 of NC_134897.1, read as the reverse complement.
TTAAAATATTTTTATGCACAGATACTACAATCAGCTTCTGTGAACACTTGCAGTTCTAAACTGGTCTTAAGACAGTGCGAAATATTGTGAGTGCATTCACAAAACTGACTTCTGAGCGAATATGATACAGTTCACACACACACACACACACACACACACACATGCACACACGCACACACACAGAGCAACTCGGCCCGTAGACGGAATGGCAACAGCAAATTGGGATCACCAGTTTAGTGATCAGCAAATCTGGAATTGGAGAATCATGGAACAGGCAGTTTTGTGGATGACGCCAAGTTGTCTTGCCACACAGGCAGAAGACAGAGCAGTCATGCTGTGCCCTTGGTCTGGAACTGTCAGCCCTGGAGCTGTCTCAGAAGATGGAGAATGTAGCTATGTACTAAACTGTGGGTTGTGAAATAGGACTCACTCTGAAGACAAGCGTTGTTGTTTCTCATCATAGGTCCTTCTTTGGGGACTGTGCTATATGGGAATGTCAGTGGACAGTAATTTCACAACCCACAATTTTGTACAGACTTTTTTTTCCAACTTTTTAACAATTTTTTTTTTTTATCCAGACAAAGGTTTACAGATAAAAGTATGATATTGTATACTGGGAAGTCACAACAGCATATTGTTCTGAACATCAGTCATTCCACATCAGGATTGTTATGGGTAGAACAGTAAACATTTACTCAAACATTGACATATGTGACATTGTAATGCCCAGCTGACAATGAAATGATGATAATGGCAGAATTTCAAATATCTGTTTCACAGATTGATTCCATGTTGTATTACTGTGCCCGGTTTACATCAAAATAATTTAGGCAGAACAATGAGTATTCATTCACATTGATTCCATGTGATATTACGATGCTTAGCTCAAATCAAAACATAGTCGGAACAACAGGTTTTTTGGTACAGACTTTGTCGTAGACTCAGCAGTCATCATTTGTATTTTCACCATATCTGTTTGTTTACTCTGAGTAGACCTGACTTGATAGGAGTCAGTCACATTCTTTTCTCTCTGTGTGAGGAAGAAGCATACACATTATGATTTTGCCACTGTGTTGTCTGAGCTCTTGTTTACATGGGTGTTTATCAAGAATACATATTTAGGAAACTTGTAATTGACTTCTCCCTCTTTAGTCTGCATGAATAATGATAATAATGAGTACTTTTTGAGCACTTTTCTCTGTGAAAGGGAGCTGAAAGCGCTTTACAAGAAACATTAAACACACGAACACATGCAACTGTAGTATGATGCAGGCATGCATTTGTAGTGCTTTGTGTATCGAGACGAGCTAAGGGAAATAACTCCAGTTAATGGGAACGGAATAAACGTGGCTTACACAGAGGCACTCTGTCTGGACTCCATTTGTCCCTTTACATAATATTACAGCAACAACTTACAAGAAAAAAGAAAAGCAACAATAATTTTTTTTTTTTTTTAATTTACATGACCAGAAAGAAATCAGAAAATCTAACATCCCCAACTGTTCCTTGCAGCTGGGTGGCGTCCAGTAACAATGGCTATTCCATGGACGAGATGGCCAAAGCGATTATGGACGCTCCCCTCTTTGTTGCCTTCATGACCAATGCGTATGTGGCTGACGAGGAGAGCTGCAACCTGTTCAAGTACGCCCGCCTCACCCTAAAGAAGCAGATCTTGCTGGTGACGATCGGCACAGGCATGGAGTGGAGGCAGAGCAAGCTAGGCATTCTGTTGTCTGATGAAGTGAGTGTTGTGTCATAATATGTTGCGGTGCACTTTTCGTCGCTCGCAGAGCGAGAAGTTGACTGTATGACGACATGCGCAGCCCACCACCGTAACTGGCTTTTCTGGGTGTGCAATGCTTTTGTTCAGGTAACTTTTCGGCAGAGCTTATAAATGGATCACTTCAAATAAGTAATGGCTAATATATGACAAGAAACAAGCTCAAAGTATAAAAAGAGGACTAAAACAAATAATGGGTGTAATTATAAAAACAAACATATCTTTTCAAACTTCAAAGATTGTCACTGAAAATGTTCAGAATCCTTTCTTCAGAACAGCAATTTCCACAACGAAATTTTAGCCTTTCGGTGACCTGGAAAGAAAGGAAATGGCGACACGCATGCACATGCAGGGAGCCCCTATGACAATCTGATGAAAGTGGGCCTGCACACCCTCCCTGATATCATACTTTTCGGCCGACAAGACGCTTTTTTCTGTTTTTCTTTTTTTATACTCAAATCTGACCCCTGCGTCTTATAGGCTGTACGCTCCATATCTGAAAACTAAATTTTGACCGCCACTTGGTGCCACCTGTCACAAAAAACTCTGTATATATCCAAGATCACAGTAAACACTCATGATCACGCTGAACAGCAACACTTAAGTCTTAACAGTGTTTGATTCAACATGGTTCATGTTCACCATTGTATCGATTTGAAACCAAAAAGCGTATTACACCAAATTTCAGTTGAACGTGATTGCAGTTCACCCTTAGGCCTTGAAAAAAGAGCTGAGATGAGGATAGATTAATGGTGCAAAAGTAAACAAACTACAAGTGAACTGATTGTTATTCGAAATCAGAACGCAAAGCGCAATGGCAGACGGAACTGAAAGCACGAGTAGTGGACTGGATTCTGATTGGACAAGTCAGTGAACGAGGGCTTCACAACAGTGTACTTTCGACTAAAGGCTATAAAATTGTTTGTTTTTTTTAAAAAAGGTAATAAAAAAAAAAGCAGATAACAAAGCAGACAAATAGAGTAACCGAGCCAAGTCAACAAAGGAAAAAAAGCAAGTTTAATTCTGATCCAGTTTTCCAAAGATGACGTCACTACTCAGAAAACAACATCTGCTGCTACAGAGCCATGATGGAGGACTTTCACTTTACAGCATATACGATCAAACAGCAACTGTGCCCGGTGGATTAAGCTATGGAGTGCAAGGAAGGAACAAGCGAACACATGCACATAAGTGAATGTGACACACACACACACACACACACACACACACACACACACACATATACACACACACACACACACACACACTGATGAGCTGATGAGGATATTCCCAATCTGGACAGAAAGGAAAAGTCTCATCGATTCATCAAGTCATTGACTGACACTTGCTGCAGTATGCATCTCTCAGGTGACCTCTCAGGAAGTATAAACAGAGCACCAATTAGAGACTGGACTGTGGAAAACAGACCTAATGTAACAATTACAAACAGCCTCCAGTGGCAGTTACACCATGTTGTAGGTGGGCCCAAGTGTTTGTATGTCTTGTAGATAAAATATGTACATTTGCTGATGTGGCTCAAACTCCCCGAGTGTTCCTGCCAAATTTAAAATATTCCAACTAAATTTCCTGATTGTTCCTACAAACACTTGACAGGGGTTGGCATCTCTGCTCCACGGAATTTTTCCAGCATTCAGGCTCATGACTGTTTGCATGTTCGATCCCGATAAATGGGGCAATTTAAAGAAAAAAGTTATTTTGAACATATATAAGGCACACACATCCAGTCAGCTGCCTCTGCCAATAATCCCCCCAAAAGTGAGTGTCCTCCATACCATCTGGTGCAAAATGGCTCTATTCACCACAAGAGGATGTTTTCTGAGAAGCGACATCATCTTCAGAAACTGGATGAGAATCTGATATGTTTTTTAGTCTGCTTTTTGACTCGGCTCTCTTACTCCCTTCATCTACTCTGTTATCTGCTTTCTTTCTTTTTCTTTTCTTTTCTTTCTTTTTTTCTTTTTTTTTACGCAATTAACAATCTGGAGCAGTTGAATGAACACTGAAGCATGGACTACATGGTGCTGTTCAGTGTGATTATGTGCATTTATTGTGATGTTATTAAACATCAAATTTTTGTGGTGACAGAATTGTTTCCACACACAGATAGGGCACATGCATCTGGTAAGATGCAGGGGTCAGATCTGAATTTAAAAAAAGCAAAAATCAAGAAAGTATGGTATGTATGTTACAGATTTTTTTTTTCTGTGGCCAGGTGTACATCAGCGTGCAACAGCCATGCATCCGATAAGATGCAGGGGTCAGATATGATTTTTTTTTTAATAAAAAAAAAAAAAAACAGAAATTATGGTATGTATGTTACAGATTTTTGTTTCTTTTTATTATGTTTTTTCTGTGGCCAGGTATACATCAACATGCAACAACATTGCATCCAATTAGATGCAGGGGTCAGATTTGAAATTTTTATCAGAATAAAACGCCAGAAATTACGACATGTATGTTACACTTTGTTTTGGTTTTTTTGTTGTTGTTTTTTTCTGTGGCCAGGTGTACATCAACAATGACAACATGCAACAAACATGCATCCGATAAGATGCATGGGTCAGATATGAATTTTTTTTTAAATAAAAAAAAAAAAAAAAAACACAGAAATTATGGTATGTATGTTACAGATTTTTGTTTCTTTTTATTTTGTACTTTCTGTGGCCAGATGTACATCAACATGTAATCAATTTGCATCCGATAAGATGCAGGGGTCAGATATGAATTTTTTTTAAATGAATAAAAAAATTTTTAAAAACACAGAAATTATGGTATGTATGTTACAGATTTTTGTTCCTTTTTATTTTGTACTTTCTGTGGCCAGATGTACATCAACATGCAATCAGTTTGCATCCAATAAGATGCAGGGGTCAGATATGAATTTTTTTTAAATGAATAAATAAAATTTAAAAAAACACAGAAATTATGGTATGTATGTTACAGATTTTTGTTTCTTTTTATTTTGTACTTTCTGTGGCCAGGTGTACATCAGCTTGCAATCAGTTTGCATCCAATAAGATGCAGGGGTCAGATATGATTTTTTTTTTAAATGAATAAAAAAAAAATAAAAAATAAAAAAACCACAGAAATTATGGTATGTATGGTACAGATTTTTGTTTCTTTTTATTTTGTTTTTTCTGTGGCCAGATGTACATCAACATGCCATCAATTTGCATCCAATAAGATGCAGGGGTCAGATATGAATTTTTTAAAAATGAATAAATTAAAAAAAAACAACAGAAATTATGATATATATGTTACAGATTTTTGTTTCTTTTTATTTTGTACTTTCTGTGGCCAGGTGTACATCAACTTGCAACAAACATGCATATGATAAGTTGCGGGGGTCAAATTTGAATACTAAGAAAAAAAGACAAACAAAAAAAAACCCCAAATTATGGCAATATATTGCAAATTTTTTTAATTATTATTTTTGATCCCCCCCCCCACCCCCCTTAATTATTATTTCATTTTATCTGTGGTGACCAGGTGTACATCAACATGCAACAAACATGCATATGATAAGATGCAGGGGTTAAATTTGAATATTAAAAAAAAAACTAACCCACAAAACCCCAAGAAATTATGGTATGTATATTACAGATTTTTTTTTTTTAATCATTTTATTTTTTATTTTTTTTGTTACCCCCTTTATTATTATTTTTTTTTTTTTTTTTTTTATCCGTGGCAACCAGGTGTACATCAACATGCAGCAGCCAGACCGCTACCCCAGCAAGCTGACGGAGCTGAAGACGGCCCTGACAGACCGCCTGAAGAAGGGGACGGGGGAGGGGGAGGGTCTTGGGGATCCGCCCCCCTGCTTCATCAGCTACTGCTGGCAGAACTCTGCGCGGGCCGTGGCCCTGGGGTCAAGGACAACGGAGGGGGCCACAGGGTTCGGCGACCCCCGCGACATCAAGGACTACCTGGCAGGGAAAGGCATCGACTGCTGGATCGACGTTGAGCGCGTGGGACTGGTACGAGACGGCCGCTTTCGGTTCGGTTCTTGCTTGCCTCGGCTCGGCTCGGCTCGGCCCAGCTCCTGGAAAGTCTTTCTTTTTGAGAATGATAGGAAATGATGATGATAATGATATGACGATAATGATAGTTGTTATGTTAATGTTAAAGATAATAACAATATCATTTGTGATAATAATGATAATGATGATGATTATTATTATGTCATTCTTCTTCTTCTTCTTCTTCTTCTTCTTCTTATTGTTGTTGTTGTTATTATTGTTTTCAGTTGCAGTAGTAGTAGCAGTAGTACTATGACTTTGATGTGACAGCATGGACTGTACTGATGTGTGATGTGTCATTACAGCATGGACTGTACTGATGTGTGATGTGATGTGACAGCATGACTGTAGTGATGTGTCATTACAGCACGGACTGTACTGATGTGTGATGTGTCATGACAGCACAGTCTGTACTGATGTATTATGTGCCATTACAGCACAGACTGTACTGATGTGTGTGATGTGTCATTACAGCACGGACTGTACTGATGTGTGATGTATCATTGCAGCACATACTGTACTGATGTGTGTTGTGTCATTACAGCACGGACTGTACTGATGTGTGATGTGTCATTACAGCATGGACTGTACTGATGTGTGTGATGTGTCATGACAGCATCGACTGTACTGATGTATGATGTGTCATTACTGCACGGACTGTACTGATGTGTAATGTGTCATTACAGCACAGACTTTACTGATGTGTGATGTGTTATTACAGTACGGACTTTACTTATGTGTGATGTGTCATTACAGCATGGACTGTACTGATGTGTGTGATGTGTCATGACAGCATCAACTGTACTGATGTGTGTGATGTGTCATGACAGCATCAACTGTACTGATGTATGATGTGTCATTACTGCACGGACTGTACTGATGTATGATGTGTCATTACTGCACGGATTGTACTGATGTGTAATGTTTCATTACAACATGGATTGTGCTATTGTGTGTTATGTGTCATGACAACACGGACTGTTTGAGGGAAGTGTGCTGGTGTGTGGATGCATCACGACAGCACAGACTGTACTGGTGTGTAATGTGACAGCACAGACCACACTGATGTGTCGTGTGTCATTACAGCACAGACTGTACCGACGTTTGTGATTTGTCACTACACCACAGACAGTACTGATGTGTGATGTGCCATTACAGCATGGACTGTACTGATGTGTAATGTGACAGCACTGACCCTGCTGATATGTTGTATGTCATTGTCATTACAGCACAGACTGTACTGATGTGTGATGTGTCATGACAGCACGGACTATACTGATGTGTCATGTGTCATGACAGTTTGGACTGTATGTACTGACGTGTGATTTGTCATTACAACAAGGATTGTACTGATACATGTAATGTGTCATTACACCACAGACAGGACTGACGTGTGTGTGATGTCATAACAGCACAGACTGTACTGATGTGTGCGTCGTGTGTCATGACACCACAGACCGCACTGACGTGCGTGTGATGTGTCATGACAGCACGGGCTGTTTGAGGACATCCGGGAGGGTCTGGTGTGTAATTACAACACGGACTGTACTGACATGCATGTGACATGTGTCATGACAGCACGGGCTGTTTGAGGACATCGGGGAGGGCCTGGTCAACGCCAAAGTGGTGCTGGTGTGCGTGTCGGATCAGTACGCAGCCTCCAACAACTGCGTGGTGGAGTTCCGCTTCGTGGCCAAGTCCCTCAAGCTGCCGGTCGTCCTGGCTGTGGTGGGGTCTGGAAGCCAGTGGAGGGCCACGGAGGTACGGGCGTAGAGTCCGCTGTTGTTTCATACAGTAGAATAACAGACTCCATGTTTGAGCTGCAGTCTGTTTAACTCATTCAATTCCAGGTATGAGTTAACTCGTACCATAATTACTCCCCCTGTGGACCAGGTACGAGTATTCTCGTACCAACACGCTATTTTTCTTTCCTTTGTTCTAGCTTGGTATAGTTGGCATTCTAAACTGAACCGTTTATGGATTCCAGAAGCATGAGAACGAAGCTTTGTTTGATGGATTAAATCAACAATTCTCTGTTGGTTTGGGCCGTATAAGTGAACCATCCTGTTTTTTTCTGCAGTGGTCTCATGTAGTGCTGGTCCATGGAAGTTGTGGCAGACATGTAGCTTTGGGGTAGAATGAGTAATGCCATTCATTCAGAAACATCAACAATATATGGGTTCTTGAATTGTCTGGGTTACCAGTAATCAGTATTATCATAATGTCTGTTTGTACAAACAGACTGATATATATATGTAGGATAGTTATGGGTAGGATATGTATATGTAGGATAGGTATGGGTAATTGTGAACAGCGTGTAATTGCGAATGATTCTTATACCGACCCACTTCAAAGCGTTCTTAACAGTTTCATTTTACAATTTAATGTCTGCTTTGACCTTTTCTTAAAACCTTAATAAATATCCATTTCAAAGAACCAGTCAAACATCAGCTATTTCTGGCTATTTCTGCGCTACTTCTCTTCACGCACCACTGCCGACCAGGATTACAAACGTACTCTCAAAATCCTAAAATCAAGGGAAGCAAGTTGTAGGACTTGAACTTTGACACAGTTTAAAATAGTTTTATTTGATCGGATATGTTGAATGCACATTACCAGTGCTGGGAGAATTTAAGAAAGCATATTGGTGACAGATTAGAACATCAGTTTTAACAGGAATCTGCAAAATATTGTTGTTTGCAATTAGACAAGAGGATATTTTGACGTGAGACTATTTGCGAATGATGCTGTACAGCCTGAGCACCCTCAAAAGAGTGTGTTTGTGCGCGATGTGGGGTGTGTGTGTGCTGGATGTTCCAGGTGGGCGTGCTGTCCCAGGGCTTTCCCGTGGTCAGCTTCCAGGAGTCCCAGACCCCGGCCGTCTACGATCGCCTGGTGCAGCTCATTCAGCCCTACATGACCTCCGACACAGGGGTCAAGGCCTCCGAGAAAGCCAAGGCCACCAGCAAAGATCACAAGACGCATTCCTTCCAGGTGAAATGTGCAAAGCGGCTGTCCTGCGTCGCTGTTGCATGACCGCTGCCTGGTCGTGTGATTGTTGTCCGATTGTTCATGTTGTGTCATTATTGTCTGATTGATTGTTGTTCTGTTTTGTTTTGTTTTTTTTGAGTGATAGTCAAATCAATCAAATCAAATCAAAAACACTTTATTAATCCACATGGAAATTAAGTTGTGCAATCACAGGCTCATTGTAAACACTGGCATAAAATCATGCGCAACATAAGAAGAGATTAAAACTAGTCAAATAAGAATTCCCAATAGCTGACGATATACTAACCCCCCCACCCCCCCCCACACACATACTCATGTTAAGACAATAGGGTATTGCACAACAATATTAACAAATGAAAACATCCAACAAAAAAAGGGTATAAGATTACTAAAAATGACGTGCGCGCACGCACGCACACACACCCACACACACATACACACACATGCACACACACACACACACACACACACACACACACGTTAAGACCATAAGGTATTGTACAACAATACATAAATTAAAAAAAAAAAAAAAAAAAAAATTGTGATTGTGATATGATCGAAATATGATCGTTCAATGTTGTCTGGTTGGTCGTTGCATTGTTGTTGCATGATTGTTGTCTGATTGTTGAGTGGTTGTTGTGTGATCTCTGCGTGGTCATAGTCTTATCGAAAGCTGTACGATTGGTTTGTGATCATTGTCTGTTTGACAGTCGTATGATTGTTGTCTGGGTTGTTGTCTGATTGACAGTTGTATGATTGTTATCTTGTTGTGGTCAGATTGTTGTCTGATTAAATGTTGTATGATTGGTGTGTGATTGTTGTCTGATTGATAGTAGGTGTGTGGTTGTTGTCTAATTGATAGTTGTTTGATTGCTGTCTGATTGATAGTGGTTGTTGTCTAATTCATAATTGTGTGGTTGTGTGAATAATAGTGGTATGGTTGTTGTCTGATGATGGTGTGTGATAGTTGTGTGGTTGTTGTCTGATGGTGGTGTATGATAGTGTGTGGTTGTTGTGTGATTGATAGTCGTGTGGTTGTTGTGTGATTGATAGTTGTGTGATTGTTGTCTGATGGTGGTGTGTGATAGTTGTGCGGTTGTTGTCTGATGGTGGTGTGTGATAGTTGTGCGGTTGTTGTCTGATGGTGGTGTGTGATAGTTGTGTGGTTGTTGTCTGATGGTGGTGTGTGATAGTTGTGCGGTTGTTGTCTGATGGTGGTGTGTGATAGTTGTGCGGTTGTTGTCTGATGGTGGTGTGTGATAGTTGTGCGGTTGTTGTCTGATGGTGTGGTTGTTGTGTGATTGATAGTTGTGTGGTTGTTGTCTGATGGTGGTGTGTGATAGCGTGTGGTTGTTGTGTGATTGATAGTTGTGTGGTTGTTGTGTGATTGATAGTTGTGTGGTTGTTGTCTGATGGTGGTGTGTGGTTGTTGTGTGATTGATAGTTGTTTAGTTGTTGTGTGACGTTGGCATGCTTGTTCAGGAGCTGTGTGAGCTGGCCCAGAGGAAGTTGGTGTTGTGTGATGGTGGCGTGGTTGTTGTGTGACAGTTGTGTGGTTGTTGTGTGATAGTTGTGCGGTTGTTGTGTGATGGTAGCGTGGTTGTTATGTGATGGTAGGTGGTTGTTGTGTGATGGCTGTGTCGGTTGTTGTGTGATGTTAGCATGGTTGTTGTGTGATAGTTATGTGGTTGTTGTGTGATGGTAGCATGGTTTTTGTGTGACGGTAGCGTGGTTGTTATGTGATGGTTGCGTGGTTGTTATGTGATGGTAGCATGGCTGTTGTGTGGTTGTGTGATGGTAGCATGGCTGTTGTGTGATGGTAGTGTGGTTGTTGTGTGATGGTAGCATGGCTGTTGTGTGATGGTAGCGTGGTTGTTGTGTGATGGTTGTATGGTTGTTGTGTGATGGTTGTGTGGTTGTTGTGTGATGGTAGCGTGGCTGTTGTGTGGTTGTGTGATGGTAGTGTGGTTGTTGTGTGATGGTAGCATGATTGTTGTGTGACGGTAGCGTGGTTGTTATGTGATGGTTGCGTGGTTGTTATGTGATGGTAGCGTGGTTGTTGTGTGGTTGTTGTGTGATGGTTGCGTGGTTGTTGTGTGATGGTTGTGTGGTTGTTGTGTGATGGTAGCGTGGCTGTTGTGTGGTTGTGTGATGTTAGCGTGGTTGTTGTGTGATGGTAGCGTGGCTGTTGTGTGGTTGTGTGATGGTAGTGTGGTTGTTGTGTGATGGTAGCATGGTTGTTGTGTGATGGTAGCATGGTTGTTGTGTGGTTGTGTGATGGTAGCATGGTTGTTGTGTGGTTGTGTGATGGTAGCGTGGTTGTTGTGTGGTTGTGTGATGGTAGCATGGTTGTTGTGTGATGGTAGCGTGGTTGTTGTGTGGTTGTGTGATGGTAGCGTGGTTGTTGTGTGATGGTAGCGTGGTTGTTGTGTGATAGTTGTGTGTTAGTTGTGTGCTTGTTGTCTGATGATGGGGTGGTTGTTCAGGAGCTGTGTGAGCTGGCCCAGAGGAAGTTTGTGCGACAACTGGTGGTGTACGCCGAGGCCCAGGACATGGCCCCCTACCCACGCCTCTTCCTGGTCGACTTCCCCAAGCTGGAGGGGCAGACAGGTCAGTGTGGATGTGGGTGTGTAGGTGGGTGTGTGTGGGGTGTGTGTGTGTGTGTGTGTGTGCATGCATGGGGGGAAGGGGGCTGGAGGTGGGGGAGAGGGGAGAGGTCTTTGCATATGGGTGTGTATGTGGCGGGATCAGAGGCGGGAGAGTGCATGTGTGGGTGTGTTTGTGTGGGTGTGGGTGTGTTTCTTTGTGTGTGTGTGTGTGTGTGTGTGTGTGTGTGTCTCTGCGTATGTGTGTGTGTGTGTGTTTAACAACTGCCATGGTTAGCGGTGCATACTGACGATCAGAAGATCGTAGGTTCCCAATCTATACTCCAGGATTGTTTCATCCTGTGTTAACTGACCTTGATGACCCGGACCTTGCAGGTGAGAAAGGGGAGGCGGAGGGAGGGGAGGGGAAGGGGGAGGCAGACGGCCGGAAGCACCTGTCTGGCTCCGACTTTCACCACGCCCAGTTCCAGGTCAACTTTCTGTGTGAGCATGAAGAGGTGGGTGAGACTGCAAGGGAAGAGAAGGTTTCGGGGTGGGGTGGGGTGGTTTCCTCCCCTTTGTTAATGATAATGATAATGATTATAGATAGTACTGATTTGGCACAAAGCTCCACTTTATTAATGATGATTATAGATAGTACTGATTTGGCACAAAGCTCCACTTTGTTGATGATAATGATTATAGATAGTACTGATGTGGCACAAAGCTCCACTTTGTTGATGATGATGATTATAGATAGTACTGATTTGGCACAAAGCTCCACTTTGTTAATGATTATGATAATGATTATAGATAGTACTTATATGGCACAAAGCCCCAATTTGTTAATGGTAATGATAATGATTATAGATAGTACTGATGTGGCACAAAGCTCCACTTTGTTGATGATAATGATTATAGATAGTACTGATGTGGCACAAAGCTCCACTTTGTTAATGATGATGATTATAGATAGTACTGATTTGGCACAAAGCTCCACTTTGTTAATGATAATGATTATAGATAGTACTGATATGGCACAAAGCTCCACTTTATTAATGATGATTATAGATAGTACTGATTTGGCACAAAGCTCCAATTTGTTAATGATAATGATTATAGATAGTACTGATGTGGCACAAAGCTCCACTTTGTTAATGATAATGATTATAGATAGTACTGATGTGGCACAAAGCTCCACTTTGTTAATGATAATGATTATAGATAGTACTGATGTAGCACAAAGCTCCACTTTGTTAATGATAATGGTTATAGATAGTACTGATTTGGCACAAAGCTCCACTTTGTTGATGATGATGATTATAGATAGTACTGATTTGGCACAAAGCTCCACTTTGTTGATGATAATGATTATAGATAGTACTGATTTGGCACAAAGCTCCACTTTGTTAATGATGATGATTATAGATAGTACTGATTTGGCACAAAGCTCCACTTTGTTAATGATGATGATGATTATAGATAGTATTGATTTGGCACAAAGCTCCACTTTGTTAATGATGATGATTATAGATAGTACTGATTTGGCACAAAGCTCCACTTTGTTAATGATGATGATAATGATAGTGATTATAGATAGTACTGATGTGGCACAAAGCTCCACTTTGTTAATGATGATAATGGTGATGATTATAGATAGTACTGATATGGCACAAAGCTCCACTTTGTTAATAATTAATGATAATGATGATAGATAGCACTTACATGGGGCAAACTCCCCGTATAATGGGCTCTAATCGCCTAACATGAAACAGTACACGTGTGCATAATCGCATACAACAACACATGAAGATACACAAGAAAACACATGCACACACACACACATGCACACATGCACACACGCACTCACACACACACACACACACACACACACACACACACACACACACAATGTATACAGTTGTCTAATATCACTTAATGTGGATAGACAGTCAATGAAAATGAACACACACACACACACATACGCACACACGCACACATACACTCACACACACACACACACACATACATACACAATGTATACAGTTGTGTGTAACATACTTTCGCACATGAAAAAACAATACATCATATATGTATCTGTATACATGAAGACAATGCTACAAATTGCAGTCACGAACAACACACATGCAGAAATACACACACACACGCACACACACACACACACACACACACACACAAAAATAATAAAATGATAAATAAATAAATTTGAATTTAAAAAAAAAAGAAAAGAAGATAAGAATGATAATGATAGCAATATGGTTTTTTTTTTTTTACATTTAATCATCTATCTATGCAAGAGGGCATAACAGTAAGTCAGTAAGTAATTCAAAGAAAGAAAGAAAAAAAATGTAAGTAGCAGCCACAAGGAGACATGTCAACATGTGTGTGTGTGTGTGTGTGTGTGTGTGTGTCCTGGCAGGGATGGCACGTGTCGGGCGATCCCCTCACCATGATGCCAGAGTTCAGTCTGGCCATCGAGGAGTTCGCTCCCTTCCTGTCGCGTATCTTGGCCATCGCCAAGTACAGCAAGCGACTGGCCCTAAACTGCCAGTCCCAGCCCCTGGGAAACCTCTACCTGCAGTGGCTGGAGAAGGTGAGTTGAGGCGAACTGGAATGAACACCGTCATTTTCGGTCTTGCAAGGAGCTACTGGAGTTTGTGGAGTGATGGCCTAGAGGTAAACTGTCCGCCTAGGAAGCGAAAGAATCTGAGCACACTGGTTCAAATCACGGTACAGTCGCCAATATTTTCTCCTCCTCCTCTAGACCTTTAGTGGTGGTCTGGACGCTGATCATTTGGATGAGACGATAAACCAAGGTCTCATGCGCAGCATGCACTTAGCATGTGTAAAAGAACCCACGGCAACAAAAAGGTTGTCCCTGGCAAAATTCTGTAGGAAAATCCACTTTGTTAGGAAAAACAAATAAAACTGCAAGTAGGAAAAAATAGAAAAAATATGGGTGGTGCTGTCAGTGTACGATGTGCTCTCCCTGGAGAGAGCAGCCCAAATTTCACACAGAGAAATCTGTTATGACAAAGAAAGAGAAATACAAATACATTTTTTTTTCATTCAAATATGACCCCTGCATCTTGTCAGCTGTGTGCGCCCTATCTGTGTCTGACCCCTACATCTTGTCAGCTGTGTGTGCCCTATCTGTGTCTGACCCCCTACATCTTGTCAGCTGTGTGTGCCCTATCTGTGTCTGACCCCTGCATCTTGTCAGCTGTGTGTGCCCTATCTGTGTCTGACCCCTACATCTTGTCAGCTGTGTGCGCCCTATCTGTGTCTGACCCCTACATCTTGTCAGCTGTGTGCACCCTATCTGTGTCTGACCCCTGCATTTTGTCAGCTGTGTGCGCCCTATCTGTGTCTGACCCCTACATCTTGTCAGCTGTGTGTGCCCTATCTGTGTCTGACCCCTGCATCTTGTCAGCTGTGTGCGCCCTATCTGTGTCTGACCCCCTACATCTTGTCAGCTGTGTGCGCCCTATCTGTGTCTGACCCCCTACATCTTGTCAGCTGTGTGCGCCCTATCTGTGTCTGACCCCCTACATCTTGTCAGCTGTGTGCGCCCTATCTGTGTCAGAAAACTAAATTCTGACCATCACTTTGGGCTTATCTGTCTTATCTAAGTCATTATACATGACAACATCGTTGATGAGAAAAATTCTCACCATTGCACTGAGCAGCAACACATCAGTCTTACCATTGTTTGATTCGACATGATTCACGTTCACCATGAAATCAAATTGAAACCAAACTGCATATTGCAGCTAATTTTGAACTGAACATGATCACAGTTGGCCCTTAGGCCATGAAAAAAGAGCAGTGTCTGAGTTGGGGATTCATTTATGGTGTGTAAGTCGAGAAATTGGAAGCAGAACGCAAAAGCAAAATGGTAGACGGGACTGAAAGTGGGGGGCATGCAGACTGTATTCTGATTGCACAAGTTAATGAACTGGGGCTTGACTACAGTGTACATTCAACTGAAGGCTATAAAATTGTATATTTTTTTAAAAAGGCCAAAAATTATGGCAAATTATTTTCTGAGGGCAATATAGCGTAAGCAAGACAATGCAATTTTGCATCCAGGCCTCGAAAGGGAAAAAATATTTTTAATACAAGATGATTTTCTTTAAAAAAAAATTTTTAAAAAGTAAAGTAAAGAGGGAGTGGAGAGCTGGAGTGGGGGGGGGGGGGAGATGAAAGAAAAGAAAGAAGAGACCAGAAAAAAAAAAAACCCAACTTTTTCTCGACTGCTTTTCATGTCCATTGATGATCGTTTCCTGTGCCCAGAGTCCTCAGATCGCCGAAGTGCGGGACTTCCAGCAGAGTTACCAGAAACTGCGACAGACCGTGGCAGAGGCAGATGCAGGTCGCACCATGGGCAACCTGGCCAGGTAGGGGTGAACAGTTGTGGTGCGTTAACCCTTTTGCTGTCTGGGAAATCTCCACCCTTTACCCACCAGGTTCGCCGTATCCAGTGATGGAACTCAGGAGAACACCTTCAGGTTAAAAGCTGTTCAGACAGGCACAGTAGCCAAGTGGTTAAAATGTTGGACTTTCAGTCTTAGGGTCCCAGGTTTGAATCTTGGTAATGGCGCCTGGTGGGTAAAGGGTGGTGATGTTTCTGATCTCCCAGGTCATCATATGTGCAGACTTGCTTGTGCCTGATCCCCCTTCATGTGTTTTTGCAATCAGAAGATCAGATACGCACATTAAAGATCCTGTAATCTGTCACCGTTCGGTGGTTATAGAAACAAGAACATAACCAGCATGCACACCCTTGAAAACAGAGTATGGCTGCCTACATGGTGGGGTAAAAATGGTCATACACGTAAAAGTCCACTCATGTACATATGACTGATCATGGGAGTTGCAGCTCACAAACGAAGAAGAAGAAGAAAACCTGTTCCAGAATACCCTATTGTTGGTTTTTTCCAGGTGTCACCTGCCGAACGGGCGCATGGTGTGGCTGTGTGAGCGGCACCGGCAGAACAGCAGAGTGACGGTGCTCAGCGACAGCGACACGGTCAGCAGCTCCCATCATGCCACAGAGACCATCGGCGTTGACTACTTCCTGCAGGCTCTGCGCGAGATGGGGCCCAACGCCAGCAGGCTTGACCTTCGTTGCGAATCTCGTTCTTCAGGTGAGCTGTTTGTGTCGGAGGTTGAATAGGGTAAAGGTTAAAGGTCCCACAGCCCTATATGGCCATTGAGGCAGCCAGGTCATGTCTAGGGTGTCTAGGGCTCGGCGTAGGAAGGTGAGGACCAACCCTCTCCTTTCAGCTGTTTTAACCTTTCCGTGCCAAAGTTGGGTACCCAGTCACACCAGGTTGGAGTGAGGAAAATCGGAGCGAGGTAAGTGTGTTGCCCAAGGACACAGTACCATTCCGAAAGAGGACCTGGAAGCCTGATCGCTGGTGAACACTGGGTCAGAAGTGCAAAGCATAACCAGTCCTGCCATGGTGTATTGGTGCAGCAGACTGGAGTAAAAAATAAAATAAAATTAAAAAAAAAACAGAGAGAAGGGGACAACTGTTGAGTTTGACGAGCTGTTGGCTTGTACCATTAACCTGTTCAGTGCCAGAGAATTCGTGAAAAGACTGACCTTTCAGTGCCATAGAATTTTGTCAAAGGACTGACTCTTCAGTGCCAGAGAATTTTGTAAAAAGACTGACTCTTCAGTGCCAGAGAATTTTGTCAAAAGACTAACCCCTTCAGTGCAAAGAATTTTGTAAAAAGACTAACCCATTCATTGCCAGAGAATTTTGTCTGACTCTTCAGTGCCGACGCTGGGACTGCGACGGACGAACCCGGGTGTGGCCGTGTATGGGGGAATCTAAATGAGCGGCGTGGGAGTAATGCCACTGAAACGGCGCAGATGATGGGGCAGCAAAAAAAAAAAAAAAAAAAAAAAAAAAAAAAAAAAAAAAAAGACTCTTCAGTGCCAGAGAATTTTGTCAAAAGACTAAGTCATACTAACCCCTTCAGTGCCAGAGAATTTTGTAGAAAGACTAACCCCTTCAGTGCCAGAGAGTTGTGTCATAATCACTCAGTCATGGAGCCAGACCATGGGAGCATCCCCTTCAGGGTGGAGACCACCACCACAGCTCTCCAACAGGAGGTTTGTTTGTTTGTGTGTTTGTTTCGTTTTTTGGTTTTTTTCTTTGATAGGAATGGTTGTTTTGCTGTTTGCAGGCCCCACACCACTACCCCCCACTCCAGAAGAAGATGCTGTCACCCCCCAGCCTCCTGACAGTGCCCCGTCTTCCAGCAAGGTGAAGGACACCTCATCAAGTGATACCGCTTCAGCCCCTCCACCCCAAATCAGCAAGCGAACCTCCAAGTCCAAAATGAAGAGCGTGAGGCCGTTGTCCGAACAGCCAGAGAGACCTCTACAGCGGCAAGCATCCCAGCTGAAGTTCACTCCAAACAAGAGTCGGGCCTGCGCTGTTATGTGATTGGCTGCTGATTCCTTGTCTTGGAGCCAGTGTGTAATGTGCTGTGATTGGTTTCTTGATGGCTGCTGTCTTCTTGAAGCCAGTGTGTAATGGTCTGTGATTGGTTTCATGATGGCTGCTGTCTTCTTGGAGCCAGTGTGTAATGTGCTGTGATTGGTCGCTTGATGGCTGCTGTCTTCTTGGAGCCAGTGTGTAATGTGCTGTGATTGGTTTCATGATGGCTGCTGTCTTCTTGGAGCCAGTGTGTAATGTGCTGTGATTGGTCACTTGACTGTCTGCAGTATGCATGCTGTTGTTGTTGATTTGCTGTTTGGTTTCTTCTCCGTTCCTGTTTTGGCTGAGGGAGGGGGCAAGAGGGCTCAAAAATATACAAATAATTTGAAACGTTCAGTTCTGAGTAAAGGAAGCTATCTTTGAAACGTAAAGAAACCTATCTCCTGTGTGTATCCAGAGATAGAGAATCTTTTCCAGCAAATTGATCCTTGTCATTGTTACTGCAAAAAAAGCTGAAAGGAATGGCATATCAGCAGTAAAACTAAATGCATAACACCTGTTAATTTAGACAGACAGAAAATACAGAAAAAAAACTTAACCGTATTAAGAGCACAGGAACAGGAGTCATGATGGCTGCCGGAAAAAGAGGGCGCTAGTCAGGGGGGCAAAGGGGAGGTTACCTACTTCCGGGAGGTTATCGGCCATAGCTACTTTCGTTTTCTCTGCATAGGCTGATAGTTGTTTGTACAGGACAGGAATGTCAGACCCCTGCCAGAGTCTGCACTAGTGGGTCACGGTAAGTATGTTACTTAAACGTAAATTTAGGAAGAAAATTTCCTTTTACTCGTTCGTTTTCTGGAATTTTTGTTTTGTTGTTTGTTGTTGTTTTAGTGTTACAGGTTTTGAATGAAAGAAGGGTTGTCATGTTATGAAAGTGTTCTGACATGCTTGAATAATTTTCTGACAAGAACAGATTTTTTGCTGCCAAGATGATTTTGTTTTCTGCTTTGACAAAAGCAAGTTACCAATGAGCTGATCATGAACGTTTATGAGTGTGTATCACCAGTGTGCTTGCACGTTCACAGACAGTATCGAATCAAATCACTCTAACCCCTTTAAACCTTGGTAAAATGAGTTCCGTGTGGCAGGGGTTTGAAGTGCGCTCTCTACGTTTTTTTGTGTAGCTACTGGTGGTGTGATTGATTCAGCTGGACAAATATAACGCAGTTCCTGGAGAAAGAAGTCCAAATTCGGAACCATGAGTGATGCCTTGACCTGTAAGCTCTGTCTGACATCAGTGAGGTGAAAGCCTTCCACTGGCGAGCACACATCATCAGCAGTAGCGAAGGGGTTAATGTTGTTGCTGATATAGGGCTGATGTCTACCTCTGAAATCAAAGGTATTCACATGGCCATGTTTTAAGCTTGGATGTTGTAGACAACATGTTGCAGTGATTTGGTTTTAGATAAAGAATCGGGGGGCTTTCAAATGCTCAGTTTTACACACCTGGACTGTTTGAACTTGAATACCTCCATTCACATGATGAAATAGAGTGGCAGTTGCCATGTATCAGTGTGGTGGGGTTTTTTGGTGTTTTTTTTCTTTTCTGTTTAATGCTGTGAACAAAGTAATATTTCTTTTTATTTAATGAATTTTTTGTTTACAACTTTGTATTTATAAGTTAAATCACACATTTCTGATGGCATTTTTTTGTATTGATATGTATAATGATAATGAATATGATGATATATACATGTCGTGTTTATCTTTTTACTGTCAAGAATTTGTTTTACTGGTGGAGATTTTCCTGTGATGTTCAGTTGAAATCAGCATTCCATCTTTTTTATCAGTTGGGACTTACTTCTAAAATACAATATGTTTTACTGACTGAATGTTTACTTTGCTCGACAAACTGACACATATTTATCCTTGATTGCTCAGGAATCACCAGATTGTTACTTCCTTGCATGAGTACTTAATGTCCATTCTTGTGGGAATGTCTTTTTAAAAATCAACTGAGAACTCTTTCTTGAATGAACATGTATTGCCGGTTCTTGAAGAATTGTGTGCACTTTTCATCCTCTTTTATCAATTGTTTTGTTGCTCATAATGACTGCTGTGATCACTTTTATAAGTTTTTAAAATTTTATAACTAAATGGGTTGTTGCTGTTGTAGGGTTTTTTTGGGGGGTTTTGTTGTTTTTTTGCATTTTATTTTCTGTATTTCATTGATGATTAGAGATACTTGGGAGTGATGCTGCTGCTGCTGGCTATGGGGGCCCATTTGGGTTTGCAACGACTTGACAAAGCCATACTCTCACAGTATACAGCCAGCCATGGGCTAAAAAAAAACCCACAACCACCACCTAACTTTGATGGGCTTGAACTTACGCCCTTCCAGTTGTCAGTCCATGACATTAACCGCATTGCACCCAACAGCTGGTTTGTATGATATATATGTATGTGTATACAAACTGGGCATTGTTTCACCTGATTGACTGTCCGTCCATCCTCTTGTCTCTTGTGCTGTTTAAAAATCTGCTGATGATCTTGGTCTACGCCAGTACACGTTAAATTACTTTAGCTCACCTATACACTATGTTTTAGGTCTATACTTATGTGTGCATATATAGATATATACATCAGTGCACTTACGGATATTTTTTGGTACAGTCTATACATACTGACTTGACACTGATATCATTGCATCTGTGATTGTACTTTCTTGTTTCCAACAAATTCAGCCATTCTATTGCTCTCTTCTAAATACTTCTTCATATGTTTTGTACATTCGTGGTGGATTTGTCTGTCAGATTTAACATTAAGCTTGCTGTTGATGTTGTTTATGGTTTATAATTACCCAGATAGATAATAGGGTTTTGTATAAGTTTAACACACTCTTTCTTGCTGTTGATAGGTCATTAAAAGATGTTTTTGCCTTTTGTTAATAGATAATGGCCAATCGTTGAGCCGTACGTATGCGCTCTCATTCACACACACACAGTTGCACGGACACTCGTAGTCATCCAAACAAGCCATGAAAAAAAAACCCACCTGTATATTGTCTTCAATGTGGCTGTCACATTGTGCACTTCAGTGTGAATAGCAAGGCCCAGGCTCATTGCAAATGATGATCTGAACATCATCGGTGAGTTATTTTCAACAAGTATCCTCTCGATAAGAATGGAAGACAGAACCGTTATTTCTAACATGTATCCCTCTCTTTTACAGTGGAAGACAAAACCATTATTTCCAACATGTATCCTCTCTTTTGGAATGGAAGACAAAACCAGACTCTCTTCTTTCACTCCTGTAGTTCCTGTTGACATATGTTGTTGTTGGTGGGTTTTTTTGTTTTTTTTTGTATGGTCGTTTTGGAGATACAGCACGATGCTGAAGTACATGTAGTACTATATATTATGTATTCTGTATACATATATACTGTGTTCACATTCCTTGATTTATTATATATTTTAGACTTTTGGTAGGTTCTCAACGCTTGACCTGCACATTGGGTCTGGAATCTGCTGCTTTTTTTTTCTTTTGTTTTTTTTCTTTATTTTGTTTTTAAGCAGATGTGGTATAGCGATCATGGCTCCGTCAGCATGCTTAAGTATCTCCTTGAAACCATGTTTTCTTTTGTTGCTGTTGTTGTTTTTTTAACTTTTGTGGTCTGAATTTAACAAGGCAAATGGAGCAGAAATTTGTGATAACATTTTTAGTTTTGAGTTGTCAGGAATGGGAGAGGTTTTTTTTTGTTTTTGTTTTTTTTATTTGCCAACACTATCTACCACAGCATGTGAATGACTGGTGCAAAAGCGCTTTGATTTGTGTATGCACAAGAGTCAGCGCTATATAAATGCCATAATCATTATCATTATTTTTATAGCACCATTTCAGTGGCATGGTCCCTCCTTCCCCCCTTTCCCCACCTCCTCCCACAATAACCCCCCACTCTCTCCCCTCCCCTCCCCCCCCCCCCTCCCCTCCCCTCCACCCCCCTCCCCTCCCCTCCCTCCCCTCCAGCCTCCACTACCCTCCACGGCCCTCCCACCCATCCATGGGACATTATTCCCCTCTGACACAGTGATACCTGGCTTGGATGTGTTTGGGTTTTTTTGTTGGATGATGATGATGATGATGATGTGTGTGGGAGTGGCGTTTGTGTCACAGGGTGCGCGGGTAGGGAGCAGTTGTTGTGGAGGAAACTCCTTTGTGCCTTGGTGAGAAAGTGCCTCGGGGCCCAGCAGTGGTTTTTTGGGGTTTTTTCTTCTTTTTTTTTTTCTCTTTTTTTTTTTCTTTTTTTTTTGACTCCTGTGTGTATGAACAAAGTTAGTTAGTTAGCAACTTCTGTAAAAATGAAATAGACACTGAAATCTTTTAATGTATGCAAGCAGATGCTCCAAATGTTTTACACATCTGTTGTCTGTAGTGTTTTAACATACAGAGCCGTGTGCTGGGGGGGGAACCTGACCAAACATGACAAAGACAGGTTGGAAAAAGTCATTAGGAAAGCGGGTGGGGTGGTGGGTATAAGACAAGACACCTTTAGCGACATGCACAATAGAAAACTGACTGACAGACTAATAACAATTTTGACCGACGTAAGACACCCACTACATGATGACATTAATAGCAGAAGGTCAGACATAAGTGGTAGGTTTAGAGCTCCACGCGCAAGAACATCTCGATACATTAATTCATTTATTCCTACAGCCATTCGCGCACACAATCAAAACATCCAATACACTAAGTGAACCCTCCCACCCCCCAAGCCCCCTCGCCACAGCAACACCTGAACTTCACCAGCAGACGAGTGTATGGGAGCAGACATTATGCGTGCATGTGGGACTGAGCGGGTGAGCACGGGCAAGCAAGCATTTTTGTGTGTGTGTGATCGGAAGTGATTTTTAAATATTTTCTTATTTTACTTGGATTTCATGTATCTTAATGTTAATGTTCTAATCTTATTGGCGTGACATATGTTATGTGCATGCATACGTTGTTTGTGTGTGTGTGTGTGTGCGTTTTACTTATATATACGATTTATTCCCTTGATGTTTTTATTTATGTATTGTTGTACAATACCTTATGGTCTTAACGTGTGTGTGTGTGTGCATGTGTGTGTATGTGTGTGTGGGTGTGTGTGCGTGCGTGCGCGCATGTCATTTTTGGTAATCTTATACCCTTTTTTTGTTGGATGTTTTCATTTGTTAATGTTGTTGTGCAATACCCTATTGTCTTAACATGAGTATGTGTGTGTGGGGGGTGGGGGGGTTAGTATATCGTCAGCTATTGGGAATTCTTATTTGACTAGTTTTAATCTCTTCTTATGTTGCGCATGATTTTATGCCAGTGTTTACAATGAGCCTGTGATTGCACAACTTAATTTCCATGTGGATTAATAAAGTGTTTTTGATTTGATTTTTTGATTTGATTCAACACTACTTATGGCACTGTACATTTACTCAGCTCTTTTGGGGGGACTTAGAGAATGTCTTGAAGGAAAAGTGTGAAAATTGTGCAAATGTAAAGTTTAATATAGAGTTAGTATTATTTGGAAATGATGATGTTACAAAAACAGGTGAAATATTTGACTATATCATTCTAGTGGCGAAACATTTCATTTATAAATGCAGAATAAATAAAATCAAACCATGAATAAAGTACTTCCTAACAGACCTAAGAAACATATATAAAACCGAAAAATATATACACTCGATGGAAATGATGTCCATAGCATTTTCTAGAAAATGGTGCCCTTACATAAAAATGATTGAAGGCAACGAGGAGGAGTAGAGACAACCACGAATGTAACATTTGTTCTTTTATTTATTTTTTTTCCCTTTCATTTACTTACTTGTTTTTAACAGTGCATGTGACGTTTTTGTTTTTTTCTCGGTATGAAGACAGTGTTGTGTCATTTTCCTGATTTGCAGTTTAGGTGGTGCACAGTAGCAAATATTGTCGATTCCAGATGTTGGTTTTGTATGTCCGTCTGTATGTATTAAATGTTAAACTCGAATAAAATTATAGTCTCTTTTATTTAACAGCCTGGTGTCTCCTGCATATGATATTGGTAGGAAACGTTTCAGTGTGCACAAGAGAGAGACAAGACAAGACAAATTCTTTATTTCAAGGATAATGGATAAGCACTGGTGTGCTTTTTTTACATCCAGTCCCCGCCCTGAATAAGGTCTACACTACACAATATTAAATGAAATGAAAGCATGGTTGGTTTGTTTTTGTTTGTTTGTTTTTTTTAGGTTTGCCCGGACTTTCTTGGGTTAACCACCGTTTTATTTTGTATATAAATTACACAATCAACTAAACAACATGGAAATAATCAAACCAATACTTGGCACTCCATAATAACTGTGTCATAGTAATCAGTAGCATTTATGGAATAAGTAAAACTTTTTTTCTTTTCTTTTTTTAATAAACATTTTTATTCAAGTTTAACATTTAATGAATGCATATATACATACAGGCGGACATACAAAAATTGTATTTGTAATTATCAATAATATTATTTGTTATTATACATTATTTAAACTATAAAGCAGGAAAACAACAACACAACATTGTTTTTATACAGAAAAAAAAAACACAAATAAAGTAATATGCACTGCATAAAAATGTAAAAAAAAGGAAAATAATTTTTAAAAAAAGAAAAAAAAAGAACAACGTTACATTCGTGGTTTTCATTCCTCCTCCTCCTCGTTGCCTTCGATCATTTTTATGTATGGGTACCATTTTCCAGAAAATGCAATGGACATCATTTCCATCGAGTGTATATATTTTTCGGTTTTGTATATGTTTCTTAGGTCTGTAAGGAAGTACTTTATACATGGTTTTATTTTATTTATTCTGCATTTATAGATGAAATGTTTCGCCACTAGAATGACATAGTCAAATATTTCATCTGTTTTTGTATTATCATCATTTCCAAAGAATACTAACTCTATATTCAACTATACATTTGCACAATTTTCGCACTTTTCGTTCAAGACATTTTCTAAGTCCCCCCAAAAGAGATGAGTAAATGTACAGTACCATAAGTAGTGCTGAATTGTGTCTATGTCATTTTTACAGAAATTACACATGTCGCTATTTGTTATTCCCATCTTTTTAAGTATTTTGTTTGTAACCAATATACCATGACATATTCTAATCTGGAACCATTTCAATTTTACTTCCTTTATGTTTTTCACTTTTTTCAAAGTCGTATCCCAATTTATTGCAATATCTAGTTTTTGCTCCCACTTGATAAAAGAATTTATATTATATATAAAAATCGGTTCAAGTAATATATCATAATATGTTTTAGATCCTTTCTTCACCTTAGCTATTATCTGTAGTGCTTTTGGTTCTTTATTGCATGTTTTATCTGTGATAGTAGTATTGTTTGTGCTTAAGTAACTTTTAATGGAGCGTATAAATCCCATATACAGTAAATAATTAACTTTAACATCATATTTTTCTGTGAAATCTTTATGAGTAAGGAAGCACCCGCTTTCATGTACAATATCTCTAACCAGGAAAATACCTTTACTTGTCCAGTTTTTTAAATAAACTGTCTTATTACCAACTTTAAATTTATCATTATGAAAAAGTGGTTCTGCAAGTGCCTCTTGTGCTTCTTTTAGCCTAACATGTTATGTAAAATTCACATATGCCCAATATACATCTTTCCAGAATCTATTACATTCAACGTTTACAAATTTTTCTTGGTCCATACAGGTCCAGGGTGTTGATTTCTGGGGATTTGACTAAGAGTATTTTTTTCTACTTTGCTGTTCCTGTGTGTAGTTTCCTAACCCATGATATTTTTAAAGCCTCTATGTGCTTTCGTATATTTGGAATACCCAAACCTCCATTTCCTACATTATGTACTGTACATTTTCTTTTAATCTTATCTGTTTTATCATCCCATATAAAGGCATAGCACAGTTTCTGCAGTTGATTTATCTCTTTGTCCGGGGGATTGGGGAGAAGAATCCATAAGTAAATGAGTTTTGAAAGTATAAGTGATTTTAAAATAGCAATTCTACCGAGGGGTGTACATATGTACATGTTTTGACCAAATCTTGAAAAGCTTCTTAGCTTCTATCAATTTATCTCCTGTATTCACTTATTTTTGATAGATCTTCTGTGAACCAGATGCCTAAAAGTTTATATTTTGGGGGGTTCCATTTCATTTTCTTTTCTAGTAAATACCGGTGTTTTGAGTTCTTCACTGTCCCTAACCAGACATTCATTGTTTTATCATAGTTAATTTTTAGCCCTGAAAATTCTTCAAATCCCTCTAGTGTTTCAAACAACTTTTCATACGATTCTTTATCTCCTTCTAATGTGAATGTCGTATCATCAGCAAACTGACTAATTTTAAATATGGTATCTAAGAGATTTATACCTTTAATATCTTCATCTTCCCTAATCTTGCACGCCAGGATTTCTGAGCATAATACAAACAGGTAGGGTGAGATTGGATCTCCCTGGCGGCATCCTCTTTGTATTTTCAAGCCTTTGGATACTGTACCGTTCACAATGACATATAATTTTATATCCTTGTAAAAGGTGTGAATCCATTTACATAAATCGAAACCAGATCCAAAGGCTTTTAATACTGTGTTCATAAGACCAATTTAATGAATCAAATACTTTTTCGAAATCTATTGATACTAACAAGCCTGGACGGCATTAATTGCCTAAGTAATGCAAAATGTCAAACGGGTTTCTTATGTTATCACCAATATATCTACCTGGAATAAAACCTGTCTGATCTTCGTGTATTAACTTTGGCAGAACTTTCTTGATTCTATTAGCTATGCACGCAGATCCTATCTTACAAGCGACATTTAGTAACGAAGTAGGTCTCCAGTTCTGTAAATATTCTCTTGGTTTATCTCCCTTTGGTAAACATGTAATTATCCCTTCTTTTTGTATAATTGACAGGTCTACCTTTTTAAAATCTTCATTCAGTGATCAAACTACAAAGTCCCCTTTGTCCTTCCAGAAAAATTTATAGAAGGTTACAGTCATTCCATCTGTGCCTGGACTTTTATCGTTTTGCATTCCTCTTAGTGTTTCTGTAGCTTCCTGTTTAGTTATGAGTCCTTCTAGTTGCTCTGATTCCAGTTCATCCAGACTGGGCAAACTTTTAACATTACTGCTAATGTCTATGTCTTTTACTTCCTGTTCTCTGTATAGATCTTCATAATATAGTCTCGTCGCCTCTAAGATCTCGTCTGTTTCTGTCAGAATATTACCTTGAGGTGTGATCAGTTTCAACATTTGTTTACTCACAAAATGTCTTTTTTCTAGATTACAAAAGTATTTAGTCACCTTTTCACCCTGAGATGCCCACCTTGCTTTTGACCTTAATGCGATCCCTTCCAATTTTATTTTTCGTAGCTGCACTAGTTCTTCTTTTTTCTCCTGCAATTCTCTGGCTAAACTATGTGTACCTATTTCTTTATCGATTCGCTGTATTTCTTTTTCTAGTGTTTCCTCTTTTTCTATAAGCTGTCTTTTCTTTCTTTTACCAAAAGATATTGTTTTAGTTCTTATTTCCATTAATAATACATCCAGATAGAGTTGGTCGCTTAAGGTTAACTGAATTTCATTATTAGGTATCTTGTCTAAGTTTTCTCTTGAATATGGTAGCACTGCATATTGGTCCTTTACTTTTTCTATTGTTTCTTTCACTAACTCTACATATTCATTGCCCCTAAGCAAAGATGAATTAAATTTCCAAAATGTTTTTCTTCTGGGTTCTGTGTTGAATTGTCGATCGACTGTAATTAAGGAATGGTCACTTCTGTAACCATAGGTGATATCTGCATCCTTAACATTGGTGATCAAATTATCAGACAATAAAAAGAAATCTAGTCGGCTTTGTTGCAAGGGGGTTGGTCTTCTCCAGGTGTATCTTAGAACTTCATTATTTAATTCTCTCCATATGTCGACTAACTGTAAGTCATCCATCATCTTTATTACTGTTTCTTGTGCTGCCATATTGTTTACATGCTTATAGTTGTAATAGTCTAAGCTAGGATTCATAACTAAATTCCAGTCACCTCCTATTATCACATTATCAATAGCTTGTTCTTCAATCTTAGTATGAATTTCTTCAAAAAATACAGGGTCGTCTGTTAGGTCCATACACATTGACCAAAAGGACTTCCATGTTGAATGTTTTTAATATCAGAAATATATAATTGCCCTGAATGTCTATAATCGTTTTTTGTATATGAAACTCAAAGTTATTATTTAACAAAATAGCTACCCCTCGTGATCTAGAATTGTTCGACGAAAAAACACATTCATAACCCCATTCTACCCTAATCTGTCTGTCCATCTTCTTAGTAAAATGTGTGTCTTGTAAAAAGTATACCGAATATTGCTTTTGTCTTAAATACTGTAAGACGTCTTTCCTTTTCTGAAAATTTCCCAATCCCTGACAGATTAGAGATGATATCTTAAGGTTAACCATTGAGAATTATTTTTGGTCTGTATATATCGTACCCCCTTTCTTCCAAAGTGTAATCGTGATTTCCACCCATAACATGTTCTTCTGATAAACAGACATAAAAATGAAAAATATGTATACTAATATCACTTAGCTGAACAAAAGGAAACAAACAATATTCATCCATTTTGGAGAAGTAAATGCCGAGATAGAAAAGTAATAATCACACAAAGACAAATCCTCTCTCTCCCTCCCTCTCTCTCTTTTTTGCGTGTGCACACCACGGATTGTTCGTTCCTTATGAACTAACCACTCAAATGGAAAAGAACGTTTACAAAAATGCGAAGCTTCGCATATATTTTCCACTTCTTTCTCTTTTTCTTCTTGCCCGTGTATCTCGGTTGTGTGTTTGTACCTCTCACGTATTGAGTGTGTCGTATTCGGTGGTGTGTGTGTGTGCGCGCGCGCAAGTGCGCGTGTGTGTACGCCTGCATACCAGTATCTGTGGTTGTAAGGGGTTAGAAAAAGAAACAAAAGCAAAGACACACACACATCACCAGTGTCTCTCAATTATGTACGTCATACCAATTCTGTAACAATATCATGGTATTATGTGACTCGAACATTAAAACAATTCAACAAGAGTATCAAATGATATGACCATCTTATGCATCACAAGATTTCTCTTTGTACCTCATACACATCGAGTGTGTCGTTTCCGGTGGTGTGTTTGTGTGTATGTGTGCGTGCGTGTGTGTGAGCGTGTGTGTGCGTGCGTGAGCGCGTGAGTGTGCGTGTGTGTGCGTGTGCGCGTGCGTGTACGCGCATGTGTGTGAGCGTGTGTGTGTGTGTCTGTGTGTGTGCATTTGCATTTGAGTGTATCTGTGCTTGTGGTGGGTTTGGAAAAAAAAGTTTGTTTTTTAAACAAAACAAACCTAGCACCAATTCCTTGCTCAGATATGTTCATTATGATAATACAATAGTAACATCATGGCAATATGAATCACAAAAAATATACAAATAATCCAGTAACACAGTATCATATCAGACAGACAACCATCTTATGCATTACAAGTGAGTGAGAGTGAGTGAGTGTGCGCGCGCGCGTGTGTGTATGTGTGTGCGTACTTGTGTGTGTCCGCGCACGCGAGTGTGGTTGGTTTACAAGTTAACATGATTCAACTTAAGCATTACATGCTATTCAATGTTCGCAATATTAACATTTTTACCCGTGCACTCTTCGATGTTGAAGTGAGAAATCAAATCCACCCGAATGGGTATACCGGCTTGTGACTTTGTGCACTGTCTCTGGTTCGACATTCTTATATTCTAATTAACATTTTTACCCGTCTGCAGTACAAAACATACGTGAGAAAGTCCAAAACGGGTGAAAATGTTAATTATATATATAAGTTTGTCGACTATAGTAGACGATTTTAAAACGAACTTGTGGAGATTAGAAAGGTGTCTAAAAAGGGATGCTGTTTGGGGCATTCCATGCACCCAGCAAGGGGCTTGGAAAGAATGGGGGATACGCAAAGTGAAAGAAAAAATGTGACCCATGGGTCAGTTCGAACTTACCCGTCTGTGTTACAAAACATACATGAAAACGATTAAGACGGGAGTGTGTATATATACACAAGTTTGGGTCAGTACTCGTAATGAAACGTGTCTCGATTCTAAACGCCGGTATGTCCGAGTTCGTGGGGCATTCCATGCATCAAGCAATGGGCTTGAAATAGAAAAATTCGTAAAGAAATCGGGAAGCTTGTCGCTGTCATATCTCCAGGAGCGGACATGCGCGAACGAGACGTATAAGACATTTCGATCGAAAGCGGTCAGTGTACGCGATCGCATGGTTATTTAAAGTGAAGACGGAATGAACTGCACCATGCTTCGCGAGAGGATGAAAACAGAGTGGGGGACGAGACAACAGGTTGTGATCCTAACGTGAACATGACTGAAAATAATAAAACAGCTTGCATGAAACACCGTCACGTGTGTGCGACGTCAAAAGAGTGACGGCAGTCTCCTGTGGTGGGTCCGTTCTTTTCGGCCTGTTTCGTTGTACGTCCTTGCTCGGTTCCGACAGCACTGACCAGGTACACGTGGAAACCGCACACCATTCCCTGTATTGCAGTGCTCAAATGCGTTGCACAAAGGACTTCACATTAAAAAATGAGCGGGACTGGTGAAACTGACCTTCCTTAACAACGTGCTGTGCAGAAAAGTCACATACCGAAATAGGAAAGTGCATTTTAACGGCCGAGTCAGTGTCCGTGCTGAACTTAACCGTTTCAATTGGACAGCTGCACGTCCCTTTCTCGTCAGTGATGCTTTGGCCGGCAGTGAATGTTCAAGTCAGTGATTTCACATGTGTGTGTGTGTGTGTGCCGGTGTGTGTGTGTGTGTGTGCCGGTGTGTGTGTGTGTGTGTGTGTGTGTGTGTGTGTGTGTTGAGAACTTCATTCCGTGATTGTCCGTGGTGTGTGTTAGCTTGTTTCCTCGACAGCACGCGTCACATACGTGTGTGCTGTGTCCTGTGTTGCATGTCAGTATGCTCCTGGTCTTCCGTGGAGAACTGAGGGCGAGACATAAAATATTTAGCTCCGCAGATGGCCATTCTTTCCGTACGCACACAGTTGTTCATGTTACGTTCGGAACCCATCAGTTGTCTAGTCCTCCACTCTTGTTTTCATCCTCCCGCTGAAACACGGTGCAGTTCATTCCGTCGTCTTCACTTCAAGTACAAGATTGTCAGTGCACAGTAACCTCTTTCCTACGTCCCCTTCGTGCACATCCACTTCGGCAGACAGGACAGGTCGTGCATGTACAATCACAACATTCTTTCAACATGTGTCTGGCAGTGTACAGTGGCAGGTTCATTCCGTGTTTGCCAGTGTGTCCGTATAGTTGCCGCGGGGGCTCAGGCTGACTTCATTCCGTGACATATGATGTTGTGCGAGCCAGTGTACACTCACAAGTTCATTCCGTGATAATGTGTGTAGGGTTGACAACTTATGGTTCCGGGATTGTGTGTGTAGGCACTGACAACTGACTTCATTTCGTGGCGCACCGAACCACGAAATGAAGTAAGGTATGTATGAATATGAGTAAAGGTTACCATATTTACATGAGTGTCACTCTTCACATGTTCTTAGTGAAGGGTTGTTGTGTCATGCACTCATGTAGACTCGTACCACTCTCACGTCCAATTCTCCATTCAATTCTTTCATTCAATTCCAAACCCAAGCAAATACCTCAGGACTAAGATGCTCCAACAGGCGTTCTTGCCCGCTGCCTGTCAGCCTCACACACACATTCAGAGGGTGCTCCTAAGTCACCCAAGTCTCTCCTCTTCCACAAAGCACCTGCTTGCTCTGTGATGTTGTCTCTCCAGTGGTTGGAGCCAGAGTGACCCAGTGCTCTTAGAAAATGCCCAAGGTACTATTTCCATTCTTCCTCAACACATTGTTGTACCCTCAGATTTAGTCCCCAAAATACTATTGTTCATATAATTATGTCAGAGATGTATGGTTTTCTGTGTATGTGTGTGTGTGTGTGTGTGTGTGTGTGTGTGTGTGTGTGTGTGTGTGTGTGTGTGTTCACTGCCTCAGTCTCGTCTGTCAGTCTGTCAGTCAGTCTCTCTATATCTAATCTATCTATCTCCCCCCTCTCTCTCTCTCTCTCTCTGTCTCTCTCTCTCTCTCTCTCTCTCTCTCTCTCTCTCTCTCTCTCTCTCTCTTCCTCCTTCCCCTCTCCCTCTCTCCGCTGCCTCAGTCTCATCTGTCAATTAATTAATTAATTGCAATGTTTTTAAAAGCGAATATGTGAAATGCTTTTATTTGAGAACATATGTTTATTACTCTTGTTTGATCAAGTTATCTGCGTGTGTGGGGTGGGGTGGGGGTGGGGGTGGGGGATGCGGTGCGGGTGTGTGCTGATTATCTGGTTGTGGTTTTCCGCAATTCATCTTTATTCTTATCTTATCTGTCTATTATAATCAATGTGCAGTATAGTAGGCTACGTTTACAATTATATTCAAATAATGTTTCTTAATTCTTTCTGTTTTTACATTAAGAATACTAGTTATTACCTGCAGTGTGTGGATGTATGTATGAAACGATGTATGTGATATTTTTTACATTTGTATCTTCGTAATATTTGTTGGGGCTGTTGTTGGCTTTTACAGTTATGGTCCCCATGTTGTTTACTTGTCTATGTTGTGATAATGCACCTGACCAAATTTCTCCAGTTGGAGATAATAAAGTTATTCTTATCTTATCTTAGTCTCTCTCTCTCTCTCTCTCTCTCTCTCTCTCTCTCTCTCCCTCCCTCCCCCCCCCCCCCTCTCTCTCTCTCTCTCTCCACTGCCTCAGTCTCTTCTGTCTCTCTCTGTCTTTATTTGTCTCCATGTACCTGACAGTGCCTTGATTCCTCATCCGTCTGCCTCTACTAGGAGGGGGATGGGGAAGGGGGGCAGGGGATGGGGGGAGTGCGGGGGGGCGGGGAGGGGGGGGGGAGGAGATCGATCACTGAACAGCGACTTACGATGCATGACATAGCTACCTGACATTTCACCACTGAGACGGCAGTACTGATGTCTTTCCTTCACCTAGTAAAACAACCGTTGATGGCTGTTGTCAAAAAGGTTTCCATACATGTTACAACAGCCCTCCTTCACTACAACACCCCTACCCCCACCTCCCTCCCGGCGGCCCACCCTCACCCTCTCCCTCTCCCTCTCCCTGCCCCTGCCCCTGCCCCGTCGCGGCGGCATCCCTCTCCCCACCCCCTGCCCCCGCACCTCCTCCCCCACCCCCCACCTCCAACCCCTACCGTGCTTTCCCGCCCGGCTACACGGCAGGTATCCATCATGCAATGACGATGACGGAATGTTCTGGAAGCCTTGAAGAATCGATGATTGAAGGGTGGGGTTGGGGAAGTGCGAGGCACTATATATTGACTGGCAGGGAGAGAAGTCTTGGCAGTTAGCATATATATTTATATAAGACGCTTCAGATCGTCCGCCTTGCTTCAGTCAGAAAGGGAGGGAACGCCTGCAAGTGCTCAGTGAATTCTTCTGTCCTGATAGGTTGAAGCCGACTGGTGACCAAGGTGTACTGACACGTTCTGTAAGGTCAGTTCTAACAGACTGGGTGTACTGGTACAGATAATTTTGGTAGGTTAGTGGGGTACGTTGTGTGTCTGTGTCTGTGTCTGTGTGTCTGTGTCCGTGTGTCTGTGTGTGTCTGTGTCTGTGTCCGTGTGTGTGTAATTGTGTGCGTGCATGTGTTTGTGTTCGTTCTTTAGTCCAACGTCTTTTCACTATAAGTGTGTGTCTGTGTGTGTAAACATATTTGGTTCGTTGCCTGCGAAATTCTAAATCTTCGTTTTTGTCTGTCTGTCTGTCTGCCCCGGCTGTCTATATGTCTGTCTCAGTATCTGTCTGTCTGTCTGTCTGTCTGCCGCTCTCTCTCTCTCTCTCTCTCTCTCTCTCTCTCTCTCTCTCTCTCTCTCTCTGTGTGTGTGTGTGTGTGTGTGTGTATGATGTATCTATTTACGTATTTGTATGTATCTGATATAATTTGAGAATTTCTTTTGTGGGCTATTATGATTCCTGTATTGCGTGTTCGTTTTTTCTCTTTTTATGATGGCAAGATGAAAGCAACCCTAACTTATATAATCATTCCTTCCTTTAAAAAAAAAAAAAACAAAAACTAAGATGATTATTAATCTAGTAGCATCATCACTGTCTCTCTGTATCTGTCTCTTTCCGCTGATTTCAATGCCTGCTTTTTCAATGCCGTGTATACCCGGTGCACACGCACACAATCACCCCCCACCCACCCCCACCCCCGGCCCCCAGATGAATTCAAGATTGTACGTACATAATTACATGCCGGCGTACACTACACAGAGAGAGAGAGAGAGAGAGAGCAAACGTTTACAGACGTGCTGCAGGTGCGAACTCTTGTTGCCAGGCATTGTCACTGTTTAACTTTACCTGCTGTGGGAATGTTCACGTCAGTGTATGCGTGTGTATATACATACATCTGATTTGATTTGCGGATCATCTTTTCCACAGTTGGACTGGATGATTCTCAATAACTTGAATAAGCAGCAACTAAATGACGATGACATAATTCATGAAAGCCACAAACCTTTTTGCCAGCACCCTTTTTTTCTCCTGACTGTTCTGATCAGCAGCACACCTGTTTCATTTTCTCTTTCTGTTAGCAGTCTTGGTGTAATCCTTGACCAGTGTCTTTCCTTCCAACAGCACATTTCGAATAGATGTAAAGTTGCCTGTCTGGAACTGCGTAGAATCAGTTCTATCCTCCACTACCTCTCAACCAAAACACTTGTATGCGCTTTGCTTTTGTTCTTTCAAGGTTGGATTGCTGCAATTCTCTTTTGGCCGGCCTTCCCAAATATCTTTCAGTTCAGACAGACTTCAACGAATTCAGAATAACGCTTCCAGACTCATTAGCAGAGATTCCAAATTTGACCATGTTTCTCCTCCTCTTCAGTCTCTCCACTGGTTGCCTGTTTCTCATCGAATAGACTATAATCTATCCACTCTGACCTTTTCTGCAGTCAACGGATCTGGCCCTAAGTATCTTTCTGAACTCCTCCATATCTATACTCCGTCTCGCCAGCTCCGTTCTTCTTCTGACACTCGACTTCTCAGGATACCAGAACTAGTAAGACCTACGGACACAGGTCATTTCCTTTTCAATCGCCCAAAACGTGGGACAAGCTCCGTCATTCAGACTCCCTCGCCTCTTTCAAATCTGGTCTCAAGTGAAACTCACCTTTTCCCTCAGCAACAAGTTCAGTTATGGCAGGTCCACTTCTTTGCGTGCAGTGTGCTTGAGTATGTGTCATGTGTATGAATGTGTGTGTTCGTCGCGGTGTGTGTGTGTGTGTGTGTGTGTGTGTAGTTTGTTAGTCACATTTCGGTGTGTGTGCATGTAACATTCATGAAATGTGTTATGTAAACAAAAGTGTTTTTGTAAAGCACCTAGAGCAGATTTCTGGATCATTAGAGTGCTACGTGGGTATCATTATGATTATCATTAATTGTATTGTGTTGTATTGTATTGTATTGTATGTTGTATTGTACTGTACTGTACTGTATTGTATTGTATTGTATTGTATTGTCACGGCAGATTTATCTGTATGACATTCGGGCTGCTTTCCCCGGGAAGACCTCGTAGCGACATTGCGTGTGGCCGCCCTTCTTCAAGAGTCAAGATGTATGTCTGTCGGCAGGTGTATTTGTTTTATCATCAAAGTGAAGTGTTCCACAGAATCTTGCCAGGGACAACCTTTTTGTTGCCGCCGTGGTTTCTGTTACGTGCGCTTCAGTAGTGCATGCCGCACACGGCAGAACTCGGGTTTATCGTCTCTGATCAGTCCAAAAGACTAGCATCCAGATTACCACTCAAGGTCTGGTGGAGGGTGGGCGGACTGGAGGGAGTGAAAATCCCGGTTCGTGGGGGATTCGAATGATAATGATAATGATAGTTTATTTCTGTTGCGACTTTCATTAGAATATGATAACATTGCTCAAGGCACATTACACGAGTAAACTGAACATAACATAAAAGAAACACTCTACTCAAGAAAATCATCATTGATAGAAATAATTTCAATTTCACTATAAAACACCCTGGATGAAAACACTGAGAAATCAGTGGGTAAAAAGGAGGGGATTCAGTTATTATGCTGGAGCAGGGGCAGTTTCTATATGACGATTTGGAGCATTGTAAGAGAAAGCTCTTTCACCACAAGATTTAGTTCTAATTCTGGGGACAGACAGAAGACGAGAGTCAGAGGATGAGCGCAGTTGTCTAGAAGGTGTGTAAGCATGGATGTAAGCAGGGGATGAACCAGTGAAAAAATTACGACTGATAGAGCGTTGCAAGCTTAAATTTAATCCGTGTTTGGACTGAGAGCCAGTGAACTGCTTGAAGGAGCGGTTAAGCATGAGCGTGATCATATCTTCTCGCTCGAAGAACGAGCTGTGCTGTGGAATTCTGTATCTTTTGGAGCTTGTAAAGAATATACTGTGGACAGTTAGAAGAAAGGAGTGAGTTGCAGTAGTCCAGTTTTGATAATACAAAAGGCGCGGGCAAGGGTTTTCACTGCTTCACTGGTTAAGTAATTACGGATAGAACTAATACGTCTTCTCACGGACACCCGTTTCACTCTTGGTCACTGTTGTATTAATTACCACTGGGCCACCGCTCCACAGTCGTACCCAAGCTGAGTGAACCCGAACACTGAGCACCGCAGTGTCGGACCCAGGTGGCTGTTGCCTGTGGCGATGACTGAACACATTTTCCGCCCAGTGCTGCACAAGAAACATTCTGGAAGAAAGCTAGCTGCAAACAAACAGCTGCCAATCAATCACCACCATCAATCATGTGCTGACTGACATACATTAGCGAGCAGAAGTTTGTCCTTGGTAGGAGCTATAGGGGCTTGCCCGACCGGCTGTCCCTATCTTGCGTGATTCTTCATTTTTCGTTGTTTTTTTTCAACTGAGCGCTGGTTTTGTTGCAACTTATACTCCTCCAGTAGGTGATATTCAGGATACCATTGTACGTGCAGGTAAATCTACACGAGGCATGGGGTCTTGACTCTGTGTAGATTTAGGTACACTTTTCCCCGCAGGCACGGTGGTCTCTAGAATAATCAGTTGTAATCCAAAGGAGAAAAATAAATGTTTGTAACAAAACCAGCGCTTCAGTGAAAAAACGAAAATGAAGAGGGGTGGGTTTGTTTGTTGTTGTTGTTGTTTTTGTTTTTTGGGGGTTTTTTTTGGGGGGGGGGGGGGGGGTTGTTGGGGTTGTTTTTGTTGTTGTTGTTTTTTGGTCGTTTTTTGTTGTTGTTGTTGGTTTTTTTTGGTTTTTTGTTGGTTTTTTTGGGTTTTTTTGGTTAGGTTTCTTTTGTTTGTTTGTTGTTGTTGTTTTTTGTTTGTTTGTTTGCGGTTTGTTTGGGTTTTTTTACCACGGTATGGGAATGGAGCGGAGACTGAATAGCCTATTTGTAACAAGAAAGCTTGAATAACAAAACATATTTGTTTTAAACGTCAGTGGTTTGCATTGCGTATTTAGATACAACGGGCCATTTGAACTCTCTCTCTCTCTCTGTACAACTGAAGATGGCTTCACATCCGTATGCCGGGCTCGGCATTCGTCAAAGCTGAAAAACTGACCCATTTTGATTTCACTTTCCCAGCACCAGCAGGGCTCTAGAACCACAGCAGAAGTTGTTTCTTCTTCTTCTTTCTGTTACACGACCTACATCGACTTGCCGATGACTCTGACGTGGTTCATGCATGCTGGATATTTTCCTGTCTCCATAACCAACCGAACACTGACATGATCGGTTACAGCATCTTTAACGTGCGTATTTGATCTTCTGCGTGCGTATACACACGAAGGAGGTTCAGGCACTAGCACGTCTGCACATATGTTGACTTGGGAGATCGGGAAAAATTTCCACCCTTTACCCACCAGGCGGCGTTACCGCGGTGATTCGAAACTAAGACCCTCAGATTGAAAGTCCAACGCTTAAATCACTCGGCTATTGCGCCTGTTACAAGTTACTGAAGTCTTCTTAGTCCAGTTTTTTGCGAAGTGGGTGTGGCCGCTTACAAAGCAGTTCACAGTGTAATGACGAACAGTGTTTAACAGAAATAAAGGGTTTTTTTTATCACTTCTATGATGGTTGTAACAGTTAGATAAGTACACCGTTTCTTGTGTGTATTCATATCACACGTTGGGTTTTTGTAATAATTATGTGTTTAGGATTGATCGTGTTTCTGTGTGTATATATGGTTGTGTGTGTGTGCGTACGGGGGGTGGGGGCGTGGGGATGCAGCGTTTGTGGGCAATATCCATTTTCTTTACCATGTGTAACAGGTGGGGTGAACGTTCACACCTTGTGAACATTCCGTCTGTAGGGGAAAAACGGTGGACATTGCCTCTGTGTGTGTGTGTGTGTGTGTGTGTGTGTGTGTGTGTGTGTGTGTGTGTCCGCTATAAACTTACAAATTCATTTTCTCTCGACGAATAGTTTGTCAACACCAAATTTTGCTTGCACATTGAGGAAAAAACAACAACAGTTCTTTCACAACCTCGAGGGCTTTAGTTGCCTGTGTTAGTGCCACGATATCGCGTTAGGGACACTGCAATCTACATGCCGCAAAACCTGCGCAGAAGATGCTTCATCATTTGAATCAATAAGTGTTGTGTGGTTTTGTTTGCTTTCCCGTCTAGTCCTTTGACATTTAGTTGTCATGACAGACCATTTATCAGTTTCCAAAGGCGAAGCTGATGGCAGAATGTGTGTGTGTGTGTGTGTGTGTGTGTGTGTGTGTGTGCCGTGTGTGTGTGTGTGTGTGTGTGTGTGAGTGTGTGTGTGTGTGTGTGTGTGTGTGTGTGTACTGTGTGTGTGTGTGTGTGTGTGTGTGTGTGTGCGTGTGTGTACTCTGTGTGTGTGTGTGTGTGTGTGTGTGTACCGTGTGTGTGTGTGTGTGTCAGTGTGTATGTGTGTGTGCGTGTGTGTGTGTGTGTGTGTGTGTGTGTGTGTGTGTGTGTACCGTGTGTGTGTGTGTTGTGTGTGTGTGTGTGTGTACTCTGTGTGTGTGTGTGTGTGTGTGTGTGTGTGTGTGTGTGTGTGTGTGTATGTGTGTGTAAGCGCGTGCACATTATATGTGTTAGGTATATATATATTTTGTTTGTTTGTTTGTCTGTCGGTTTTCAACAGCATTGTCCTTGCACTGTCGAGTGGAAGCACTGAAAAGATGAAGTCGCTGGTCATCTTGCCGGCCTTACTGGTTCTCCTGTGTCTGAAATCAGGTCAGTTGTCATGACACATAGGTGTGTGTGTGTGTGTGTGTGTGTGTGTGTGTGTGTGTGTGAGTGAGTATTAGTATGCGTGTGTGTTAGGGGGGCGGGTGGGGGGGTGTGTGTGCGTGTTGCGGGTTTTCTTGTTATTGTTATCAGAATCATTGCCACCACTACCATCATAATCATCACCATCACAATACCACATTCCACTACCACCCTACCACCACAATCATCACAACCACCACCACAATCATTGCCACTACCACCACAATCACCACCACCACCACCACCACAATCATCACCACCACTACCACTACTACAATCACCATCACTACCACCATCATCGCCACAATCACCGTTACTACCACCACCATCACAATCATCAACACCACCACCACCACCACTACTACAATCATCATCACTACCACCATCATCGTCACAATCACCGTTACTACCACCACCATCAGGCCACATTCGCCATTACCACCATTACCACCACGACGATCATCACCACTTCCACGATCATTACCACCACTACTACAATCACTTCCACCATTACCACCACCACTGACAAACATCAACACCGCCACAATCAACCACTGCTACAATCACCATCACTACCACCACCACCACCACCACAATCACCACCACCACCACCACAATCACCACCACCACCACCACCACAATCACCACCACCACAATCACCATCACCACCACAGTCACGACCACCACAATCACCACCACCACCACCACCACTGACCATTATCACCACCACCACAATCACCACCACCACCACCACTACCACCACAATCATCACTTGCACAATCATCATCATCACCATCACGATCATCACATCACCACCACCACCACCACCATCACCACCACAACCACTACTACAATCACCATCACTACCACCATCATCACCACTACCACCACCATCACCACCATCACCACACCACCACAGTCACCACCACCACCGTCCTCCCCTTCATCACCGTGTTGCAGGAGCGGGGATTCCCTTCCCCCACATGGGCAGGGTGCCTCACCGCATGGCCATGATGGAGCACGCCCTCATGTTCGGCGGGCCCGTGCTGGACCTCCTGCAGGAGAAGGCCCTGGACGAGCCCGAGTTCCGGATGCTCAAGGTCCTGTGCGACGTCTACGCCAACGGCGACGGCCCCATGGACCTCAACGACTCGGGCCTGGAGCTGGGCATCATCCAGGAGTGCCACAACTCCCTGCAGGGCAGGCCTGCCTACCGTCCCAACCTGGAGGCTCTTCAGAGGAAAGCCACCGTCAACCCCGTGGCGGCTCGGATTTTCAACGAGAACCATTAGTGGTCCGCTGTTTTGCTTTCCTCTTCCTAGACCCCTCCTCCACGTCGTCGTCCTCTGCGCGAGTCTCGGGGGGGTCAGCTGGACTGGAGAGATTATACGTACATGGCGAGACTGACTCCGTACTGAGACTGCGTGCCATGCACCGCAGACCGATGTTTACTACTGATCCACTGATTAATTGAAACACATCTGTGGACAAGTGGATAATCTTTTCTTTTCTTTCCTTCTTAAGTTCTCGTTCGATCTTATGCAGAAATATCGCTTTATTGTTTATTGGTCCGCGATTAATTAATCAAAACACATCTATGGACAAGTGGATAATCTCTCTCTCTCTCTCTCTCTCTCTCTCTCTCTCTCTCTGAAATACTTTACATGCAATGGTATCATTAATATGTTAACTATCGGTCTGTCTTTTTTTTTTCTCCCTCGACAAAGCAGACAATGAATAAATGGCGTGGCAAATATGGATCAGTCCGCGGCACGCTGTGACACTTCTTTGGACTGAAAGTGAGACAGAAGCTATCAATCAGTCTGTCCGACAGTCGTCATTTCTGATGCTGTCATTGGCAGTGAAAGCAGACTCAGTGGACATTGCCACTGTGTGATGTGTACAATCATTAATCAACGTCCGTCAAAGTTCTTCAAGTTACCTTCTGTTGTCCAGCTGTACGCCGGCACGGTATTGTCACGGCTTGTTGGTGGAGACATTAATCTGAACTGTTCAGTGTTACTGAGTGGTCACCGGCATGCAGTCACGCCATTGACCAAAAGTCACGTGAAGTCACGCCATTGAGCAAAACCGGTCACGTGAAGGTCACGCCATTGAGCAAAAGTCACGTGACGGTCACGCCATTGAGCAAAACTGTAGTCATGTCAGTTTCGACCCCACAATACGCTCAGTTCGGTTTATGATACAGCAAGCCACAGCTTTCCAGTGCCAAAAGGGGCATCGGCTTGGTTTCTCTCTCTCTCTCTCTCTCTCTCTCTTTCTGAGCGGATTACAGTTTGGCAAAAAGTTCAATTTAACCCTTTAACCCCTGACTATGATGTCACGTTTAACTTTTCATCTATACTGGGTTCCCTATTCTGAAAGTGTTTCCAAACACGAGTTTGCTTCTTTTTTTTTTCTTTTCTTTTTTTCAGCGGGATATCAGTTTGAAATAAAGATTTGTGCGATGTGTTCTGGACATGTAATTTAGCCGGATGATCCCGCTGTTCATTAAAAAAGAAAAGAAAAAAAAAAGTGTTCCTGTAAGTAGTGTTCCATCAGTTAACTGTCTACATTTATACCTTCAGCTATCTAAAAGTATTTATGATAATATCCAAATACAGAGAGAATTTCAACAGGAAGAGATCGAAGGGGAAACAATGGGTGATTTTCCATCTTTCTGTGCGTGGTTCTTCAAGATTGGTCAGGACACAGTGTGTGACAGGATCTGATTACGTATAGTCTCTCCAGTTTCACCTCAATTGCTACGGTTCTTGGTTGTGTTAGTTTCGTATTTTTGTTGGGTTTGGTTATTTCTTTGCTTCCTTTATATATATATATATTTCTTGCCTGGTTTGGAAGCACCTTTACGTATACTGTATCACATCACGGCTTGTGTATGTTATGGTATTATTTCTCTTCTTTTTTTTCCTTTCCTTTGCATGTGTATTACGTTTCTCCAAAACCAGGGTGGTATTGCCACGTATATATATATATATATATATATATATATATATATATATATATATATATATATATATATATACTCACTCTGTGTGTGTGTGTGTGTGTGTGTGTGTGTGTTTAATGGCTCGTTGATTTGAATCGGTCAGCTCGTCGTTGTCTAGCTATGATTTCACTTTTTTTTTCTTTTTTTGTCAGTTGAGGAGACTAGTGCTGGATCTGCACGAAAAGCTGCACACACGATGTTTGAATTTTCATGTGTGCACTTTCTATAATTATGTGTTTAGTTGTTTCGACGTGATTCACGTGCCAAGGCCAGTTGGCACCTGTTTCAGTTAATGTACATTCATGTCTAGCCCTGACCCTTATTTAATGCAGGTTACACAGGTACAACATTTACAATTTTAGCGATCAGATGCTCAAACTCTGCGGTGCTATGGGGTCTCGTTTGGTGTGTGTGACATCATGGCTAACTCGGGCGACATGGATAGCTTCCCCTGCACGATTGGAACTGTCCAGGAACAGGTACTGTTTACGTGAGAAGCAGAAGGGGTGAGACACATGGGAATGACGACATGGGTGGGGCTGAAGAAGAAGAAGAAGAAAGAAGATGAGGAGCAACAACAACAACACCACAAAAAAATGTGGGAGGGAGCGAGGGAAGGTCACAATGTTGTATAAAATACACAACGACCTGGTGCAAGTCAACAAAATTGTCCTCCAAAAACCAGTTATGAGAGACAGAAGATCACATGACCAACAATTCCAACGGCTTGTGAACCATAAACAGCAGTATCAGCTCTTTTCTTTCTTTCCACGTGCCATTCGTGAGTGGAATGAACTCCCAGCAAACACTGACTGTTGAGGCAGACTCCCCCAGCAGCTTCAAAAGCAGAGTCACCTCTCACCTCAAGGTCGCCACTCTTGACAGTCTCGCTGCTGCGAAACTCCAAGAGTAGGTGAAACCACAGGATAAATTACAGCAATTGTCAGGTATGAATGTGAGAGTGAATGTTTAGGTAAGTAGTGGGTAGGGGGAGTGCTGGAGGGAGGGCGCTGCGGCGGGGGGTGCCAGGGGCCATCAATAGGATGCCTGCCTGTCACTTCTCACCTCCTCTGATCCAGTTAGTGGGCAGGAGGGAGAGTATGAATGTGATTGGAGTAATTTTTTTTTTTTTCAAGCAACCGGTCTGCGGAAACCCCCCCAAAAATGTAGCAAAATAATCAACGAGTTGATTGTGGCTACACAACAGAAGAAGAGGTGTTCACCCTTCAGTTGTGGCAGGGTTGGGGGGTGGGGGTTGTTTTTTTTTCTTCCTCTCTCTTCTTATTCTCCTTCCTGTCGATCATTCCTTGCTTCCTTGCCAACAATCGGGATTTGATTACAGAGGCTTCTGGCCCTTTACAATGAGAGTGAAAATATGTACAAAACTTTTTAAACACTATCATTTTCGCATCATGGTCTTTCCAGAAAGGTTGATCAATGCTTTAAGTACAAATTAACGCTGTTAGCCTATTCGTCAAATACTTGTTCGAATTTGACACAAAGGAATAAATGTAAACATTGACAATAGACGATAAAAAAAATCATCTAGATAGATAAATACCTATCTGCCTATTCATCTCTGAAGGATTTCATTTGGGCTTTTTGGCAAATCAATGAAACGTACGTGTATCTCAGTAAACCCCCATTCTCTCGGTTTATCATATGTTTTCATTTCGAAATAGTTGCTTTTTTTCACGTTGTGGTGGGGTAAGAAAAAAAAAATGAGCTAGAGTCGGTCAGTTTTAGAATTGATCACTAAATTTTAAACTAGCTGTAAATTAGAGTAAAAAAAAGAAAAAAAAGAAGAAGAACACACACACACACATCTGGCTTCATTCATGAGCTTATAGCAAACCATCAGTTGCTGTCATCTGACAGTAATGAAATAATGAACATGAATGGTATCGGTAAACTTCTAGAATGTATAGATTTCAGGAGCTGGTTTTAAATCTGATGATCACATAACTGTGTCTGTCTCCCACACAGTATTATGCTGTACACTTTTAACTTCAGCAGATTTGGTGGAAAGCTGTTCCGCTATGTGTCAGTTACCTGGACATTATCTTTCAGACCAAAAAACAAATTTAATGATTTCAGTCTAAGAGGCAATCATGTTTAATTACACACACAATACTGTAACCCACCTGCGTGCACACTCAGGCAGGGGTCAGATTTTTGTCCTGTGCAAAATTCTGCTCTGATCAAATGACAGATAATTATGGGGGAGGGACGGGGGAGGGGGGGTCATGCGGCATGCTTTCTTACTGAGGTATCTTTTT
Organism: Babylonia areolata; assembly: GCF_041734735.1. Taxonomy (NCBI): domain Eukaryota; kingdom Metazoa; phylum Mollusca; class Gastropoda; order Neogastropoda; family Buccinidae; genus Babylonia; species Babylonia areolata. The sequence goes on along the minus strand of NC_134897.1, from coordinate 17,038,799 downwards.
TCTTTGTATATGTCCTGCTTTTTTTTGCTTTTTTTTTTAAGACATCCTAACAAGCTGCTTTTATCTCATGTACACAAATACTCAGATGACTGTACCAGATTCTTACCATGGCATTGGTTAACATCTTCAGTACCCCTCGTTGCATATATATTATCCAAAACGCTTTGCAATTTGCCCCAGTTCTTTCTCATCGTTATTTCAGGATTTTTCACAGTTCGGTTATAAAGTTAATGTGTTTCAGTAGCCACCATTCACAAAGCTTGATATATCTACTTTCATTATCCATGAAGAGAAACAGCCAATCACTCTCTGTATGGTAATTACTGGATGTTATTGTCAGGCCCAACACTCGGCTTATATCACAGATTGACATAAGTTTACATTAGGGCCAACAGCAAAGTGAGAGCTGTATTATCAATGGTTTCTCCAGTCAATGGGAAACCATTTACAGCTTAGTCTTTTGTGAAGGACTATGACTCTCAAATTAGGAGGCAAATTGCACTGGCTCTTAGTGCTGCAGCCTTGTGGGCTAGTTGGCCTTTGGGAACCATCCCAACGCCGACTGTCCTAAAACCCTCATGGCCGAGAGAGTGGGGATGTAACTTGGGCAAGACACTCTCCACTATAATCAAATTCTAGCCCAAATAGTCGGAACAGCAGTTGCCTCCTCTGTTGTTCTGATGGTCGTAGTCGGACACGACTGACTATCATATATATATATATATATATATATATATATATATATTGTCAGTACCACTTCCAGATAATTTGGGAATGGCGGACATTGAAGCACAATGTCTCCCTTGGCTTGAAAAAAATTTGTTTGCCACCAACAATGTTGCAGAAGCTTTGCAAGTCATTGAAGATGATGAAGTTAGTGCTCGTGGTGACAAAATCTTGGCAGAGAATGAATTAGAGTGAGAGTGATAATTTGTAGAGAGGGTGGGGGTAGTTTGTAAGCTAGATGTTGCAGTGAAAGGAAAGGAGGCCAAGACAAGAATAGCTCTGTGGTGACCCACAGTTGAACTCGAAAGACAAACTGTCCGTTTCGTTAGGGCAGTGAGGGGGTGGGGGTGGGGTGTGGAGGGGGTGAGAGAGTTATGAACTATGAAGGAGGTGGAGGGGAGGTGGAATCTTGTTCGTTGCACGAATCACTGTACCAGCACTCTGGTTTTGATCAAGGAAAGGGAGCAATCGACCTGCAGGCAAAATCCTGAACATCACTACCCCCCTACACTGTGTGCCAGCTGGGTCACTGTTACCTGTTCGATGTTGTATGAAAATAAGTATGAGGTGAGTGGGTGTGGCACAGTCAGACGTGGCATGTGAAGACCGTGTGTGTGCATATGTGTGTGTCTGTGTGTGTGTTGAAAAAAATTGAACTAAAAGAAACAGTTTGCTGACAACTTTTCAACAGCAGTTGCCAAGAAACTGTGTGTAGCAGATGATTTGCTGAAAATGAGTAGAATTCCAGAACTGTGGATTATAATTCATGACTCTGTGTGTACGTAAGGCATGGTGATATGATAGTTTCAGTTTTCATAGTTTTAATACATTTTTACTCAATTTTAGGGTCATTTCAGCTGCTTTTACTAACAGTCTGTAACGTATATTCAAACTCACAGTATATTGAAAGTATGCATTATTTATTTATTTTGTATAGTGGTTCACTCATTCCTCACCGGTGTGCTTAGTAAGCTTCAGCAATATCCACATTTCTTTCCCTGTGTTCTTTCCATTTAGTTTCGTTCTGAAGCTGGAAAAATTGTTTGTTTGAATAGCACTGTGATATGTGCTGCACATTTCTTCCCCTCTCAAATGATGTAAAGAAGGCCAGCCAAATAGTGGAGGGTAAGAAATGTCAAGTACATATTACAATATTATTAACCTATTCGCAACTTTTACCGTCATATAGTTATAAACAGAATAGTACAGGAGATGAAATGTGGATATTGCCATGAGCATGTCTAAGTTCCCCCAGCTCTATGTTCCCCCAGGTCTGTATTGGGGTTGGGGGAACAATAACCTGGGGGAATGTAGACGGAGGGGAACTTAGATGTGGCTTGAAGAAAAGTGTTGGTTGTGAAAACTTTCATGCAGTGATTTGCCTGATGGAAATCTTTGTTAATTATTACCCACCGCAACTAAAACCTGCATGGCGTAATAAATAGGAACTTGTACAAGTAAAATAATGCCTGGCACGTCATTGATGTTAGAGCCAATTACAAACATTTGATGCAAGAGCCAATTTCAGTTAATCTTCATTGATGTTAGAGCCAATTAATTAATCTTCATTGATGTTAGAGCCGGCTGGCATGAAATGAAACTAACACTTACATGTCACTGATACTTAGTTTTTCAGTCATTTCCTTATAGATAAAAAATATTTTAAAAATTGACTCCACTCCCTCACCACCACCACCCTCCCCCCAACCTCCCACCCACAAAAACTTATGCAACACACACATTAACGCAACCTTTTGCTTGTTCATTACTGAAGAATACATGTTTTTGTGGACCTTTTTTTATTTTTCCTTTATTCTTTGACCACTATATATGTACCTTGTGTTTTAAAAGTTAATGGTTAAGATGCTGTACTCAAATTACCATTAGTCTTCACTATTGTTATTATTGTATTACTACCACACCTGCTACATGTACAAGTACTACTGCCTCAAGTACAACAATATTTTAACCAGCAGCATGTTTCCCCATTTTCCATATGACTGGCTAATAATGTGAGATGTATTTGAATTTAATCTACAGGCTTCGAAAAACATTAAGGACTACTTTATAAATACAGGTTTATTTGCCTGAAATGTATTTTGGTTGTTGGTTGGGTTTTTTTTTTTTTTAGATCAAGAGATGATAATTTTTGCAGGGTGCATTTGCTTTGCCACTGGCCTTTCACTGACAAGACAAACAACTGTTACAGGTACACATACACCATGAGCAGCTCGAAAATTTTGTTTGAAAAATCAGTGCTTCAGCCAAATATTGACTGTTATTCGGTGGTTTATAGATGGTAGCTGTGAATTTTCATCACACACACACAAAAAAAGAAAGTGCAAATGCAGGAAGGCACCTCTAGTTATGAATGGTGTCATTACTTTGGCTGTGTACCTGAAAATTCAGCACCATTTTGACATGCCCCCAAGTAGAAGACCGTGCCAATCCCTAGATGGTCCTTAACTTTTTGGTGAACCATTTATACAGCTTAAAGACATACAGGCTTTTAATGTGATTGTCAAAAATGGTGAACTTGCTGTTGGAGCTGAGGACTGGTGTAAAGTTCTGGTGGAAATTGTTTTGTGTGTGTGTGTGTGTTTGACAGACAGCCGAGAAACTTTTTCTTGAAGTCTGATGTCATTCTATATTGTGTAAAATCAGGCTTGACTTCTTCATTGATAAATAAATTCTTTTCACTGGTATACTTCTCCCTGTGGCTAGATTGTCTTTTCAATCTGGTTATTGCAAATTAAAAAAAGAATAATTTGCCCCCCTTTTTTTTTTTTTTAATAACACGGTATTTTTTGTTTTCATTTGTTGCTTTTTTCCCCCCTTTTTTTCAGATGTACCAGTGTACAGCAATAATATTAATAAACAGATCTTTATCCTTACCAGTATATAAGCAATAAGGATGTTTACAAACAGCAATAAGTATACTCAGAATCACTTCTCCCCACTTTTTAAAAATGATTTTGTAATCTACAAGATTTTATTAATGTCCAGTATCACGGATCGTATTTACTATAAAATGAAGAATATTCTTGTTCTTTTTACAAACTGCATAGTCTTGTGCAGACTTTTTTTTTTTTTTTTTTTAGTTCAGTGCACGCTGTGGTCCTTTTAAATATACACATGAAGTGAGTCATCTGCGCTGTTGCATGTTGTTGTTTTTTTGTTTGGTTGGGGTTTTTTGGGGGGTGAGGGGGGGTTGGTTGTCTGTTTTCCTTTTGGATGTTATACCAGCAAGGAAAAGCCAAACAGTGTAACAAAATCAAAAGGACACAAAGGCAGTGTCTGTGTCCGCTTAGCTTAGTCGTAAGCTTACCCACACACCCAAAACTTACTTCAAAGTGTGTGTGCTTTATGTGCAGGAGAGGGTGAGGGAGGATCAGAATGACAGTGGTAGCTTCCCGAAGCATATGAATTCCAAAAAGTGCCATTGCAGAACGGTCTTTCATCATATAGCACATCCATTTCTGAAACCACAGTCGGTGTTCTGCAGCAAGATGTGCTTGAATATTGTTTTCACAATGTTCCACCATTTGTTTCCAGGATTTTGTATATATATATATAGATGTTGTTTGATGTTGACTGCCTGCATCCTTGTTACGTCAGTGTTAATATGATTATCATGATTAATGATAATCCAGATGATGATGATGATGATGATAAGCACCTTTATTCTTGTCCATACCACACTTTGACATGGGGCCTGATCCAAAACAGAAACCCACCCTGACAGCATATTGTAATGATGATCATCATAATAACAATGATAGTATTGTTATTTTTATCATCAACAGTGATGATGATAACAAATATTAATCATCTTCATTCATTTCCTTGTCACACTTGGCACAACAGGTAAGGAAGAAACTTGAACTGAGAGCATAATGTAATGATAATAATAATAAGAAGAAGAACAACATGATAATAATAAGAAGAAAAACAACAATTTATTGAGCACATGTATTCTTCTCTTCAGCCACGGTAATAGTTAACCAACAGCACAGTACTGAAAAAAAAAAGATTTATTTGTAAAAAGAAAAAAAAAACAAATAGCTCTTAAAATGAACTCATCCATTCACAATAAAACTAGGAGACATAAAGCAGCAAAATTGCAAATGTTTTATTGATATTTTTTACCCATTTTGTCTTTCCTCAATTCACAATAATTCACAATAAAAACATCACAAAGTATGTCTTGTCATTAAGAATCCCAGGAACGCATGTATGACACATTCATTCAAACTTTTTGCCAGTCGTTTCCCAAGTGTGACTGGTAGGATCTCTTTAAGCCTGAGAAAGTTCATATAGAAGCACCTTTTTTTTTTTCTTTTTTTTTGGCTATGCTTTTTATCTGCCATTTCAGTGGCACTACTCCCACATCCCATTACATCCCGAGTACCCCCACCCCACAGCCATGTCAGGGTTCATCTGTCTCAGTCTCAGCACCAGGTGTCCACAGGGAAGCGTCAATGTCAGACCGCCAGGAGGCCACACACCATTGGAGATCCTGCGCTGCTGCCAAATCACTTCGATGATGTTCAGTAGTGTGCCGGTATTGTTTTTATTCAGCATACGCAGGACGCTGCCTACTAAAAACCCCTGATGACAGCAGTAATCACTCAGTCTCAGAATGACCCATTAGACTTAGGTACATCTTGTGCTTTGCTGCATCCAGGTAGCCTGGCTTAATGATACTCAAAGTTTAGAAACCAGTAATGGTAGAGACTGCTTCTTGCCATCTGTTCCCCCTCAAATAATCACTAAACATTTTGAAATATTATATATAAACCTGTGATGAAAAAGCCTTTTTTTTCTTCTTTTTTTAACTAAATGTTTGCTGATTTCCAATCACAATCATGAGAGAAATACATCTTGCAGACCAAAAAAGAAAGGAGAAAATTCAGGGGGTGGGGGGTGGGGTGGGGTGGGGGGATTATAGGGGGGGTGGGTGGGCAAGAGTACTTAAAAAGAAAATTGATGAAACCAGTTTCCCTTTTGATGCTATTTTTAATTTTTGCTACAATTCAGTCCTGCTTAACATTCCAGGTGTGGTTGTGACAATGTGGGGGTATGTTTATATCACAGTATATCAGTCTATGTATTAAAAAAAAAAGAAAAAAAAAGTATAAGTCAAGGTACATACTGTATTCTTCTTTTTTCACCCAAGTCTAACATTGGGAACCACTGGTCTAAGCCCACACCAAATACACCCCTCAGTCTGTACATATATATATATATGTGTGTGTGTATATCATAGCACTTAGTGTGCATCTGTATGTGTCGGAATATTGGGCCATTTTGTGCATCTATGTGCAGATATGTCATAAACACATCTCTGTGTGTAGACATATCATAGCACTATGTATGCATATGTATGTGGAGGTATCGCACTGTGTGTCTTTATCTTTATGATAGTTGTGTCTATGACCATCAGAACAACAGAGGAATCATCTGATGTCCCAACTATCCAGGCTAGAATTTGATTATCAAGGAGAGTGTCTTGCCCAAGTTACATTCCCACTCCCTCGGCCAAGAGGATTTTAGGACAGTCTGCGTTGGAATGGTTCCCAAGGGTCAACCGGTTAGCCCCCAAGTCTGCAGCACTGAAGAGTCAGTGCAGTCTTGTCTCCTAGTTTTGAGAGTCCTTGTCCTGCACAAAAGACTTAAGCTGTTATTTGTTTGAATGAATCCCCACTGCAGTGGAGAAATTGTTTATCACACAGCTCTCACTTTGCTGCTGGCCCAGCTGTAAGCTTGTGTCAAACTCTGATACAAGCCTTCACAGATAGCGAGTCTGTGTGTATGGGTAAAGGACCATGTGGGCATCTGTACACATGTAGATTTAGGACTTAATGTAGGTGTATCGCAACAGTGTGTGTGTGTGTGTGCATCTTTTGTGCAAGTAGATCATAGCAGTATACGTGTAGGTATCTCTGTATGTGCAGGTAGATTATAGCTTTATATGCAGGTATCTGGATAACACTGCCTGTGTCGGTTTTTCATAGCACAACCAATGTCCTCATCTTACCAAGAGGCATCATTTTAGTTTCCTCACCTTTGCATTAATAAAGGTGTGCTCTTTCTCTGGTGTGCTGTGTTTCTGGGCCCTTGCTGTCTAGGTCAGAAGACCATGAATAATTGTTGTTCTGGATAGTCTGGGAATAAATATTTGTGGCACTGCAACTGTTTTGATTCACTTTTTTTTCTTTTTTTTTTTTTTTAAAGTGTGTGTGTGTGTGTGTATGTATGAGTGAGTGTAGGACTCTGTATGGGACTCTTTGTGTGTGTGTGTGTGACCATGAAACCACCAAGGTGGTCATGAACATTATTTTAATTACACATACTTAATAGAAAATTTCCTATTTTCAGTGAAAAAGATGTGTCGGAGAATAAAATGAAATCACAGTGGTTACACACACATTTACAGGCCACGTCAACAGCACTGGTGATAAATTTGGGTGGAATTCCCATCATCTTTTGAACTGCATTGTAACACTGGAATTCACGACTGATATCCCACATCTTTGTTGCTCCAAATCATGGTATTAAAAATATACTAGCTGGCACTTTATATCATTTCAATTGAAGGAAAAAGAACAAACAAAAAAACACAGATTCTATTAACAGATTCTAAAAAAAAAAAAAAAAAATTTCAAGTGACACATTTTACAACTTTGGGTTTATTACAATGAACAGTTTAAAGATTCTACATACACGTGCACATAAGAATGTGTTCATGAGGGCATCAGTGTGTGTGTGCTTCATTATCTGTCTTTTCACTATGAGTGGTATTAGAAGAGGAGATGAGAAAAAAACACAAATGAGTAAATGAGCATTTTCATGCAGGTTTTGTGTGTCTGCATGCATGCACTTGAATTCCATTCCTGTGAAAGGTCTGTTTACAAATATTTGATATTAGACAATCAAAAATAACTATGTGAAGATTCGTTTTAGAGAAAGTGGAAGATAACAAAGTGAGGTAACGATTTAACATCCTTAGAATGAGTAACAAAAATCCGTAACAACAAGCCTGCTGGACTGGTCAACAAACATTTGTGTGTGAGTGTGTGTGTTCGTCGGTGACTAAGTACAAGCTAAAGACAAAAAGAACCAGCCGCCGTGGCGAAGTGGTTAGCGTCGCGGACTGACGGCTGGGAGGACGCGGGTTCGAATCCCAGCGGAGGTGGGTTTTTCGGCCCGTGGCCGGCTCCTACCCAGAGTTGAGTGTGCTGTGGGCTTAAATGGGGAGACTGGGACCACACAGTCGAGTGTCATCCACTTCAAGGATGCGTTTTTGGGTGTGTTGCTCTAATTACCTGACCAACACTGCAAGTGTCTGTATCTCTCGGGCCTGGTTAACGCCGGGATATCATTATGACAGGAAGCGTAGAGTACAGCCTTGTCACGCAGTCCCAAACCAAAATTGACCTCCATAGCAATATCGTCATCATCATCGTCATCCTCCTCCTCCTTCATCGTCATCAATATAAAAACAAAATAGTCTCAAAGTCTGTGGCCTTTCATGCCCTGCTCTCATGGTGACCTCAGTTTCGATGCCCCTCCACTTCCGTGCTTGGGGTGAGTCCTGTCAATGTCGTCAGTGTCGGCAGATTCATGGGGGGCTGTTGTTTGAGGGACGTGGTGGCGGTCTCCACTCTGGGAGAGACGCTCACTCAGTCTGGCTCCGCGACTAAGCCATTATTGTCGTTAGTAGGGGGCTTAGTAGGTGGTGTCCTAAGTACGTTAAAACAGAACAGGCACCACTGAACACCACCGAAGTGACTCAGCAGCAGTGCAGGGTCTCCTCTGGTGTGTGGCCTCCGGGCGACCTAACATCGATGGTTCCCTGTGGACTGCCGACACTGGAACTGCGACGGACGAACCCGGGTGTGGCCGTGTACGGGGGAATCTAAATGAGCGGCGTGGGAGTAATGCCACTGAAATGGTGCAGATGATGGGGCAGCAAAAAAAAAAAAAAAAAAAAAAAAAAGACAAAAAGAAATCAAAACAATAAATTTCCCTTTCTTTACTGGCATGTATTGTTGGTGTACATATTATTATAAAAAGTATATATCAAATCACAACAGTAGTTCATCTTAGCATTTCATAGTACTGAGTATCTCAAGCACATTCTGAAAAAAAATAAGAAGTTCACACTGGGAATTTATGAGACTGAGTCTCCAAACTGCAGCTGACAACTTTGAGAATTACAGTTCTTGGTGTAATTTGACGACCATGAGAAGGACTCAAGACAGCTGATTTCAATTGTAAAATGACAAGTTGACTTTGAAATGGATACCTCACATGAATTTTTCGTTGTATTGACAGATAAAACATAGAATTTGGGAGTGAACTGAAACTGCATAACACACCCGCTCCAACAAGAGCACACAACTTAAAACCAATACTGCTGAGCACCTCCCATCAACTGGCACTGACAGGCAGATAAAAGATGCTGAGGAGCAAAACCCAGAAACAATGAAATGCAACAACAGTGTGCAAACACACACACACACACCTGCACACACTCTCTCTCACACTGCAGGTGGTAAATATGAATGGCAAATCTGAGCGATAGTTCAGAACAATGACAAGTACCATGTCACTCCACACACAAAATCTAAACCTTTCGTATTCACCCAAGTACCAGGTATATATGAACTTGTCAGCAGGTAAAACAAATGCCATGTATAAGCATTAACACGTTAACATTAAGAATACACGTACATCAACTGAGAAGAAATGTAAATGAGGAAAACATAGGTCAGATGCTGTTTTAATGCAAAAGAGAAAAATACAAGATGAAACAAAGAAAAATACTGACATGGAAATACAAACATGGTACAATTTTACACACTAGTACATACAGGTGGTGATCTGCAGTTGCAGAGCCGTGCAGTATTGCTGTACAAGTCGTTCTGATCCCCTTTCGCAACATGCATCAAATGGAAGCCTGCAAACTTTGTACCACACAAATCATCAAAGGTTTTGTTTTCATGCCAGCACATACTAACATATTTGCCCCACTACATTTCTCCTAAACTGTCTAAAAACTTCTTTTTTTACTATGAGGAAAGGACCAAAAATGGAAAAAAAGAAAAATGAGAACATGGAAGCACGCTGAAGCAAAACAACTACAATCAGGAAAGCTGGCAATGATGATGATGGATACTTACACTGGGCCTTTCCTCTAGTCTGAGCAATTTACAACCACAGAGTCATTTGCACAACAGGCAGCCTACCTGGGTAGAGCCGACTGAAAGCTGCCTTTGAGCGCTCATCATTTCGTTATGAGTGAAGTTAAAACATAAGTGAAACTGAAGCAAACTATATATATATATATATATATATATATGAGTATCATACCCAACAAAAATTGATTAAAAAAAGGATAAAACTGGCCTTTAAAACAAGAAACCTTTCCCCTTGCTTGAAAAATCAAAGCACTTGATTAGGTAGACAGTAAAGTTCCTTCGACACGGCACAAATGTTCTTATATATATGTATTTATATTAGTCATATTTTGACACAACTGACTATCATACAATATATATATATATATATATGTATATATATATATATATATAGTAGGACATAACTGACTATCATACAATATCTATATATTTGTTCCCCCCCATTTATTACTTCAGTTTTATTCTTTTATGTGTGTGTGTGCATATACATACAGAAAAGTGTGTATATGTCAATGAGTCTTTATGCTTGCATGCAAATATGTATGAGCATGCATGCATGTGAATGAGAGTGTGTATCTATGTGTCATTTGTGCAAGAGCATGTGTGTGCGCATGTGCCAAGCAAGCACGTCTTTAAGGGCGTGTGAGCGAATGCGTGTACACCTGTGCATGTGCCCTCCCCTTCATCGACAAATTTCTCTCCTGCTGCTTTTTCCCAAGGTGATAACACAATCAGCCAGCTACAACAGCCACAAAACGATCTACACAACTGTTACCTGAGCTCAGTGAAGCCGACATGCTTAAACATTAAAATCACACATTTGTACAATTAGCAACGTTTCAGCCCGAGTGAAAACAATGTGATCACGTATCAGTATCAGTAACGGTATCTCAAGGAGGCGTCATTGCGTTGAGACAAATCCATATACGCTACACCACATCTGCCAAGCAGATGCCTGACCAGCAGTGTAACCCAACGCGCTTAGTCAGGCCTTGAGAAAGAAAAGAAAAGAAAAAAAAAAGATAATAGTAATAATGATAATAATAATAAAATAGTAAGAAATAAAAATAAAATAAAAAGACAATAATGATGACAAATAAGCAAATAAATGTAAAACATGCAGACACACATACACGCAAACACACAATGCATAACAGATATGCAACAAACATGCCGTTTCACAGATATGAAAGCACAAACAAATACAAGTTAAACGTACACGAGCCCTGTGATCAAGTATAAGAAGTGGTACAACATTCAACATTCTATAGGAAATACAATGACAGTGTAGTGTATCTCACAGATACACCCTGTGTTAAATGGGGGTCTTAAACTGTTCTGATGGCAGTCATGTAAAACCATTATGCTCATTTCCCTTAACAACAAATCAAATCAAATCAAATCAAAAATACTTTATTAACAACACACGGAAATTCATTTGCACAACAACCACAACACCAAAATGGCAAATAGAACAGTTACACTGCCGAACATTTTTTTTTGTTTTTTTTTCACCTTGAATCTGATCATGTGTGTGTATATGAGGATTAATATTTGTTAACTTTGTAGCTTTAAACAGTTACACAAGGGAGCATTTAAATGTTTGTATTACCCTAAGCAAGAAAAAATAAAACAGCCATACAACAAAACAGGAATTATTTTCATTCACAATGTTGTGTTTACTGCGAACGAAAATTTTGCGCAAACAAAGTGATTGCGCAATACTTCTTCTTTCTTTTTTTTTTAAATCATCACACATGGTTAAGGAAATGGCAGTCCTATGCTGTGCTGTGCAGTATATCTGAGAAAGCGTGAATCCAACAGTTAAACACTTACCGTATTTACCGTGTATTATTAAACCAGAATATTATACATAGCTCATGGATTTCTTCCAGACAGAAGCAAAACATAAGAGGCAGGCAAAGCGCAGGGACAAGGAAAAAGGGGGGGGGGGGGAAGGAGAGGTGTAACAGACAGGGGAGGGGGCAGGGATGCTATGGGAGTGAAGCAAGTAAAATCATATCTATCTAGAAATATATTTCAACAGCATTAATCTGCTGCAACGGTTATTATAAACTGCTATATGTGTTACGGGCTTTCTTCTAAGATATATATATATATATATATAAAGAAAAAAAAGAAAAGATGTAAGATATATTTCAACAGAATTAATCTGCAACAGTTATTATAAACTGCTATCTGTGTTACGGGCTGGTTCTAAGATTTTTTTTGTTTTGTTTGTTTGTTTTTAAAGAAAAAAAAGAAAAGAAAAGATTTAAGATGTCTTACTGTTTTGTAATGTGGAAAAGGCTTGTTTTCTAAATGACGTGTCAAGACTGCTTTATGGACGAGAGGCGTGCTCACTGGTGAACACTGGATCAGAAGTCCAACACCTGACTGACACCGCCATGGCGAGGGCCTCTTATCACCTTCAACTACCCTACCGAAAGTCTGTCACCACGCATGCATTACTCTGTGTCACACATCCTCTTCCACACATGTTATCGCAAACAGAAAGAAAATAGATTTTTTTTTTTTTTTTTTTTTTTTTTAAACAAAGAACATGGTGATATCTCTCTCCTCCTCACGCGTAAAATACATCAAATTTCCGTTCCCATATTAAAAAAACTCTATACATCCTGCGAGCGTGTCTGCTTTTCATTTCTGTTCCTCCTTTTCTTGGTTTTTTTCTTTTTTTTCTCCTACTCTCTTTTTCTCCCTCTTTCCCCCCCCAAAGACACTGAAGTACTGTTAAAGACAAAATGCATGGTGGAAGTTCATGATTCATTCATCGGCGCCCATAGTTTAATCTCATTCACGCTTATATATATATAGATATATATATATAAGAAAGTGAGGAGCGTTATTTGGTGAAGCCGTAGCTTTTGAGCCATCGCCGGATGTAGAACTGAAAACTCTTGGAGCTGAACAGTCCAATGCACAGCAACAGCAACATGTAAATGGCCATCATCACAGCAAACTTGTTCTTTCGGTACCACGGCATTGCGTGGGCCGACCTGCAAGTGAAAAAAAAAAAAAGAAAAAAAAAAAGTAAACATCAAATTTCACAATAGCAATACATACCTAAAACACAATGAAGGACCCCAGTTCTTTCTGTAGTTTAGTTAAACAACAGCAAATGATTCACACACACACACACACACACACACACACACACACACACAATGGCAACAGGGTGAAATAATAAATTTGGCATAGAGTATCACAAACCTATAATGACCAAAAAAAAATTTTTTTTTAAATCAAAAAATGAATCAAACTGAATGAAAAGGGAACAGGCACAATCATTCTGTTTGAGATTACCAAGACTCCAAATGATTTACTGGCTTCAAACAGAAGGATTTGGCATGCACATGGGGTGTTTTAAAATGACACCTATCAGGGGCGACTCCACGTCTAAAAACCACAGAAAAAAATCTATGGCAGCTTGCTCATGTATCATTACAACAATGACAGTCCAACACCCACTGATCGCTGTGTGCTGTAGTATCATTACAATAATGACAGTCCAACACCCACTGACCACTGTGTGCTGTAGTATCATTACAATAATGACAGTCCAACACCCACTGATCACTGTGTGCTGTAGTATCATTACAACAATGACAGTCCAACACCCGCTGATCGCTGTGTGCTGTAGTACCATTACAATAATGACAGTCCAACACCCACTGACCACTGTGTGCTGTAGTATCATTACAACAATGACAGTCCAACACCCACTGATCACTGTGTGCTGTAGTATCATTACAATAATGACAGTCAAACACCCACTGACCACTGTGTGCTGTAGTATCATTACAATAATGACAGTCCAACACCCGCTGATCGCTGTGCGCTGTAGTACCATTACAACAATGACAGTCCAACACCCACTGACCACTGTGTGCTGTAGTATCATTACAATGATGACAGTCCAACACCCACTGACCATTGTGTGCTGTAGTATCATTACAATAATGACAGTCCAACACCCACTGACCACTGTGTGCTGTAGTATCATTACAATGATGACAGTCCAACACCCACTGACCATTGTGTGCTGTAGTATCATTACAATAATGACAGTCAAACACCCACTGATCACTGTGTGCTGTAGTATCATTACAATAATGACAGTCCAACACCCACTGACCACTGTGTGCTGTAGTATCATTACAATGATGACAGTCCAACACCCACTGACCATTGTGTGCTGTAGTATCATTACAATGATGACAGTCCAACACTCACTGACCACTGTGTGCTGTAGTATCATTACAATAATGACAGTCAAACACCCACTGACCACTGTGTGCTGTAGTATCATTACAATAATGACAGTCAAACACCCACTGACCACTGTGTGCAGTAGTATCATTACAATAATGACAGTCAAACATCCACTGACCATTGTGTGCAGTAGTATCATTACAATAATGACAGTCCAACACCCACTGACCACTGTGTGCTGTAGTATCATTACAATAATGACAGTCAAACACCCACTGACCACTGTGTGCTGTAGTATCATTACAATAATGACAGTCAAACACCCACTGATCGCTGTGTGCTGTAGTATCATTACAATAATGACAGTCAAACACCCACTGATCACTGTGTGCTGTAGTATCATTACAACAATGACAGTCAAACACCCACTGACCACTGTGTGCTGTAGTACCATTACAATAATGACAGTCAAACACCACTGACCCCTGTGTGCTGTAGTATCATTACAATAATGACAGTCAAACACCCACTGACCACTGTGTGCTGTAGTATCATTTCAATAATGACAGTCCAACACCCACTGATCGCTGTGTGCTGTAGTATCATTTCAATAACGACAGTCCAACACCCACTGACCACTGTGTGCTGTAGTATCATTACAACAATGACAGTCAAACACCCACTGACCATTGTGTGCAGCAGTATCATTACAATAATGACAGTCAAACACCCACTGACCACTGTGTGCTGTAGTATCATTACAACAATGACAGTCCAACACCCACTGACCATTGTGTGCAGCAGTATCATTACAATAATGACAGTCAAACACCCACTGACCATTGTGTGCTGTAGTATCATTACAATAATGACAGTCCAACACCCACTGACCACTGTGTGCTGTAGTATCATTACAATAATGACAGTCCAACACCCACCGATTGCTGTGTGCTGTAGTATCATTACAATAATGACAGTCCAACACCCACTGATCGCTGTGTGCTGTAGTATCATTACAACAATGACAGTCCAACACCCACTGACCACTGTGTGCTGTAGTATCATTACAATAATGACAGTCCAACACCCACTGATCACTGTGTGCTGTAGTATCATTACAACAATGACAGTCAAACACCACTGACCCCTGAGTGCTGTAGTATCATTACAACAATGACAGTCAAACACCACTGACCACTGTGTGCTGTAGTACCATTACAATAATGACAGTCAAACACCCACTGACCACTGTGTGCTGTAGTATCATTACAACAATGACAGTCAAACACCACTGACCACTGTGTGCTGTAGTATCATTACAACAATGACAGTCAAACACCCACTGACCCCTGTGTGCTGTAGTACCATTACGATAAGGACAGCCAAACACCCACTGAATGCTATGTGCTGTGTAGTATCAATATCACAAATGATAACAAAACAGACTGTGGTGCAGACAAAACAGACTGTGGTGTCGACGAACAACTGACCGCTGTGTGCTGGCGGTGGTGGGCTGGCTGTAGAGGAGGAGGTACTTGACGCGCACCATGTCGTTGTTCTCCACCACGTAGTAGCGCTCCGGCACGTCCCCGGCCAGGCTCTCCGCTGCCCGCGCCCTGCCTCGGTTCTCCTCCCCTTCTGTGGAGATGCTGCCCCCTGCCAGACACACACACACACACACACACACACAGAGCCCCCCCACCCCCACCCACCCACCCACCCACACACACACACACACATGCAGCCAGCCCCCACATGTCGTCAAGAATGGGGACGCTCACACAAAAATTAATTAATCACACCTTCAGTAAAACATACAGTTGTTGGTTCCCACAGACGTGGTCTAACAAAATTCCACACTTTTTTTTTTCCACACCAGACTGAGCAGGCTCCATCCCAGACACAAAGGTGGACTGAATCAAAGGATCATCTGCTAACACCGCTGGCGAAACAGATCGGTGGATATCCTTCCAACCTATGTTCAGATTCTCTCCATGACTCTACATTCCAACCCTCCACTCCCCCCTCACACACACACACATACATACACACATAACACACCCATACAGAACACAATATTTACACACACACACACACACACACACACACACATACGCACACACACACATGCACACACACACACACACCCATACTGAAGACAATATTTACACACACACATACGCACACACATAACACACTGAAACATTTTCTAGCATCAAGTAAGTGTGACGTTTTGATTCTGCAGTCACTTAATATCAGTGCATGTAAGCTTCCCAAACTTCCAAATTACTATTTTCCACCAGTATATGAAACTGGGAACGAGGGCAAGAAGATAAGTGCTGCTATTCATATACTTAGAGAATTACAGTATAATCCATGTGAGTCTCCTGTTTCAAAATCTATTGCAAGCTTTGGCATACACTCTTGTGCAGCTACAGTAAAATTTTGCAACAAGCTAATTCTTAACGTACTTTCCGTTTATCTTCCGAAAGGTCCAAACGATCGAAATACTGAGTGGCTCAGAACATTACAAGAACAACAGCCTGGTAAATGGGTAATAGCGGGTGATTTCAATGCTCACGCTCCATTCTGGGAAAAGGACTGTAAAACTGTGACAAGCAATCGGTTAATAGAAAACATCACTGACAGCCCCTTTTATCTTATGAATGATGGCAGTGTTACTAGAATTCCTGACGTCTCGAAACACAGACCTACAGCAACTGACCTGACACTAATATCCCCAGAGCTAGTCCCATCATGTTCCTGGGAAACACATAAAGACACATTGGGAAGCGACCATGTGCCTATCATCATTACAATAGCTGATGATGATAACCAGCCTGATAATAACATCAATAACATCGACATATATCAAAATATAAATATAAAAATGCAAACTGGGATTTATTTCAAAACATTCTTACCTCTCACGATTTTGAAAAACTTGAGAATGAGAGTGTAGATGTAATGTATTCAAATTTTACAGAAGCTGTGTTATCAGCAGCTGATATGTTGATCCCAAAAGTAAAGGCTGTGAAGTCAGGTGACTGTTCAGACAATGTCTGGTGGAATGATGCATGTGAAAAGGCAGTTAATTACAAGAAAGAAACATTTAATAACTACCTCGCGGACAGTGAGCCCAAAAACCACAAAGAAATGAAGAAAGCAAACACTCACAGTAATATGACAGTAGCCCAAGCTAAAAAAAGATCAGTGGTCATCATTTTGTTCACAAGAAATTTCAGATCATAAAGACTTTAATCAAGTTTGGATAAAAATGAAAGAAATGAAAAATGGAATAAAGTTACCAAGTTACCCAATATCAAATGACTCACAAAACAAGTTTCTATCAGATCAGGAAAAGGCAGAAATCTTTGTTGAAATGTTTGCGAAAAATAGCAAATACGAAGGCTTATCACCTGCGTGTAAAACACACAGAGACAGAGAAGAAAACAGTGCTTCATACAGTGATCCCATTCCGCAAAATGACTTGTGGTTTGATTCTCCTATTACATATGAAGAGTTACAAACTGCTATAGCTTCCCTTAGCAATAAAAGTTCAGTTGGCATTGATGCACTATCGAATGTGATGCTCAAACACATCCCAAAAAATTGTATCGTTTTCCTACACAAAATATATCAGAAATGGTGGATATCTGGAACTGTACCACAGATATGGAAAACATCAATAGTTGTACCGGTTTTAAAAGCAGGAAAACCTAAACGTAATAAAAATTGCCTATTGCTTTGACCTCGCATGTCAGTAAATTGATGGAAAAAATAGTCCTGTTTAGAATAATAACCTGCTGCGAAAAATACAATATCATTCCAGTGAACCAGGCTGGATTTAGAAAAGGAAGATCAACGGTCGAACACCTAGTAAAGATTACAACTCAAATAAAACATCAGTTTGCCCGCAGAAAAAGTGTCCTAGCAACATTTTTTTATGTAAAAAAAACCTACGATCAGGTTTGGCACAAACATCTGCTATTCAAACTGAAATCAGTTGGAATATCTGGTAATCTCTATGGGTATATAAAAAGCTTTTTATCTAATAGAATTATTCAAGCAAGGGTGGGAACACATTATTCTTTGCCACATAAACTTGACATGGGAATTCCACAGGGCTCAGTTATAGCCCCTATTTTCTTTAATATTCTTATTCAGGATCTACCAAAGGCATTGTCAAATCGTGTAGTTTTAGTACAGTATGCTGATGATATATGTATGTGGATGGGTGTCAATCTAAAAAAGTCAACCCCACAAAGAGCACAGAATTACATATGTCGTTTGTATCAGTCTGATCTTGATAACATTGGTAACTATATGTTTGAAAATGGTCTAGCTTTGTCGACTGAAAAAACATGTATGATGTTGTTTAATTCAGGTGGTAACCCATCTAGCATACCCATTTTTAAATTACTTGGCGACGTCATTGATTATAAACAGGTGGTGAGGTTTTTAGGTGTTTATCTTACTTCAAAGCTGACATGGAACATTCACTTTGATTACATCTTAACAAAGGCAAGGAAAAGTATCAATTTTATGAAAATTATAAGCCGCTTACCTTGGGGAATGGATACAAAAACACTGATTCATCTTGCCATGGCCCTTGTAAGATCTAAGATAACCTATGCACAAGAAATACTTTTCAGTGCACCTAAATATCTATTACAAAAGATTCAAAGTGTAGACTGTAAGGCTATCAAAATTGCCCTCTCATGCATCCAATCAGGAAACATACAAAACAGCCGGAATTCTTCCCTTAAATGAACATCGTGAGTTAACAACAGTAAAATTCGCTGTGAGGTACACTTCAATGACAAAAAATTTCATTGCTGATGAACTGACAGTAAGATCTGACATTGATTTTCCTAAAAGAGCTAAAGCCATTTCATCACAAGAAACAGTTGCAACTTATGTTTCAAATCTATTAAAACAATCTGATGTTAACATGAAAGAGTTAGCTGCAAAACCACATCATTCTCCTGTTCCTTTTTGGGAAATGTTGAAAGCGGATTTTGATATCACTTATTCTGAAACAAAAAAAGGAAGAAAACATCAATCTCACGACAAGTACTGCCAGAATTCATATAACAAAAAAATATCAGAATCATCTCCATATATTTACAGATGGAGCTGTTCTTGATGACAAAAATGCTGGTGTGGCTTTCTATATTCCTGCCTTTAAAGTTGAAAAATCTTACTTTATTGGAAAACATCTTTCCATATTCACAGCTGAGCTAATTGCTATTATACAATAATAGATAGTGAGCCATCAAATAGTTTTCTCGAAAATAGCATTCTTTGTTGATTCCAAATCAGTACTTTATGCTCTAGAATTATTCAGCCTTGAAACAAGACCTGACTTAGTTATTGAGGCAAATCATTTGGTACATTGTTTAAGGATTAAAGGGACTGAGGTCAGTTTTTGTTGGGTGCCTTCTCATGTGGGCATTAATGGCAATGAAACTGCTGATAAAGCAGCTAAAAGAGGAGCACAAGATTCAGAAAAATCGACAAAAATACATGTCCGTCTCTCCGTAAAAGAGGCATACACTTTGTTAGAAAAATCAGCATGGGGTCGATCTCATAACCGATGGAAGTTAAAAGTTTTTAAAACATAAAGGAACATTATTCCCCGAGAATATTATTAAAGAAAAGATACCAAATCCATCAGCTTGCTATACAAGATTAATAACCTCTACTTTCTTCCATATAAAACTTGATGCGCTGAAGATAAAGTATAGTAAAAATGTTACATGCATCTGTGGTAAGCAGTTCAGCTTGTATCATTGTTTGTGTCACTGTCAGCAGTTATGTACCTTCTTGCCCAAGTATTTCAAAGAGAATAATAATTCTGCAGATGATTTTTGTAAAGTTATTTCTGACAAGGTTCTTATGGTCGAACTTCCACAGGCATTAGTTCAAAGCCCTATTTCTACATTCCTTTAATGCACTTCAGAATTGTGTTAATGGTTTCTGATTATTATCATTATTATTATTGAATTGTTACTGTTAGATGTAATTGCATGTTAGTTATGCATTTTACGGTAGTTTTCTAGTTTACCTTTTTTCTGTTTTCATCTTCCATGCCCCACCCCCACCCCCCCTCTTCCCCCCATGCCCCTCTCCCCCGACACCCCCCTCCCTTTTTTATTTTATTTATTTATTTTTTTTAACGTCTAATATCACTGATAGTGAAAAGACACTAAACTAAAGAACGAAACACACACACACACACACACACACAGAACACAATATTTCCACACATACACACATATACAGAACAGAATATTTCCACACACACTCAAACAAACACAGATACACACACACAGAACACAATATTTCCACACACACACACACACAGACACACACACACACACATAGAACAGAACACTTCCACACACACTCAAACACACACACACGCACACACACTCAGAACAAACAATATTTCCACACACACACATATATACAGTAAAAGAATATTCACACACACACACACACACACACAGTTCACGCAACCCCACCCACCCTCCTTGACGGTGCACTTGACGCTGGGGTCATCGACCATCTGACAGACGGCCACACAGCCCAGGTTGCTGCCCAGCTGACTCTTCTTCCACCCCTGGCCCCCGGGACTGTACAGCATGGACACGGCCAGCTCACTCGACAGGTAGGTGCCCTTGCCAAACAGCGACATCTGGCCGCACACAAAGGATGAAAATAATAATAATAATAATAATGATAACACCCCCGAAAATGGAGTATGGCTGCCTGCATGGCAGGGTAAAAAAACGGTCACACAAGTAAAAGCCCATTCCTGTACATACGAGTGAACGTGGGAGTTGCAGCCCACAACGAAGAAGAAGAAGATAATACTAACAAGTATCTATATAGCGCTGAATCTTGTGCAGAGACAAAAATCATAAATCAAATCGCTTTCACACCAGTCATTCACACACATATTACGAAAGCAAAGGCAAACACCCCTTCATATGAAAAGTATAAAAACCACCTTCAGGTGTTTGTTTACAGATGGCTCAGTGCTTCAAAACAAAAATCACTGGTGCAGCTTGTGTAATTCCTACACTGAAAATTTAAAGGTCATTTTATCTTGGAAGTAAGTTATCTGTATTTACAGCTGAATTAGTAGCTTTAATGCTTGCACTGGAATATCTTATCAGTCTCCCAGTTACTATATTCAAAGTAGTTTTATTGGCTGGCTCAAAATCAGTGTTACATACATTAGAATCAATTAATACAAAAAACTCTGTCAGATCTTATTCTACACATTCTATCAACCAAAGGCATAATCACAGAATGTTGCTGGGTACCCTCTCATACTGGCATCAAAAGAAATGGAAGTGGCTGACAGAGCAGCAAGAAGGGGTGCACAAAGAATAGAGAATACTTTTGAAATACCTATTCAGCAATCAGTTTCAGAATGTTGCAGACTGCTTGAGTCTTCAGTGTGGAGCAGATATCAAGCTAGTGCTGATGACAGGATTTCTTACCCCATGGAAAAGGGGTTTACAACTGAAATTATGCACGCACAAAAAAAAATGGATTTCCCATCACAGTATTGTGGAATGGTAACCT
>NC_134897.1:16997032-17014532 GCF_041734735.1 Babylonia areolata | reverse complement strand
ACACCTCAGTCTTGTTCTTTGTGATCAGCCTGAAAGAAGGGTCATCCAGCACCCACGCCAGCAGCTCCAGAGCTTCATCAGACACGGTGCTCACTTTCAGGGACAGCTGCAGCACCCCCGGAATATCTGCCGCTGCCTCTTTCTGCCACACCAAACAGGTTCCCACACAAACAGTCAGGCTTGGACGTGGAGGTATGGTACAGCAGTTATAGAAGAATGTATTTTCTTTCATGAGGGAAGTGGAATAATAAGCAAGGACATACATGTATGCTTTTTGACTCACTTGTGTAAACAAAGTGAGTCTATGTTTTAACCCGTTGTTCGGTTGTGTGTGTGTGTGTGTGTGTGTGTGTCTGTGTGTCCGTGGTAAACTTTAACATTGACATTTTCTCTGCAAATACTTTGTCAGTTGACACCAAATTAGGCATAAAAATAGGAAAAAATCAGTTCTTTCCAGTCATCTTGTTTAAAACAATATTGCACCTCTGGGATGGGCACAACATCCAACTGCTTCCTGGACATTCAACACCGGATGACTCTACTAAATAAGTTACAACTGAACATGGACAAAACTGAAGCAATGATCATAGGAACGAAACAAAAACTCTCTTCCATCACAACTGACACAATAAAACTTGGCAGTACATCAATCCCTCTTTCCAGTTCAGTCAGGAACCTCAGCATTGTCCTCGACAACAAACTGTCCATGCAAAAATTTCAGTCAGACATGTCAATCATGCTATTGTCAATTGCAGAGCATCAGTTCCATTCGGAAATATCTGTCCACTGACGCAACATCTAGACTTGTTGTTTCTCTGATTCTCTCTCGCCTTGACTACTATAACTCTCTATTGTATGGTTTGCCTGCTTCATCCATTCAGTCCCTTCAGCGCATACAAAACTCTGCTGCCCAACTCGTCCTCAGAAAGAAAAGATCGGAGCACATCACTCCTCTTTTGCAACATCTCCACTGGCTCCCTGTCTCACACAGAATAAAGTACAATACCAGCACTCTATGTTGTAAATGTATTCACAAATCTGCCCCTTCCTATCTTTGTGGCTGCCTTCACTTCTACACTCCATCTCGCTCTCTACGATCGGCTTCAGGTCCACTCTGTTTATGCATACCCAGATTCAAACTCTTGACTGTTGGCCGCCCTTCTTTCTCTGTCTCTGGACCTTGCAACTGGAATGAACTTCCTCGTCAGGTCTCCGCACTCAGCTCTTTCAAGTCTGGCCTTAAAACCCACCTCTTCCCAAAATAGTCTCCCTTCCCTGCCTCTTCCTTGTCTTCAGTTTCTCCAGTTTTAGAGTTACCCATGCATGTATATGACTGGTGAGAAAACGCTTTGATTTATCTCTGCACAAGATTCAGCGTTACATAAATACCGTTATTATTATTATTATTATTATTATTATTATTATCTTAACAGAACTGAAGATGAAGAAAATCTTGATTTGAGCAAAACTGTGTGATAAAAAAACAACTAATAAATGCAATTTACATGTCATATTTCATGTTTCAATATGAATATGACAATGTGACATAACCAATATATTTTTGTTTGAAGTGCATTTGACAAGAATAAATATATGACTTCTATTTTAAATGAAGTGCATTGATGTTTTTTGTGAGGGGTGGCAGGGGTGAGAGGTGGGGGTCATCAGATGATATGAATGTCATATCAGTCATCAATTGATGTTGATTTGATCTAGTCGACTACATGTTCTCTAAAATATATGATGGCTATAATATTGCAATAGTCGCTGTACTTTTTGCACACACAAAAAATGTTGCTGTTCCTCCAACACCATTATCAGAATTCCTAAATTAGTTATAATTATCAAATATGAGATATGGGAAAAAGATGATCAACTTCATCTTGTATATGGGATTTTCTTTCTTCTTTTTTTTTAAAGTTTTTTTTGTGTGTGTGTGTGTGTGTGTGTGTGTGTGTGTGTGTGTGAAAGATTACTGAAAGTTCTATGTTCACGAGCTATTTGTTAAGTCAGTCAGTCAGGCGAAAAGGTTGCCTGGTCTTGTGAAAGCGCCTAAACGTTTTACATCAGTGTGTACCAAAACACACTTTTATGCACAGCCTTATTATTGATAAGTTTACTGTCAAGGGGCAAACACAGCAGGTGCTGGCCATAACAAGATTCAAAGTGATGCATGGGGAAGGAAGGGGGGTAGGGGGGCTGTTGGGAGGGTTGGGGAGGGGGACAGGCCAGGGACGGGGACAGAGGGGACAAAATAAATCAAAATATCAATCAATGGGTGAATGAAAATGTGGGACCCAGACAGGCAGGGCATGCAAAGCCTTGGCAGTGCTGGGCTAAATGCTTTACCAGACTGGCGTGGAGGCCAGGATGCACTGAAACAAAATGTTATACATGTACAAACTTCTATTAGCTATCTAACTCTAATTCAGGACACTTCTTTATATGTACCATTACTACATCCTGTCAAAAGAATATGCTTGATTATATCCTGACAGTTATCTGCATGGGTGAAATATTCACCAGGTCGCTTGCATATTTGTATTGCTTGGGTTTTGTTATTGTTGTGGCTGTTGATGATCAAATTTTGATATTGATGATTTTCTTTCCATTATGTAATACTGACTCCTTCAGGACAGAGGCAAAAATCATCCACATACCAGTGTCTGCTCTACAGATGAAGGAAACAAACTCAGCTGAAGTTAGCTGACGTTTTCGACGGACACAAGATCACCACTAACTTGACTAAGTAAGAGAAAATCTGAAACTTCTCAGTATTATCTCATATTTAGCTTACTATTCTGTTTTCACACATTCACTGTGGCACATGTATGCTACTGTTACCATTTTCAGGGACATCAAGGGGACATCTATAAGCTCTAACCACAACAAATATATATCTGGTGGATTCAAGTTTTCAAACAAACAAAAAAAACAACAAAAAAACACACACACAAAAATTTAATAGAAATATTGACACTGGGTTTGTGGGTGGTGAGACAAAAGTTGGGTAAAAACAAAGACTTACATGCAAATGCCCACCAACACCCTCACTGTAAGCCCACCTCTATCCCCCAGCCTACCACTACTCAGAAAAAGAACTGCAAAATAAGAATTTCATTTTCTCATTAAGTTAAATATACATCATAAAATTACAAATATATAACATACACTAAATGGATCTGAATTTCTATTTCATATGTCATGTTTACAGATTACAGACTACATGTCAATATCCAATACGACTTTGTGGTGCAAAACACTAACAGATAAATAATGTATACATGAGAATCATACTATTCATAGTCATTTATCCGTTCAAAATGAATAACAGGAATATACAGTAATATATATGAATATAATCAAAAGCATAAAACGTTAAAAATGATAATCACAGGTACATGCTAAAATAAAATGTTTATCGCGAAAGCGCATTTTCATTCTTGTTTTGTAAATACTGAAACATTTCAGTTTCAAGGCGATGTCAAAACATGTGGACTGATCCATATGTGCTACACCACATCTGCTGATAAAAGAAAGAA
The DNA here is from genome assembly GCF_041734735.1 of Babylonia areolata. Lineage (NCBI taxonomy): Eukaryota > Metazoa > Mollusca > Gastropoda > Neogastropoda > Buccinidae > Babylonia > Babylonia areolata. The sequence goes on along the minus strand of NC_134897.1, from coordinate 17,010,990 downwards.
AAAAGATCAGATTCATGATCTCAATATAAACCCAACATGCTGACTGGGCCTAGAGACCCCATGCAATATAAAACAATGACATCAAAAGATGATGTTGGAAAAAAACAAAAAAACCGAAACAGATGAATTAATAAAATAATAAGAAAAAATAATGAATAATAATAATATAACAATAAACAAATAATGGTTAATTTAAAAAAAATTGATAATGAATAACAATAATAATGATAATAATAACAATAATGATAATGATAAACAGAAATAAGAAATAAATATATTTTAAAAAGCAATAATAAACATAAATAAATAGATTTTAAAAAGCAATAATAAACATAGTGTGCACACTGACACCAGTGTTGGAATGCACACACACTCAAACTGACATACAGTGATAAATGCCTTATATGACTGAGGTTCACACACTAGGCATGACCACTCATATGCATGTGTACACAAGCATACAAACACACAGGTGCATATAAACACATGCACATACACACACCTGTAACATGGACTCCCTAAAAATGAGCACATGCATGCATTTGTGTGGCTACACTTGCACATTGCTCCCACGATCCACACACTCACACCACCACCCCGTCCAAGCCCCCCTCACCCCCCCCCCCCCCCCCACACACACACACACCACCTCCTATAACATGTATGTATACATGTATGCATGCACACATACACTGCCACAGGTTTCCTGCAAGATGGGTTGGAAATGATCTCCAAAGCCATCAGTGTGCATAGCATCTAGCATGTTGTTCAGGCTAGTGTATTTGGGAGGGCCCTGGGAGACCGTTCCAGTTTGAAGAAATCTGCATATCACTGGTTCAGAAATGATGCAAATATGCGATTATGCAGTGGATCATGCTCTTCCTTTCACATTCTAAACGCAGTGATGCCGCCCTAATTAAGTAACTGAACTGAAATGAACAACAGTGAGTAACAACCAACATCTGAAACTTTCTACAAATAAAAACAATGACAACGAATGAAAATACAAAGACAGAAAACTCAGAAAGAGTATCATAAAGCGCATACCAATATATGAAAAAGTAAATCCAGTAAGCACATGTTATTGACTTATCCCACTCACCAAACGATCGGTATCTTTCTCTTCGTTTTCGGAGTGAAAACGTGGAGGAAATGGACGGAGGACGGAATCGCATCGGTAACTTTGGAGTGCTGCAACGAAAAGACTCCATCGCAGATCTGCTGCAAGTGGATCTTCTCGGATTTTACCAAGCACGATTCTTTTCAGTTCTTCCCTTGAACCAGACATTGTCACTGAAAAAAGCGTCTAACTTAACCTGAGATGGCGAACATCATTCTACGTGGCCTACACAAGCCATGTCTGCAGTGGCCCAGTTGGGTTGAGAGCTGTTGATTTTTTTTTGTTGTTGATTAGCTGCTTTGTAAGAGTGATGTCCCTTGAATGAAGTTATTTCTATTTTTTAACGGATCCACAGTTACAGAGAGTCCAAACCAGATAATTAAAAAAAAGAAGAAGAAGAATAGATAAATAGATAAATACTTATATCAAAAAATAAATAAATGAATAAATAGAAAATTTTATGGTGTACATTCAATACCAGTGATAGAAACACAGTATTACTAGGCTGTATCTTTAGAAGTCCTAATAAGAGTTCTGAAGCTAATGTTGAAAAAATGTTTGATCTGTTAAAATCTGATATAATGTTAAAATTTGATAAAGCATTGATTATGGGTGATTTTCATTACCCCTTTGTCAGATGGGATGGAAAGTGGTCAGGGGAGAAAGGTGGGCAATTTGTGGAAAAAAATCAATGATGCCTACTTGATGCAGAAAGTGAGCAAACCAACAAGGAGGAGACCAGAACAGAACCCAACTTCAGATGACTGGATATTAGTGACGAGGATAATTTTATTTCAGACAATATACACCAGGATCCAGTTGGAAAAAGTGACCATGATGTATTGTCATTTGAACTATATGTATTAACAAATCACAACATAAAACCAAAGGCAAGATATACTTTCAGTCAGAACAAAGGAAATTATACCCAACTGAGAAGTATTCTAAGTAACCGTGATTGGACAGATATACATGAACCAAATGAATGTAGAAGAAAGTTGGAACCAACTCAAAGAAGTACTAACAACAGGTGTGGAAGAGTGTATTCCAAAAGTAAAAACAGGTTCAGTTAAAAACATAAAGCCAATGTGGATGGATGGAAAAGCATTCAAAACAATCAAAAAGAAACAAAAGATGTTCAACAGATACTTGTGCAGCAAAACAGGACGGGATTACCTAAGTTATATTGAAATAAGGAATTTGAGCAACAGACGAATTAAGAGAAGCCATAAAAATTATGAAAGGGAAATAGGTAAAGAAAGTAATAATAACCCCCAAAAGTTCTGGAAATATGTGAGGAAAAGATGAAAATAAACACTGGAATAGGCACATTAAAAAGGAAAGATGGAAGTTTGGTAGATAATGAAAAAGAAAAGGCAGAAACATTAAATGAATTTTTCTCTAGTGTTTTTACACGTGGGGACCCAAGTAGTGTCCCTGTCTTACCAGAGTGTTCCCGGTCTGATAGTGTAGGCTATCTATATGTGATGTACGGATAACCCGCGGCACACACGCAGTCAAAAACAAATTGAAAGAGTTTAACCCAAACTAGTCTCAAGGTCCCGATCTCATTCCACCACGAGTGTTGAAAGAAGTAAGCGAAGAGATATCAAGTCTACTATATATATGTAATGTATTCAACAAATCCTTACAAACAGGCGTGCGGACTTTGCCTGGAGATCGGAACACTCAGTGCAGAGGTCACAGCTATATTTTTTAAAAAGTTCCAAAACAGATCCAGGTAATTACAGGCCAGTGAGCTTGACTTGCTTGCATTGCATGTAAGATTTTGGAGAGCTTTAAAAAAAGAGAAAAAAAAAGAAAAAGAAAAAGATGTGGTAGTTGCTCATTTTACTGAAAATGACTTATATGCTAAATGCCAACATGGGTTCAGGGGAAAGAGATCATGTGTCACACAATTACTATAGAAGTAATCGACAACCTAACAGAGCTGATAGATAATGGGGGGTCAGCTGATATAGTGTACTTGGACTTTAGAAAGGCCGCGCATTTGATTCTGTCCCTCATGAAAGGTTGCTAACTATACTAAAAACATATGGAGTGACTGGTAATATCATAAACTGGATTGTTAAGTTTTCTTAAAGGAAGGTCACAGTTAGTGAGAGTGGGAGAAGAGATATCCAAGAAATCTGGGGTTTAAGTGGAATTCCACAGGGTAGTATTCTAGGGCCCATATTATTCACTGTGTTCATTAACGATTTACCGGACATGACTCAAACCACATGCAAAATATTTGCAGACGACACAAAAATATATAATAAGGCGACAAACAGCACAAAGATCCAACAGGACATAAACAAGCTACAAGAATGGTCAGATGAATGGAACCTTTTACTTTAATGTAGCGAAATGTAAGGTGATGCACCGGTATTGGCAAAAGGAATGAACAGTTTGAATATACTATGATTATTATGATGAAATGGAGAAAATAAATACATGTGATGAAGAAAAAGATCTGGGAGTTACCTTTGATAAAGATTTATTCTTTGATCCTCACATCCAGAGAGTTGTGAACAAAGAAAATCAGATGATGGGACTCATCAGAACTTTTACCTTTCTAGAAAAGGAGACATTTATCAAGTTATATAAAGCATTTCTTAGGCCCCATCTTGAATACGCTAATGTGATTTGGAGTCCTCATCTCAAGAGACAGTCAAAAATGATAGAAAATGTACAAAGACGAGCCACTAAAATCCTGAGAGAGTGCAAAAACTTAAACTATACAGAATGATTACATAATTTCCAATTCCACTCACTCAAAGGAAGGAGGATCAGAGGAAATTTTTTGAAACATTCCATAATTATGATGATATTAATGTGCATGCTCTTTTCAAATTCTCGGAAGTTGATTGCACTAGAAATAATGAAGGCAAGATTTTCATCAGGCATTGCTATACTAACAAACGGATGTTTTGTTTTGCTTTCAGAATTGGCTGATTTCGGCTTTGGAATGCGCTGCCTACAAACACAAAATATGCAACAGATATCAACAGCTTAAAAAAAAAAAATCCTAGATGAAGACCCTCAACTGAAAGACCTTTTCTTTAGTGTAGATTGAATATAATGTTATTTTATAAGACAGGCATTCAATCAGAAATAATGAGGGGACACAATTAAATAGGCCGCTAGGCCTAAGGCCAAAAGCCAGTCCCTACTACTACTACTACTATTAAAAAAAAACTTCCGACTCCGCTGAAAGTGGTCTTGAACATCCAGCAAAGAACGAGCAGCTTTTAAAAAAAAAATTATGCATAAACTCATTGTGTTGTATCGCATTGTTGTAATGTATTGTGTTTGTTACCACAGATTTCTCTGTGTCAAATTCGGACTGCTCTTCACCGGCAAGGAGAGCACGTCACAACAGCACAGGGCTGCCTTTTTTCTTTTTCTCAGGTGTGTCAACAAAAATGAGTCTGGAGAAAGAGAGAGAGATTTCATCTGACAGCTCCCATGCCCCGGGCTGTGAACGACCGTAAACGTTCGAGAACGCCGGGACACGATACGGGGTCAACTCGATACTGGCCCCCTGTGTCGATAGTCTCCCGGTCCGATAATCCCCTGGCTCGTTAGGGCGGGGGGATGGGGGGGGGGGGGGGGGGGGGGGGGGCGGTGGGGTTAGGGGGGCGAACCAGCATAGAGGGGTGTGTGTGTGTGTGTGTGGGGGACGTCCCAGAACCTCCCCCGGAGGACGTTTCAGGTCACAAAAGGACACTGACATGTCCCCCGGGGAACGATTTGGGACACTGACAGGACTCCCGCTTAGGGGACCGGGCTACGGGAAGGGGGAACGAATTGGGACTTTACACGGCCGGGGACCGCTGTGATAGCTCGATTGGCCAACTGACTCATAACTCTGTTTAACTTTATTTACATTTTCATTGTAATGTCTGCACATGTCGAACAGTGATTATGTCCCTGATATCAACATAAGTCCTGAGTCCCCCTCCCCTCTTCCCACTCCCCCTTCTCTCCGGCCCGAGTACACTGAGTGGAAGCTAGTGTCCCTTGAGGTTGATTATTGGCTTACCTCCCTTCACAAGTTCACGGCAATCTGCGCACGTGCGACAACCCAGATGTGAGCGGGCTGTGCAGCCGACTTAAAGAGCTATTATTTATCAAAATTCACAGGAATTGATAGGCGACATACTCCACAAATGAGCGGACAGGATTTTACACCCAGGTAGATTGCCACTTTAAAGGAAAGTCATCTTTAATAGCGGTGTTGTGGTTAGATTCAGAATTTCAAGTTGAACACAGTTTTCGACTCGACGAACGACAGTGGCGCTGATTTGTCCGAATGAAAGAAATGGGCATAATTGTGATTTTCTTCTTTAACCACTCTTGCCCTTTACAGAAAAAATACAATTAGCTCTCCGGACAACTTTTCCTGCTCAGGTAGTTTGAAGAATATTTTGTTTTTACTCACCAGCTGATTGTGAATGTTTACTTTCGATTTTATCTTATTGCACATGGATTTAATTTCTCCTTTAGTTTCGTAATATTAGTTTGGTTTTCTGTCTTTGCTGCTGTGTGCACATGTCAGATGATCGGTATAAGGACAGGCCCGGCGCTTCCTTTTTTGAGGAGGTGTCTGGGTTTGTTCCAGTGTACCCGGTTTTTGTTCACTTGTGTGCCAGCTGAATCAGTGGCGGAAGCAGCCCTGACTTGAAGTTGTGTACTTTGTGAATGGAGAGAGTCACCACTCTTTACTATTTGTTAATCATTTCATCTCCATGCCTAATTGTTTGTTCATTTCCAGTTTAAAAACCACCGAGGCAACCATGTGTTTGTTCTGTATTGTCCATGTGTTCTGTGTGGCTTGTTCAGGATCAAAGAGGCGGCAATATTAACAGTTTTGCCCGTCGACTCTTCTATGTTGAAGTCGGAATCACTGTGTACTGGAATGGGTATTCCCGTTACACTGAAAAGTTGTCCTCTTTTTCTGGTTCGACATTCATATATTCTACTTACCATTTTTGCCCGTCAGCAGTACAAAACATAGCTGAAAAAAATACCAAACGGGCAAAAATGTTAAGTAGATATATATAGAAATATCTGCTACAGTAGACGATTTTAAAGGAAACTTGGATTGATTAGAATGGTGTCTAAAAAGGGATGCTTTTGGGGGCATTCCATGCATCTAGCAAGGGGCTTGGGAAGAATGTGGGATAGGCAAAGTGAAGGCGAAAATGTCACGGACAGGTATTTTCGATTTCGCCCGTTTGCCTTTTTTGTGAATGGTCAGGCGTACACATTGGTAAAGAAGAAAATAAAGAATGGCATACAAACACATGGAATGAAGTTGGCAGTGTGAGACCCATCTCGTTGACTTACTGGAATGAAGTTTTCAGAGGAATCAGACACAATTCTGGAATGAAGAAGTCATTCTGAAACACACTTTGACGGAACGAAGTTGTCCCAGTACATACACACAATCCCTGAATGAAGTAGTCATTCTGAAGCACACTTTGACGGAATGAAGTTGTCCCAGTACATACATACAATCCCTGAATGAAGTAGTCATTCTGAAGCACACTTTGACAGAACGAAGTTGTCCCAGTACATACACACAATCCCTGAATGAAGTAGTCATTCTGAAGCACACTTTGACGGAATGAAGTTGTCCCAGTACATACATACAATCCCTGAATGAAGTAGTCATTCTGAAACACACTTTGACGGAATGAAGTTGTCCCAGTACATACACACAATCCCTGAATGAAGTAGTCATTCTGAAACACACTTTGACGGAATGAAGTTGTCCAGTACATACACACAATCCCTGAATGTAGTAGGCATTCTGAAACACACTTTTGACGGAATGAAGTTGTGATAGTATACATACAAACCAATTCCAGGAATGAAGTTGTCAGCTGTACACACACATTCACGGAATGAACTGTTCATCGATGCAAAATCAATGCACAGTCAGTGTGCATGGAAGGTTGTCCTGAATCGTCCTATCTGAACACGTGGAGATGCACACGTAACTTCATTAGTCACATAAAGTTGTCGTCAATGCACAATCACGGAATGAAGTTGTCTGCTGTGGACACACAATGCCTGAATGAAGTTGGCAGACACATGCAATCAAGACGGATTTGAATGCTGTTGCGATACCACACAAGATGGTAAACCCCCCAATTAGTGAATTACAAAGTCATTTTTGCAAGGTGACACAAGCATGGAATGAAGTTGGCTTGTCAAATGCAGATACACATTGTCCGCAAATGTAGAAAGCCCACACGCACTTTTTGCAATTGTCACACGTTAAAAATGAAAAGGCACTCGCCAGCGAGGTTCACGACGAAGAGATGAATGAATATTATGCAGAGGCACTCGAACGTTGTACCGCAGTATATTCTTGACTTTACTAAGTTATTTGGAATTTCACATGTGCTTTCGTGAAAATCTTCACATACATGTTCATGGGTTTGTTTTCAGAAGCATGCAATTTCGTTTCTTGTATGTCGTTTGTGCGGCGCCTATGAGCTTTCATAACAAAATGCTGTACATTCGTGAGTTTCTAAAAATGGGGATGTTCATCCATCATTGGGGTCACAGCAAACATGGCCAGTGGGAAAGGTTTTCAAGGCAGCTTCGTTAGAGTGCTGAGAAAGGAGGAAATATGTTGTAGTTTCCGTGATTTTGAAAATCCTTTTAACTTTCGACTCATGGATACTGACACAAAATATTAATTCAATGGATGCAAGAAAACGGGCTGCTTATGGAAGCTGTGCAATGCGACGTGTGCCAGTCATCTTGCACTTTGCAAAAGCGAGTGGGGAAAAGAAAAGATGGACTTCAATAGAGATGCAAAAGAAAAACCACGATTTTTCAATTCGAAAATGGTCATTCCTCGACAGGTCACACTTTACCCTCCCTGATGTTATGCTCTTCATGAAGAATTTCCTAGACGGACACACCTTTCTGCAGAACTCGAACCAGTACGGCTTCAGCCATCACAGAAGTGCCGTAGACTGGGTGTGTTTTGTGCGCGAACTTTTTAAAGAGTGGCTGTCTTCCACTTTGCCCAGGATTAAATTTAGTGGACAAGTTGAAATCGACGAAAGCGTATTTGGATAAAGGTGCAAATACAATTGAGACCAAACCCAAGGAATGCAGGTGTGGATTTTTTGTATGGTAGAACGGCATTCAAACCAAATAATTCTGTACCACGTGGAAAAGAGGGACAAGCTGACTCTGGAAGGACTAATACTCAGACATGTGAAGCCAGGCACCGATATATTTTCCGATGGATGGGCTGCCTACAATGGCCTGAACCAGTTAGGGCTCAAGCATTTCACTGTGTGCCACAAAACCACATTCAAACAGACGTATGTGGATTCATCAGGCAATGAAAAGACGGTGCACACAAACAAGATAGAAGGTGCATGGAAACATTCTAAATCGCATTTCCGCCGAGTGAATGGCACACACCTCGCTCAATTCAAGGGCCATCTAGCCGAAGTGATGTGGTGCAACTGGCACCGCCAAGATAAATACACAAACTTCTTTGAGCTGTAAAAAACAGTATACCCCCTTACGTGTGCTCCCCAGTACACCTACAACACCCCGCTGTTTCCAACCTGGACCTGTGAGCCTGATCTGGAAAGGAGCACTCTGATACCAGAGGACAGTGATGATGAGGGGCGACTGCCCAGCACGCCACCAGACGCAAGCGCACAGGACAATGTCATGTCCGCCCACATTCAAGTGTTATAGTGCTGTTCGTAGAAAATGTATACTTACCATGAACATGTATGTGTGTGTGTGTGTGTGTGTGTGTGTGTGTGTGTGTGAAATGTACTATGTTATATGTGGTGAATATGAGGAACATTTGTGCACTTTTTATAAACGTGTTTTTTTTTTATGTTATTGAAATGAAGAAAAGCTTCTACAATTTTTTAAAAAGATTGAAACTTTGATGGAACACACAGTAACCCCTGACCGAAAGTGCATTTCATTCCGTTTTGACAAAGAGTCATGTATTCATGCGTCCACAAACATGTAATATTACTTTAATATGCACGAAAATGTCATATAAAACGTTGACTAATATTCAGTTATCATTGCAGGAATGCCCCAGTCCTTCGATGCCGGACCTCACAATGTTTGGTGATGTGTCTGCACAGCTGGACGTGTCCACGGTAGGTATAATCTTAATTTGGTAACCAACAGCACTGCTTTTGTTACGTGGCACGTTCCTAATGCACACTTCGATATCATGTACCAGTGTCCATACAATATCCATTTGGGTTACGAACTTCAATGTGTGTCTAACAGGTTGAACGAAGCCCTTTCCCACCCACACTGTCCCCACAATGGACGTGTTGTGCAGAGCCCGGCCCATGCACACCGACAAGTGTGCCAAGCCCCATCCGCCCGGTAAGATGCGGAAGCACCATTTATGTTTTCCAATCTTGTCCGACACACACTGACTGACAGTACTTCCACGTACACGTCTTAACGGAATGAGACAATGTGTAGATCAACACTAACAAGTAGGTTTATTGTATTGTTCATACAGTAAATGGATAATATGTTGCAATTTAGTACGTTAAATGTTATGAATTTTACAGTGGGTTTGCTGTTTTGATGACTTCATGTGACGACGTGTTTGTTTAGTATGTGTGTGTTTGTGTCCATCACCTGTTATGGATGTGTCGCGTGGGTGTATGTTCGTTCAGCATGTTTTTTGTGTGTTAATACCAGTGTGTTGACATTTTCTCATCATGTTGCAGAACTTTGAGCTTGAGCTTAGCGAACTGGAATCGGACGGTGAAGAGGTTGCCAACACAGCAGCGCAACATCATGCACAACAGGCAGTGCATGAACCACGTTCTGATACGGTCAGTTGCTGTTATTGTTGGATATGTTCGTGGATACTAAAGTGTACAATGTAGGTCGATTGAAAGCTTCGATGTAGTGTTATTGCTTCTGTATATGTTCGCCTGTTTGCTTTCTTTATTAACATCTTGAATGTCGACTTCCTCATGTGGCATGAACATTTACATGTCATTGGTAATGAATGCATGCATACACATACAGACATGGGCTGAGGAGACCAGAGGTCGGATCAGACACATGGATGCCTGACTAGGCACGGACAATGTGGACAGCGAGGAGGAATTTTGCCCCCCACCTCCCCACCAAAAATTTCCTCGCAAAGTCCTCCGCTGCCCAGCTGGCTGGAAGCCAGCCCTGTCCAGCCACGAGCACTGAAGTCATGATGGCCACTGGCCCTTGTATATATTCTACATACTGTGAGTACCATTATATTATCAAATATTTTTCCTTAATTTTATCACACGGAACACCAGTCAGTAAATCCGTTGTGTGAACAATTTGCGTAAGATACAGCATCACATTATTCGTGAAATCAGCATTTTTGGGGCGTGGTACATGCAGCCCTCACAATGGAAATGTCTCTCGAAAGGCAGGAGGGTGGCGTTGCATGGCACGTGTAACCTTCATGTGTAACTTGGTTTTCATGTGTGGGATGTTATGAGCTTCATGTCACATGCACATATGCGTGAATATGAAGATCTTTCAGAGCACTTTCAGAGCTGTGACGTCACTGCACAACTGTATTTCTTCTCATTTGCCGTTCATTCTATCTGCATCATGTTGAACAGCGGGTCTGCATCAGACAATCACCAAAGGCGTCGTCACAGGAATGCAGATATTTGTAGACTGTGTAATGACATCACTGACATTATTGGCCCTGCCACACTTTGGCCACACCGAATTAGAAGATTGTTTTGGACAAAAAACATAGTTCATTTTGAAAGACTAATTGTTTGTGCATTTGTGTTCGAAAATGGCCTCAACCCGGTCATTTTTCTGGAATGGGCCGACCTCATGGGTTTGTACCGAGATGTTTTAGCAAGAAGGCACATGCAGAATTTATTCCGGTACTTCGAAGAAGGACGATACAGTGGCTCATTGTATGCATACAATATGTCACAAAATCAGTACTGGTACCTCGACGGCACTGTGCGCCACTATCAGCATCGAAGCCGGCGACAGTAGGTGCATATCGGTAAGTACAATCATTCTCTTAAACTTGCAGCGTCGTATACTTCCCTCTATCCGACTCGCGCGAAACACAATGCACTTCTTCCCGTCTACATTTTACCTAACTGTACCAGCTTAAAAGTGATTTATGTACTGTGAACGAATCTGACATACGGGCGAAATTGAAAATACCCATCCGTGACATTTTCGCCTTCACTTTGTGTATCCCACATTCTTTCCAAACCCTTTGCTAGGTGCATGGAATGCCCCAAAAAGCGTCCCTTTTTAGACACCTTTCTAATCGATTCAAGTTTCCTTTAAAATTGTCTACTGTAGTAGACATTTATATATATATCTACTTAACATTTTTGCCCATTTGGTATTTTTTTACGTATGTTTTGTACTGCTGACGGGCAAAAATGTTAAGTAGAATATAACAATGTCTTACCATAACTGGTTACCATGTTAGGTCAAAACGGGGATACCCTTTCGAGTACACAGTGATTCCGACTTCAACATGGAAGAGTCGACGGGCAAAATTGTTAATATTGCTGGTCTTGAATACATGCTTATTTGTGTTTGCACATTTCTTCTGTCTTTGCTGCTGTGTACACATGTCAGATGATCGGTATAAGGACAGACCCAGCACTTCCCCACACCCCCCTTTTAAAAAAAAAAATTTTTTTAGGAAGTGTCAGGGTTTGTTCCAATGTACCTTTTTATTTACTTGTGTGCTAGCTGAATCAGTAGCGTAAGCAGCACTGACTTGAAGTTGTGTACCTTGTGAATGAGAGAGTTACCACTCTTTGCTATTTGTTAATGGTTTTCTGCATGTTTCTAACGCGGTGATATTACACATTACTTTAGTCATTTTTTCCCTCTTTTCAGCATTATTTCTCTACATACTTTGTTGCGAGCAACAAATAAAGGTGATCCATACAGGCAGAACATGCAAAACAGCAGGCTTCATTTTCTCGACTTTTTGCTTCATGTTCTAGTTTTCTTATTGTGCACACAATGGTATTTCATTGTGCAGTGTTTGGTTGTATTGCAGTGGAGGTTATCAACTGAAGGACAGCAAATTGAATTACATGACATTCCACACAGAGCTACTGTTACTTATGCTGTGCATCTTTGAGGTAATCTTTGTGAAATGGTTGGGAAAAAAAAGAAGAAAAAAAGAGTGAATAGATATTTCACAGATGCAGAAAGTGTAATGACTTTTTCTTGCCTGTCTCGTGGTGAAACACTCGTAATGAATTCACAAATTACACACACATATGTATAACCACAGTCAGTAAAGTTTCACCTGGTGCTGTCTTGCTGGGTGTGTGTGTGTGTGTGTGTGTGTGCGTGCGCTTGCATATAATTTTGCAATATAAATGGAATCCATACTAAAAGACCATATGACACAGACATTATGTATTGATGTGTTGATTTGCGTGAGTGTATCTTTGTTTGATGTGGCTTGGGGACAGTTCCATGATACAGAGACAGAAGATGAATCAGCATAAACAAATGAAAAAAAAAAAAGAAAAAGAAATGTCCAGTGAAGATTATAAAGTGGATGCTTTTAACCACTCAGCTGAAGTGCCTGTTCATTGTAGGTTTGACTGCTGAGACTAAGTTTATTTTAGGTCAGAGGATTGTGGTTTATCTCCCAAAGAGACTGAGAATATATTGTTAAGTTCTGTCTGCCTTTGCTGATTTGTTGCTGCAATTTTGCAGGGGACAAAACTCAAGTCTTATCAGGCACAACAAATGACTGTCTCCCTTGGATAGCTTTCTGTTTTGGTCTTTGAAGATTAAACCTTCTTCCTCCTCTCTCTCCCATTTCTCCCTCCCATCTCTTCCTCCCATCTCTCTCTCTCTCCTTATAAAAGCATCTTTGTGAAGTCATTTTATATAATCGCAAAAGAGTTGTTTACCTGCACTTTTTTCTCCACATCAATAATCATAACAGTAGCAAGAATCATCATCATCATCATCATCATCATCATTGCAACAACATCACCACAATGTCAGCAGCGGCATCAGAAACAACAGCAACAACAACAATGATAATAATAATATTGATAAAAAATAAAGTGAATTTATATAGCACTTATTGTCTAAATAGGTCTGCAGGTGCTTTACAAAAAACAACAAATAAAAGCAACCCCCCCCCCCCCACAAAAAAAAACAACAACAAAAAAACCAACAAAAAACAAAACAAACAAAAAAGCATGTTAATACACATGTGTATACTCACACACACAGGTACGCACACACACACACACACACACACGCACGCACGCACGCACGCACGCGCGCGTGCGCGCGCACACTCACACACACATATACACAATACGTTATGAACTTGAACAAGAACACACTCTAATAATCATACGTGGTATTTGATTTTGCAATCCGGTTACCTGACAGCCCTGTTTACCTGAGTGACAAATCAACGAGGCATGTTGCACAGATGAAAGTGGTATGTACCTGTAAGCATTGTCCGCCTGTGTCCCAGTTACCCCCACGGCCCTAGTGATGGTGGCCCAGATCTGGCAAGGTGAACGTCAAGCCGCTGATCACACACCGCTTCTCTCTGGAGCAGAGTGTTGGAAGCCTTTGAGGTAGCCAAGAGTGGGGAAGTGAAGATTATGATCAGCTGTCAGTGAAAATCAAAATAAAGAGGAAACTGAGTGGAAGAGAAGGCGAAAACAGTGACTGTGGGAGAGAACAGAAGGAATGATGTTGGGAAAGCTATTAAAATACAACAACAAAAAACAACAAAAAACACTTTCAGGTATGA
>NC_134897.1:16989532-16992032 GCF_041734735.1 Babylonia areolata | reverse complement strand
ATAGTCACACTTTGGTTCATTCAGAAAACTTGTTCAAAGGAAATCAGCTGGATGACAATGCCGTTCAGAGATTCATTTAGATTTTGGACGATTGCACGTCTCGAGGATGTGGGCCTGTTTTTCCCTTGTGTCTCCATGTAGCCAAATAGGGTTTCTTGGGTTAAAAATGATTTTGAACATTTGAACATTTGGACTATAAAGCGATCTCTGTGTAATTACCCAATGTCAGTGTTTCTGTGGTAAACATTGATGTTGGAATTTTTTCAGATACTAAGATTGGTATAGCAGCCAAACTGGATGGGATCGTAGGTATGAATATGGCCTTTGAAATCATTCTGTTTGTGATATTGTAGCAGGATGAGTCAAAAGTCAATGTCATTCTTTCAGAATAGAAAAGTTTGACAAAGACTGTATCTCACATTTATTTTACCAAGTTTTGAAATTAAATCTGGCACTGTGACTGGTCATAGATATAAAATGATTTCTGAAGAAATTCAGTCAGAGGTTAAATTTCCTCAGGGGTTAAAGGTCGAGGTCACAACTTAGCATATCATATTGATAAGAACAGTTTCTGTGCAAGAGAAACATCTTGTGAATAACTGTCATCAAGTTTGGTGCAATGATTGTTTATGGTGAGAACAAACCCTTTATAAAGAGATAAGATCATGGGGTCATAGTTCAAGGTCACAAAATGGCTTGTGGGGAAAACAGAAGCATGATCGAACAAAGGTGTCAAGTTTTCGTTAAACATGGTTTAGTGATTTGTCTTGGAGCAGAACATAATGAAGTTGATTGCAGTGTCAGTTTTTATTCCTTGATTCATTTTTCTGTTTTTCAATATCAGCATGATCAGTGCATTTGTGTGCATGCACGTATGCATGTTTGCTGCAGACAGTGTGTGTGTGTGTGTGTGGTGTGTGTGTGTGTGTGTGTGTGTGTGTGTGTGTGTGTGTGGTGTGTGTGTGTGTGTGTGTGTGTGTGTGTGTGTGTGTGATTATTTTGATGTCCTCCTTTTTTTTAATTGCTTTATGCAGCATAAGTGATATAGAAATGTTGGCCGCCGTTCTTTCTCTGTCTCTGGACCTTGCAATTGGAATGAACTTCCTCTTTCGCTTCGTCTAGTCTCCACACTCAGCTCTTTCAAGTCTGGCCTTAAAACCCACCTCTTCCCAAAATAGCCTCCCTTCCCTGCCTCTTCCTTGTCTTTAGTTTCTCCAGTTTTAGAGTTATGCGTGCGTGAGAATGACTGGTGCGAAAGCGCTTAGATTTGTCTATGCACAAGATTCAGCGCTATATAAGTACCATTATTATTATTATTATTATTTCTATTATCATTATTGCTGTTGTTGTTAAGAGACAAACACTATGAATTATCATCATTGTTATTGTTGTTATTGTTATTATTATTGTTATTATCATCATCATCATCATCATCATCATCATCATTAGTATTTGTATTCAATACTGTAACACAGTGCTGTTGCATCTGTCAACTCAAAAGTCAGTTTCCTGGTTATTGATTGCAGCTTTCAGGTTGAATGAATGCAACATATGTTTTGCATGTCATTAGCTGATACATTTGCCTTTTCATTGGTTGGTTGTACACACTAGCTGTTTCTGCCTTTGTTCATCTGTAAGTGTTTTTTTTCCCCTTTTCTTCCCCCCAAAAAAGTTTCCATTCATACTGAGCTTGGAAGTTACAGATGTGATAGATACATTGGGAAGTGGAAACAGAATACTGTAGAATAATATAATAATGATGTAGGCAGAACAGAAGTAGAGTTGAGTTATAACGATGTATCGGCAATGAGCCCTTAAGGTCAAGTTGTTCGTGGCTGTGGTCTTATCCGTGGGGGGTGTGATGTGGTCAAGGCGTTGGTCCTGGCAGAACAGAGCATGTCCGTCAAATATAAACATGATGATATCATGTTGCATGATGTTTTCCAATAAAATTGTTACGCAAGTTTGTTTTGGCAGTTTCTTGATTGGTAGATGCAAATACTTGGTTGTCAGTGTTTGAATGTTGTATGTGTTTTGAATGTATAAGAGTTCACAGGCTTTTAAAGCTGGTTTGATTATATTGATCTGCCACGGAGTGATTTTTAAATGGTGGTCATGATAACTCCTATTAAGTGTTTGTGGGCTGAAATTCCATGTTCACTCATATATATGAGAGGAAGTTGATGTATATGACTCCTTCCCCTTAAATTTTTTTTTTCTGTCACGTTGGCAATTATATATCATATTAACACTGTCTGCCCAGAGTTCTCACAGGTAATTGATAATGAACATTTTTTACACACATGTTTGGAGTGATAGTTATGTGTTTGTGTGAGTACATACATGTGACTCTGTACTCTATTCAAGTCTGTTTAATAGTATTGCTGCTCTTCCCTTTGTGACCTTTTTCACTGTCTGTCAGTCTGTATTGTTTTCCCCTCTGTGTGTGTGTGTGTGTGTGTGTGTGGTGTGGTGTAGTGTGTGTGTGTGGTGTGTGTGT
>NC_134897.1:16927032-16984532 GCF_041734735.1 Babylonia areolata | reverse complement strand
ACCACCGTTTCCTCCTCTTCCATAATGGTAATGAATGATTTTTAGAGTAAAAATTGGGTCGGGGAAAGTTGGAATGACCCAAAAGAAATACACTGATTTTGTGTTCATCTTCATTTGTCTTTTGTCAGATTTATAGTCACCCGCAGTATGAATGACTGGTAAGGTTTTTCGTTGAAGTAGAAAACAAAACAAAAAAATCTTTAACTCAAACAGTTGCTGTGATCAATACACCAGCAGATTGAGGCTTTCTGCAAGGTGTGTCACTTGGTACAGGTAAATACCTGCTGCATCAAATCTGTAAACCCACTAGGTGTGTATGTTTGAAGCTGAAAAAATACATGCATTAACTCCTTTGTAACTTGAATCTCCTTTACATAGGTTAACTGGAATCTTCTTTACATAGGTTAACTGGACTTCATGTTTAAGTGGACTTCTCTGCACAGAGTTTAACTGGATTCTACTATACATAAGTTAACTAGACTCCACTCTGCATTGGTTAGCCAGATACTACTGTATAAAGGTTAAAAGGACTCTGCTATACACAGGTCAGCTGGATTCCATTGTACGTAGGTCAGCTGTATTCAGCTGTATATAATTTAATGGTGAACCAGTTTCATCAGAGATACCTACGAAAGATCCTCTGCATAAAGTGGCAAGACAGGGTCTCCAACCTCCAGGTCCTAGAGAGGAGCGGCCTGCCCAGCATTGAAAGCCAGCTGATCCAGTGCCAGCTACGCTGGACAGAACACGTTGTCCGCATGACAGACAGCAGGGTCTCGAAGATATTCTTGTATGGCCAGCTGAAGGAAGGCCACCGCAGACTTGGAGGACCCTGCAAGCGCTTCAAGGACACCTTGAAGACAAACCTCAAAGCCTGGGACATAGACATCGCTTCCTGGGAAACTGATGCCCTTGACCGTTCTCGCTGGAGGATGCTGTGCTCTAGTGGCATAAAGACGTTTGAAAACAAGTGAACGCTGGCCATTAAGGAAAAGTGTGAGCGAAGGAAGCAGAGCTCAACTTCCGGAGATGTTTTCTCTTGCAACACCTGTGGGAAATGCTGTGCATCCAGAATCGGCCTCTTCTCCCACATGAGGACACACACCGACATATAAGCCTACCTGCCTACTCATCCGTCGGTCCGACAGGAGATTCCATCATCATCATAATTTAATGGGCTTAATTGTGCATAGGTTAGCTGGACTCCACTGTACATAGGTCAATGGACTCCACTGTATGTATGCATTCCACTGTGCATAGGTTAACTGGACTCCACTGGACAAAGGTCAGTTGACTCCACTGTATGTGTGCATTCCACAGTGCATAGGTTAACTGGATCTCCGCTGTACATAGGTTAAGTGGACTCCACTGTACACTGATCAGTTGGACTTTACTATACATACAGACTTCACTGTTCATAGGTTAACTGGACTCCTCTGTGCATATGGACTCTACACAAGTTAATTGGACTCCACTGTGTTCCAGTTAACTTGACTCCATTGTACTCAGGTTAATTGGATTCCACTGAATTCAGGTTTTCTTGACATCATTGTACTTGGGTTAACTGGATTCCAATTTACTTACATTAATTGGAACCCAGTGTACTTGTGTTAACTGAACTCATATTTTCTGGAGCCCATTGTTAAAGGGTACAGGTCCTATAACCTTTCACGACCACCCCATAGACTTATATGGACAGTGTGTTCAAATCCACTGTGTCTAAGGCCTGGGATAGGAAGGCAGGACCCAGTCCTCTCCTCACCATTTTAACCTTCCCCAACATCAGTCAGATACCTGTTTCACATGTGGGTGGAGTGAGGAAAACCAGGGAAGAAAGAGAAACACCCGTAGGTGCTGGGGAGGACCCAGAGAAGCACTGTCTCCACCCGCCCTTGGAACAACCCTGCACCACCTTCGGAGGCCTGTTCTGTGTTCAGGATGGGTGTAAGCACGCACAGGACACGCCATTGAGAATTCGAGGGACATAACTGCTCCCGAACAGAGGCAAAAGAGACCACAGGATGCAACTCACGACAGCCTTAAAAGAAGTATCCACATGGGTGTACCAGTCTTTCATGACTGCAGAGCCCACCGGCAAAAGACACCACCCTCCAGCTGCTGACCACACCCCACAGACCAAACCACCCCTGCCTGCAGACAGATGAAGACAGTGCCACTCCAGACACAGCCACATGGTCTTATGTGCCCTCAAGAGTTGTACAATACCTTACCAGAGTACAATACCTTACCCAAGGACACAACGCTTTGCCAAAACAGGGCCTCGATCAAATCCTGATCACTGAAGTCCAAAGCCTGACTGACTCTTGTCATGCTGCCTCCACTCTACCTCTTTCTTCTTCTTCTTCATTCGTGGGCTGCAACTCCTCCCATGTTCACTTGTATGTGCATGAATGGGCTTTTATATGTATGACCATTTGTACCATGCCATGTAGGCAACCATACTCCATTTTCAGGGGTGTGCATGCTGGGCATGTTCTTGACCCACTGAACGCTGACATGGATTTCATGATCTTGAACGTGCATATTTGATCTCGTGCTTGCGTATATACATGAAAGGGGTTCAGACACTAGCAGGTCTGCACATATGTTGACCTGCAAGATTGGAAAAATCTCCACCCTTTAATCCACCAGGCTCGGCTCTGTCACTGAGATTTCAACCTGGGACCCTCAGATTGAAAGTCCAACGCTTTAACCACACGGCTATTGCGCCCATCTGCACATATGTTGACCTGGGAGATCGGAAAAAATCTCCACCCTTTAACCCACCAAGCGCTGTTCCTGAGATTCGAACCCAGGACCCTCATATTGAAAGTCCAAAACTTGAACCACTCGGCTGTTGCGCCTGTCATACCTCTTTTCAAAACCTCACCGTTGCAGGTGGTGGGAGATACTGGCGACGACTTTATCGGGGACACCCAGGTGGCTACCTTCACGCCCTCCAGCAGGCATGCATGGGCGACGTTCACGGTGCGTGATGATGACAAACCAGAGGACGAGGAGCGTTTCACACTGAAGATCATCTTTATCAGTCAGGGGCTGTACCTGGGAAGCCCTCAGACAGCCACTGTCTTTGTCGCCGCCAGCGATGATGGTTTTGGCATCTTTGGCTTTGCAGAGGTGATTTGGAGTGGGTTTTTGAATTTTTATTTGTGTGTGTGTGTGTGTGTGTGTGTGTGTGTGTTTATTGCTTTTTTCATTTTAGTTTTTTACTTGAGTGATTTTTTTTTCTCTCTATTGTCTGATGAGTAGGAAAAAAAAAAGATATTTGAATGTAGTTAGCACCATGAATGATGACTATAAATAATGACTATGGTGCTCACAAGTTGTATGGACTGAGAGTTAAGCATCACGAGTGCATGGTTCACAGTTATGTAATCATGATGTAGATATGCTTTATTATGGTAACCCATGCAAGACTGACTCATAGTTTACCTTTACAAGAATGTGTGTTGCTGCAATGGCTTTTTCATTAGCATGTGCTTCTTGCTCCCACCCTTTCCCCTACACACTTACACACACACACACGCATGCGTGCAGCACACACACACACTCACACACATTCACACACACACACACACACACACACACACTGTCTCACACACACACACACACACACACACACACTGTCTCACACACACACACACACACACACACACACATACACACACACACACACACACACCCTCCTACATACACACACACACCCTTCCCCCCCTCCCTCCCCAACCCACATGCACACACAGTTTAGCATTTGCATGCATGGTGTTTCACTATTTTATTGAATGGTTGGGTGGTTATTCATTTAACATTCTGATCTTTCACTATTTTATTGAATGGTTGGGTGGTTATTCATTTAACATTCTGATCAATGCATGTACACATTTTGTCAATCAGAAATGTTGATGTTCAGACTAGAAACAGCAGTTACTTTGTGTTGTCCTTTTACAAAGGAATGGTGTGTGTGTTGTGTCCGTTGTTCAGGACTCTCCGGTGTTGGTCACAGAGGAACAGTACACATCAGTGGTCAATTTGAATGTTGTGCGGAGAGTCAGTTATTTTGAAACCATCAAGGTCACTTTTGAGGTGAGTTAGAGAGAGAGAGACAGAGAGAGAGAGAGAGAAAGTGTGTGTGTGTGTGTGTGTGTGTGTGTGTGTGTGTGTGTGAGAGAGATAGAGTGAGTGTGTGTGTGTGTGTGTGTGTGCAAGCACACATATGTGCGTGTGCACTGGTGAGCTTGTGTTATTGTACTTATGTGATCTTAGAAAGTAGAATATTGTGACTGCATTCATGGCAAAGAACTCGATAATATGGCAGTTTTTTAAACACTGAACAGCTTGAGTTCAGTTCAGGTTAACTCGACATCCAGCACTGTTTATATACTCACCACTGATTCAGGTTGAATTCAGATAGGTTAGTTTAATGCAACAAGACAGTTTTTTTTAGTGCAGTATATAGTTATACACTCAACACTTATTATCAGTTGGAATCAGTTTAGTTTGATTCAGCATAGAGGATTTTTTTTTTACTCTCTGAGTTAAGTTCAATTCAGTTTAATTTAATTCAGCAAACAGCAACTTCTATACACTCAACAATTTGAGTTCAGTTGAGTTCAGTCAGTTTGATTTAATGTATGGTGGTTTTTATATACTGTTGTTGAACTGAAACAGATTTTATTCAGTGTAGGCTACAGCAATTTTCATACACTCTGCATTGTGAGTTCAGTTGAATTCAGATGGTTTAATTCAACAGGCAGTAACTTTTACAACTCAAACAATGTAAGCTCAGTTGAATTGAAACAGTTTTGTTCAGTTCAACACGCATGAGTTTTTGTACAACTAAAACAATGGGAGTTCAGCTGAATTCGGTCAGTATAGTTTGATTCACTTGGCAATATGAGTTCAGTTGAATTCAGTCAGCTGAATTCAGTTCATTCAAGCAGTATGAGTTCAGTTGAATTCAGTCAGTTTATTGCAGTTCATTTAACAGTATGAGTTCAGTGGAATTCAGACCTTTCAGTTCACCTTTCAGCAATTTATTTACACTCAATAGAATGAACTGAGTTGAATGCAGACAGTGTATTTCAACATACACCATTTTTGTGTGGTTAAAAACAGCTTGCGCTGATTTCTGACAGTGTACCAGCATACACCATTTTTTGTACAGTTCAAACAGTGTGGGTTGAGTTGAATTCAGATGAAGACACAGGGCTGTGACTGATACCTGTGGCAGGTGGAGAGCCTCTCAGAGCAAGGACTGCTGGCAGATGACATCTCCCCGGTGACGGGATCTATCGTCTTCCGTCCCGGATCCGCCCATCCGGACACTATGATACAGCTGAAGATCCAACCTGATGCTGTGAGTTGGGAGGTCCCTAGACCTGCTGCCCTCTTTCTGTTTACCTACTGCCATGTTTCCCCTTTGACCTGTTGCACTCTTCTCCCTTGACCTACTGCCCTCATTCCCTTGACCTTCTGCCCTCTTTACCTTTGACCTTTCCCCTTGAACTTCTGCCCTCTTTCCCCTTGACCTACTGCCCTCTTTCCCTTGATCTACTTTCCTTATTTCTCTTGACATACTGTCCTCACCCCTTTGACCTACTGTCCTCTTTCCTTTGATCAACAGTCCTCTTTCCCCTTAACCTACTGCCCTCTTTTCCCTTGACATACTGTCCTCTTTTCCTTGACCTACTAGTAGCCCTTTTTCTCTTAACCTACTGCCCTCTTTTTACTTGACCTACTGTCCTCTCTCCCATTGACCTTTCCTCTTGACCTATTGCCCTCTTTCCAGTTGACCTTTCCTCTTGACCTACTGCCCTCTTTCCCTTGACCTACTGCCCTCTTTCTCTTGACCTACTGCCCTCTTCCCCCTTGACCTACTACCCTCTTTCCCTTTGACCTTTTCTCTTGACCCACTGCCCTTTTTCCCTTGACCTGCTGTCCTCTTTCCTTTGAACATTGTTCTCTTTTCCCCCTTCATTTGTTGCTTTGCAAGTGTATTGCATTCTTTGAGTGTGTTTTGGTCTTTTGGTACGGTGGTATGCGGTGGTGTGCAAGGTTGAGGGAATGAATAACAACACAACAGTGTGCTGTGTCTTTGACCACTGGCACAATAAAATCTTGTCTCTCTTTGTCTCTTGACCTTTGAACAGATACCAGAGAACGACGAGTCTTTCCTCGTCACACTGACAGACGTGGACCGCGGTGCGAGCATCAATGTGTCACAGGTCATCGTGATTATCAAGGCCAATGACGCCCCCATCAGATTTTCACAGGTGTTGCATAAACGTGTAGCTTATGGTGTTGTTTTGTGTAAATTTTTGTGTTTGTTGGATAAGCGTTTTTTGTTTTTTTAAGTCTGTTTATTTTTAAGTTGTTTGTTGGGATCATGTTGTTGTAAAGGTAGTTGATTAAGGGAGCATGTGTGTGTGTGTGTGTGTGTGTGTGTGTGTGCTTTTGTGTGTGTTTTATGTGTGTGTGTGTGTGTGTGTGTGTGTGTGTGCATGCCTCTGTGTGTGCGTGTGTTAAAAAACAATGTCTGGTTAGAGTTAGGAATCCTGTTTGAAAGAAGATGAACCACTTCTGAAAGACTCTGCATGAAGTGGAAAGGCTGATACCTCTGTTGTGTGGCTTGTAGTAAATGTGGCTACACATCT
Source organism: Babylonia areolata (assembly GCF_041734735.1). NCBI lineage: Eukaryota > Metazoa > Mollusca > Gastropoda > Neogastropoda > Buccinidae > Babylonia > Babylonia areolata. Next base: position 16,977,858 of record NC_134897.1, on the reverse strand, counting down.
GTTGTGACTGAATGTTGTATGTTCCACATCTGGGAACATCCTCTGTGATGGAGGTTTTATTTGCAGCATGCTTCCAGCCTGGATATGGCTTCCATTGTTAGCGGGACATTAAACATGAATTTAGTCCATTTAGATGTGACGAAACTTACATTTGGTTTCTGTTTATTCCAGGCAAGGTATGTGTTCGATGAAGGCCCGGGATCCAGATCCTGGAGCGTTGAAGTGTACAGGGGCATCGATGGTAGCGGGAACAGAATCGGGCCTGTGAACCGCGAAGTCACTGTGGAATACAGGTCCATGGACAATGAAGCTGTTTCAGGACAGGACTACTCCTTTTCTGGTCGTGAGCTGCTGTTCGGACCCGGCGAGACTGTCAAGACCATCACATTTGTGATTGAAGACGACGTGCTTCCTGAAATGAGAGAGAGCTTTAAAATCCGTCTCCTGGGTAAGAATGGCGATGCCGTGTTTGTGAATCCCAGCGAGGCGGAAGTGGTGATCAATGCCAACGATGATTCCAACGGCAAGATTATGTTCAAGCCGGTCACGGAGAACAGTGATGAAACGCCAGTGGTCACAGTGAATGAAGACACGTTCACCATAGCGTCGTTCACAGTGCTGCGGAAACTGGGAACGTTTGGAGAGGTGTCTGTTGGATGGGAACTGGAGCGTGTAGGCTCGAACCCTGAGAGCGTTAGTGAGGACGTGGGCCCCACCTCCGGCCGGGTGGTGTTTGCGGAAGGTGACAGCAGGAAGGAGATTGAGCTGACGATCGTTCAGGACAGTCTGCCAGAGCCTGCGGAGCAGTTTCGGCTGACATTGTTGGCCGGTTCCGTGACTGGGAACGCCACACTGGATGGAATCATTACAGCCATTCTGGTCATTGAGGACAGCGACAATGTTTACGGCGCTGTGGAGTTTGGTCCAGATACCACTCATCGGGTGGATATTGTGAGTTCTGATTTTATTGTTTAGTGTGTGTGTGTGTGTGTCTGTGTGTGTGCGTTGTCTGTTGTGTGTGTGTGTGTGTGTGCGTGTGTGTGTGTGCATGTGCATTAGGTTGACATTATGAGTGCTTGTTTGGTTGTGGTATGAGATGTATGTGTGTATGTTTTTGACTGTCATTTTGAGTACTTGATTTTATTGTGGACTGAGATTTTATGTGTGTGTGTGTGTGTGTGTGTGTGTGTGTGTGTGTGTGTGAGTGTCTGACATTGTGAGTGCTGGTTTATGTGTTGTGTGAGATGTTTGTTCGTGGCTGACATTGCAAGTGCTGGTTTATTATACTGTGAGGTGTGTGTGTGTGTGTGTGTGTGTGTGTGTGTGTGTGTTAGTGTTATGGGCTGTGACATTTGTTGATTTTGGATTTTATTGATGCAGACTTTAAAAATCTTAAATCAATGTTGAACTGGAAGCAGTGGAAACTTCCATGTATTTGAACTTTTTAGAGCTGTGGTTTGATGAACTCATCGTTGACCTGAACATTAGATACAGTACTGTGTAGTCATCAGTAAAATAGTGTCAGCAAGTGACCTTGCCTTTTATTGTATTACTTTTTTTTGCCACAACAGATTTCCTTACATGAAATTCGGGCTGCTCTCCTGGGAGAGCGCATTTTTACAGTGCAGTCTCACCATTTGTTTTTTGTTTCTCTCTGCTTGTATATTTGTTTTGTTATCAAAATGGAGTTTGTTTTCTACACAATATTGCAGGAAGCAGCCCCTTTGTTGCGACAGCTTCTTTTACATGTGCTAGGTGAACGGTGCACATGGCACCTTGGTGGTGCATTGTCTCATCTGAAAGACTAGCATCCAGATCACTTCCTGATGTCTAGTGGGTGGGTAGGTTTCGGTATTCAGTGCAGGACTTGAACTCATGGACTTTCTCTACATGGTCTGGTGTGTCAGCACGAGGCCACAGCTCCACTGACTGGGTGTCGTGGTCATTCAGAGATTTTCCTCACCGCTCCTGTGTTTCTTACTATCTCCTTGAGCCAGTTGCATTGCTTGGTTCTAACTTTTTGACAGTTATACGTGACTTAATGCCTACGTTGACCAAACTACGCTGTTGGTTGGTTCCATACTTCACACAGTTGGTGGGTTACGACCATACTAGGCTCTTCTGTCTAGCAATGCAACTGGCTCCTTGTAACCTTCACAGGGTAGTCACTTAGTCAGTGTTCTGTGTCCAGCCACAGCCTATGAACTGGAAATGAATTTATGTGGTTTGACCATCCTGTTTTCTTTTTTTGTTTGTTTATATATATATATATATATATATTTTATTCAGAGTGCATCTTTGACAACATATTTCCATCAGTTAACTTTGCAAAGCAGAGGCAGTTTAGTAGGATGCATTGTATATTGGTTAACTTTGCAAATAAGAGACAGTTAAGTAAGTTGCATTGCTGACAACATGTTTACATGTATCAGTTAACTCTGCAAAGAAGAGGCAGCTTGCTAGGATGCATTGTTGACAACACATTTCTACACTGGTCAGCTTCGCAAAGCAGAGGCAGTTGAAAAGGTTTTAAGTCTGACTCTCAGAGTCCCACGTACTGATCACATTTCTCCTCACCTCCGCACTCTACATTGGCTCCGCATTGAAGCAAGAATTAAATACAAAGTTACGTTTCTCTGCTATTCTGCTTTCCACTTGACAGGACTATCTTTCTGACCTTACCAGTGTTTACACTCCTGCAAGAAATCTCTGCTATTCCTCTGACTGTTACCTTTTGAAACTTCATGTCAATGCAAGAAGCTGTGGTGAATGTTCTTTCTTCTTTGTTGCTCCTCACATCTGGAACAACCTTCCTCATCATATCTGTGCATCTGTTTCTATTTCTGCTTTTCGCTCATCACTAGATACTCATCTTTTTAAAACCTATGTATAAGCACTCTCAACTTCCTTGTTCTCCAACACCGCCCATGTCAGCTCACTTTGGATGTATGAAGAGTGGGAAAGGGAGAGTGTGTGTAGGGGCTGAGGGGGGAGGGGTTTTGAGAAAGAGTGTTCATGAATGATTTATGTAACTTGCAATATTTTTCTTTCATGTAAAGCGCCTGGAACTCTTAGAGAAATGGTGCTATATAAATGTACATTATTGTTATTGTTGTTGTTATTATTATTAAGTAATCACTCTATGCCAAGTTTTTCACCCTGGAATGTGTGTTCTCTGACAGAGCGCTTCTCCCCGAACACTGAGGCTGGCTGTGACGAGGAACGGTGGACGTCAGGACACAGCACTGGTCAACATCAATGTCTCCTATGTGGATGATGACATTGAGGCTTTGCCAGGTCAGTGACAGTAATGACAGCGGTAAACTATAAATCAGTAACTATCAACATCAATGTCTCCTATGTGGATGATGACATTGAGGCTTTGCCAGGTCAGTGACGATAATGACAGCAGTAAACTATAAATCAGTAACTATCAACATCAGTGTCTCCTATGTGGATGATGACATTGAGGCTTTGCCAGGTCAGTGACGATAATAACAGCGGTAAACTATAAATCAGTAACTATCAACATCAATGTCTACTGTGTGGATGACGACATTGAGGCTTTGCCAGGTCAATGACGGTAATGACAACAGTAAACTATAAATCAGTAACTATCAACATCAATGTCTCCTATGTGGATGATGACATTGAGGCTTTGCAGGGTCAGTGACGATAATGACAGCAGTCAACTATAAATCAGTAACTATCAACATCAGTGTCTCCTATGTGGATGATGACATTGAGGCTTTGCCAGGTCAGTGACGATAATGACAGCAGTCAACTATAAATCAGTAACTATCAACATCAGTGTCTCCTATGTGGATGATGACATTGAGGCTTTGCCAGGTCAGTGACGATAATGACAGCAGTAAACTATAAATCAGTAACTATCAACATCAGTGTCTACTGTGTGGATGATGACATTGAGGCTTTGCCAGGTCAATGATGATAATGACAGCGGTAAACTATAAATCAGTAACTATCAACATCAGTGTCTTTTATGTGGATGATGACATTGAGGCTTTGCCAGGTCAGTGACGATAATGACAGCGGTAAACTATAAATCAGTAACTATCAACATCAGTGTCTCCTATGTGGATGATGACACTGAGGCTTTGCCGGGTCAGTGATGATAATGACAGCAGTAAACAATAAATCTGTGACTGATGATGATATCACAAGACAGCAGTAAACAATAAATCAGTAACTATGATGGTGTGATGAAAACAGGAGTAAACAGTAAACTGTGATAATATGATGAACAGTATTCAAATCTGTAATGACGATGATGATAATGACGATATAATGTTGTGTGTGTGTGTGTGTTTCTTTGTATACGTAATCACATGAACACATACTTCAAGAAATTGACGTATATTATGTGTTCTTGTGTATTGTGTATCTGTACATGTGACACTTGTGTTTATGTGTATGTTTGTATACACAAATACCAGAGTGAATGCTGTGAGTGCCTCTGTGTGTGTGTGTGTGTGTGTGTGTGCGTGCATGCGTGCCTGCGTGCGCACGAGTGCAGGCATGTCTGCAAGCATGTGAGCATGTGTGCACATGCAAGTGTTTGTTCACATAAACATGTAGAAAGCAAGTGATGTGTACGTTACTGTTTCTGTGAGCAGAGAACATCTTTGAGGAATGGATGAAAACAGCCACGCTTCCCTCTGGCAGCGACCCTGTGGTGGTGTCTTTCAATCTCCTTCCCACAGCGTTCCTGACCATCGGCGGTCAGTTCCACGCTACCATGGACAGTCCGCGCCTCGCCACAGGTCGGTGATCGGTGATCGGCAGGGAAGGGTTGTGTTTTGTTTTCTCTTTTGCTTTGTTTTGTGTATTAAGATACACACTTTGAGTGGTCTGCAGGGCTGGGAGTGTCTTGTTTCTCTTTATTTCACTTTGTTTTAGTGTAAAGACGTGCACTTTGAGTGATCTGCAGGGCTGGGAGTATCTTTTTTCTCTTTATTTCACTTTGTTTTAGTGTAAAGACGTGCACTTTGAGTGGTCTGCAGGGCTGGGAGTATTTTTTTTTTATATATTTTACTTGTTTCGGTATTAAAACATGAACTTGTGGTAGTGCCAGATTCATTGGTAATGAGGTTGGATTTTTCAGTTCCACAGTATGGGATTTACATCAGTACAACTTTGACGATATTATCGCCAAGAATTACACTCTGGTGAATTGTTGGCAAATTTTCAGAACCGCTGACTATGCATTTCATGACAAGTTACTGTCATGGGGTAATTGATGTTGGGGTTTTTTTTTGTTTTTGTTTTTTTCTCAGCACCACAGTATGGGAGTTACAACAGCCCAACCCTGGGCGTCCGTCGCCAGGTGACTGTGGCGGTGTCTGAGGCGGAGGCCAATGGGGAGTCTGGGTTCAACAACACAGCGGCCATTGTGGTAGAGGAACCCGACTCTGGAACTCTGGAGGTGAACTGAACAGAAATCTGAACAAAACCCGGGGTTAGACAGAGCTGTGATAGAGTGTAACGTAAAAGTAATCAAAAACATAGATTTTACAGAAAATGTTCTTATCTCATGAAGGAAGGAGAATTGATACTGGAAATAAGAAGTAAGCTTTTTTTTTTTTTATCACCCATCCGTAACCCTGTCACTGCTGCTAATGAGAATATTCATTAACTAAGGGCTGTCCCCTCACTGAGATTAGACAGTGCTCACAAGTCAGGATGTCAACCACCATTCTTTGTCCAGACTTCCACTTGGTACGGCATTTCCTGTGCTCAGTAGTTAATGACATCACTAAAAGGTCCACAAAAAGTGGTAACCGTGTTCCATGCTTGTGCCACGCTATTTCATTTCGCCGAGGTTTAGCAGGTCAGTGGGTTAGGCACTGAGTTCCTCATTGATGTTCACATTGTCTCCGACATTATGTGCACACAACACGATAGATATGACACGACATGAACAGATGTGCATGCTCACAGACATGCACACACAGACACTCACTCAGGCGCGCACACACACACGCACGCATACACACACACACACACACACACACACAGGCGCATATAAACACACATGCATGCACACACACACACACACACACTCACACTCACTCACTCACACTCACACACACACACACACACACACACGCACTTCCCTATCCAGTTTTGCCCCTCTTCGTTTTCTGACTGAGAGAGTTTCCCCAAACATTACTGTTTCTTCTTCTTCTTCTTCTTCTTCTTCTTCTTCCACTTTCCCTAGCCACTCTAGACTTTCAGTCCAGTCAGGACAGGCGAAGTCTGCGGTCCACTGCAGCCCCCCACACATTACCGTTCAAAAACCAAATCCTAAAACGAGAGGCTGAAAGATGGTTGTTAGCATGCCACACGTCATTTCTTTTCCAGGTCCCTCTGCTGATCATCCGTGAAGGGATGAGCGGCACGGCAGTCATCAGCTGGACCATCAAAGGGGTGGGGCCATCGGAGGACTCTGTCGATGAGAAAGATGTGGCCGCTTTGAATGGCACCATAACTATCTATTCAGGTTTGAAGCATGCGCGTGTGGATGTGGGTGTGTGCATGTGCGTGTGCATGTGCATGTGTGTGTGGGGGAGGGGGAGGGAAGGGGGGCTAGGTGTTGGTATGTGTGAATGTGTATGTGTGCATGCCACAGATGGAACTTAATGTCTTAGACGTTGATTGTAAAGAATTGATGTTAATCCAGACAAGACCAAAACTGTGCTCCTTGGTAGGTACAGTCCATGTGAGGTATTCACTTTTTTGTAACCAGAGAATGGATGTTGGTTGTTCATTTAAGTACATTCACTTTTTTGTAATCAGAGAATGGATGTTGGTTGTTCATTTAAGTACTCGGGTGTTGAATTTAGTAGAATGTTTACATTGTTTCAAAAAGTGAGTGAGATGAAGTACATCTGTCAGTTCAAATATCCACTGACTCTTGAGTGTGATGTTTTAAAACTTAATCAGTTTTTTCTCAAGGCAGTGACCCAAGACAAAAATTTCTTGTTGAGCTGGGGATGATAGCGATATGATGTTCTTTTACAACAAGTTTTTCCATATGGATTTGGTGGTGATAATAAAGGCTGACGATGTTCCTGAGGTTGATGACGATAGCGATATGTTCTTGTACAACAGGCTTTTCAGGTGTGGATTTGTTGGTGATCATAAAGGCTGATGATGTTCCTGAGATTGATGATGATAGCGATATGTTTGTTCTTGTACAACAGGTTTTTCCAGTGTGGATTTGGTGGTGATCATAAAGGCTGATGATGTTCCTGAGATTGATGACAATAGTGATATGTTTGTTCTTGTACAACAGGTTTTTCCAGTGTGGATTTGGTGGTGATCATAAAGGCTGATGATGTTCCTGAGATTGATGACGATAGGGATATGCTTGTTCTTGTACAACAGGTTTTTCCAGTGTGGATTTGGTGGTGATCATATAGGCTGATGATGTTCCTGAGATTGATGACGATAGGGATATGCTTGTTCTTGTACAACAGGTTTTTCCAGTGTGGATTTGGTGGTGATCATATAGGCTGATGATGTTCCTGAGATTGATGACGATAGGGATATGCTTGTTCTTGTACAACAGGCTTTTCAGGTGTGGATTTGGTGGTGATCATAAAGGCTGACGATGTTCCTGAGATTGATGAAGATAGTGATATGTTTGTTCTTGTACAACAGGCTTTTCAGGTGTGGATTTGGTGGTGATCATAAAGGCTGATGATGTTCCTGAGATTGATGACGATAGCGATATGTTTGTTCTTGTACAACAGGCTTTTCAAGTGTGGATTTGGTGGTGATCATAAAGGCTGATGATGTTCCTGAGACTGATGACGATAGTGATATGCTTGTTCTTGTACAACAGGCTTTTCAAGTGTGGATTTGGTGGTGATCATAAAGGCTGATGATGTTCCTGAGATTGATGACGATAGTGATATGTTTGTTCTTGTACAACAGGTTTTTCCAGTGTGGATTTGGTGGTGATCATAAAGGCTGATGATGTTCCTGAGATTGATGACGATAGTGATATGCTTGTTCTTGTACAACAGGTTTTTCCAGTGTGGATTTGGTGGTGATCATAAAGGCTGACGATGTTCCTGAGATTGATGACGATAGTGATATGCTTGTTCTTGTACAACAGGTTTTTCCAGTGTGGATTTGGTGGTGATCATAAAGGCTGATGATGTTCCTGAGATTGATGACGATAGTGATATGCTTGTTCTTGTACAACAGGTTTTTCCAGTGTGGATTTGGTGGTGATCATAAAGGCTGATGATGTTCCTGAGATCGATGAAACCCTGAAGGTACAGCTGACAAGGATTGAACCATACTCCAACCAGAGGCTCCGGCCCGGGTCCAGGGAAATTGAGATCACTGTTCTGAAGAACGACAACCCTGGAGGGGTGTTCCAGTTTTCTGGCGACATGAACGATTCTTATGTTGTTCAGGTGTGTGTGTGTGATGGTGTGTGTGTGATGGTGTGTGTGTGTGTGTGTGTGTGTGTGTGATGGTGTGTGTGTGTGTGATGGTGTGTGTGTGTGTGTGGTGTGTGTGTGTGTGTGATGGTGTGTGTGTGTGTGTGTGTGTGTGTGTGTGTGTGTGTGTGTGTGTGTGTGTGTGTGTGTGTGTGTGTGTGTGATGGTGTGTGTGTGTGTGTGTGTGTGATGGTGTGTGTGTGTGTGTGTGTGTGTGTGTGTGTGATGGTGTGTGTGTGTGTGTGTGTGTGTGTGTGTGTGTGTGTGTGTGTGTGTGTGTGTGTGTGTGTGTGATGGTGTGTGTGTGTGTGTGTGTGTGTGTGTGTGTGTGTGTGTGTGTGTGTGTGTGTGTGTGTGTCTCTGTCTCTTGGTCTGTGTATGTGTGTCTATGTGTGTGAGGGTTTGGTATGAGGGTCGTGTGTTTGTGTGTGTGTGTGTGTGTGTGTGTGTGTGTGTGTGTGTGTGTGTGTGTGTGTAAGTGCTTGTATGTGTGTGTGCATGTGTGTATGAGAGAGAAGGAGTGAGTGGGTGAGTCACAGGAAGAAACCCATTCAAACATAAACAACTCTACAGTCAAGTGGCTTTTTTTTTTTTTTTTTTTTTGTTGTCACTGACAGGAAGGAAAGGATCCCATTGAAGTGATAGTGGAGCGAGTGGGTGGAATCCTGGAAAGGAGGGTGGTACAAGTGGAGGTGATACCAGATGGAACCAGTGAGTTTTATGGGACACCCAGTGCCCTCGTTTTTGAACCGGGGATGCGTGTTAGCACATTGACCATCTTGGCCCGCAATGAAGGAGAGCCAGAGGTGAGCTATGGCTGTGTTTTATATTTGTATTTGTATTTGTATTTCTTTTTATCACAACAGATTTATCTGTGTGAAATTCAGGCTGCTCTCCTCAGGGAGAGCGCGTCGCTACACTACAGCGCCACCCATTTTTTGTGTGTATTTTTTCCTGCGTGCAGTTTTATTTGTTCTTCCTATTGAAGTGAATTTTTCTACAGAATTTTGCCAGGAACTACCCTTTTCTGGGTTCTTTTATTTGCACTAAGTGCATGCTGCACACGGGACCTCAATTTATCGTCTCATCCGAATGACTAGCGTCCAGACCACCACTTAAGGTATAGTGGAGGGGGAGAAAATATCGGCGGCTGAGCCGTGATTCGAACCAGCACGCTCAGATTCTCTCGCTTCCTAGGCGGACACGTTACCTCTTGGCCATCACTCCACATGTGTGTTTATCCAAAGGTTTAGCAAATCTGTGTGATACTTTTATCCAAAGGTTGAGCAGTCTGTGGGATACTTTATCCAAAGGTTCAGTAATTTGTAAGATATATTTTCCCAAGCATTGTGCAATTAGTGAGAGATACTTTTATCCAAAGGTTGTGCAATTAGTGGGAAATTTGTATGCACAGGTTGTGCAATTTTTATCCAAAGGTTGTACTATTTGTGAGATGCTTTTATCCAAAGGTTGTGCAGTTTGTGAGATTCTTTTATCCAAAGGTTTGCAATTTGTGAGATAATTTTAGCCAAAGGTTGTGCAATTTGTGAGATACTTTTTAACCAAAGGTTTTACAATTTGTGAAATATTTTTATCCAAGGGTTGTGCAATTTGTGAGATACTTCTATCCAAAGGTTTACAATTTGTGAGATACTTTTGTCTAAAGGTTGTGCAATTTGCGAGATACCTTTATCCTAAGGTTTGCAGTTTGTGAGATACTTTTGTCTAAAAGTTGTGCAATTTGAGAGATATTTCTAATGAAAGGGTGTGCAATTTTTTTTTTATTTAATTTTTTTTAAAATTATTTTTTTAGGTTGTGCAGTTTGTGAGATACTTTTGTCTAAAAGTTGTGCAATTTGAGAGATTTTTTAACCAGAGGTTGTGCAATTTGAGAGATTTTTAACCAAAGGTGTGCAATTTGTGAGATAATTTTATCCAAAGGGTGTGCATTTGGTGAGATACCTTTATCCAAAGGGTGTGCTATATTTGACATACTTTTATCCAAAGGATAAAATTTATGAAGTACTTTCATCCAAATGTGCAGTTTGTGAGATCCTTTTATTTGAAAGTTATACAATTTGTGATTAGGGTTTAGAGGGGTTTTTTTTTCACTGTTAGCCGCGCAAAATTTGGCCAACCAGAGGAAACTGATAGGCCTAGTTTGCATCAGTTTGACATGGTAAGTATATGTATCACCAAACATGGAGTATAATACAAACTCCTCCTATTTGTGATTAGGGTTTAGAGATGAAAAGTTAACATAATCAATCTTGTACTTGTGTAATAAGTAAACGAAAAAAGATTCACGATACATCACATTTGTGATTTTGCAAATGCAGGTTGCAGGGAATGAGAACAAAAACCCGAACACAAAATAGATATGTAATGAAAGCACCCTGAGCCACACGAGGAAATTGATGGGTCCTGGTTACCACTATCTTTCAATTTTCACCGTGCCAATGGAACGAGGCATAGCCCTGCTGGAAACACTGTTCCAGGAAAACTATTTTTCTTCATTTTGTTTTTTGGTTTTGTTCTTTGGCTGCAGCTCCCACTTTCACTTGTGTCCAGGAGTGGAATTTTTATTCTGTGAATTTCGATCTCACCTTGAAAGCAGTCATATTTCATTTTCTGAGGGTGCACATACTGGGTATGTTTGTGTATCCACAATCCACCAAACGCTGACTTGGATTACAGGATCTTTCATAGGGCGTATTTATTATTCTGCATGTGGATTTAGACAAACGTGAATAAGGCACTAGCAGGTCTGCGTCTATGTTGACATGGTAGACTGGGAAGAAGACTGTTGCCTCCCTTAACCCACCGTGTTTGGAAAATGGGATCAAATTTGGGACTCCCAGATTGAAACTCCCAACACTAACCACTCAGCTGTTGCATGTGTCTGAAAAGGCGAAGAAGAAGGACATTGAAGATGAATGAAATTGGTGTGTGCAGCTAGCAGAGTATTTCACTCTGAGGTTGACGCCGCTGGGCAACTCCACCCTTGGAGAGCGTACCAGCATCAGCATCACTGTCAGTGAGAGTGACTACCCTTACGGGATAATTCAGTTCAAGGAAGACCCAACCATGATAATCATCAGTAAGTGTGTGTGTGTGTGTGTTTGCGTGTGTGTGTGTTTGTGTGTGTTTGCGTGTGTGTGTGTGTGTGTGTGTGTGTGTGTGTGTGTGGTTGTGTTTGTGTGTGGGTGTATTTGTGTGTGTGTGTTTGTTTGGGTGTGTGTGCACATGTGTGTGTGTTACAAACTTACCATGTTCATATTGCAATAATTTTTAAGTGAGTTGAGACACAAACACGTCTTACGATACCTGCAGGATGTCAATTTTTTTATTCCCCCATTTTTTTCAAAGTTGAATGCTGTAGTTAATTTTCCCTTCTCCAATGTCAGCAGCATGTCCCAGGTTTATGTGCATGAACTTGAGCGTACTTGTACCTAATTTTCTTTTCCAGTTTTAATTCATCTTCCACAAAAATGATATTAACAGTGTCTTTTTAGCTCTTATATGACCCTGACTGGTCAGCTTGGCCAAGAGAAAGAATGATGAATAGACAGTTGCTAAAGATGCATTCTGCATATGGGAAGTTCAGATGGGAGAACTGAAAAGTAATAAATGGATCCTTAGACTATGATGGTGATATGTTTTTTTCTTGCCTGTATTAGTCAGATATAAGATGTACCAAAGGAACTCATTGGATTTTGCTGGTAATGTTTTTTTTTTAAACTTGCTTTTATTAGTCAGAATTAAGAATCAAGTTCTGTAACTTCAGTGACAAATTGTTTGATGGTTCCAGGTGAGACAGCAGAAGGGAATCCAGTAAACGTTTCATTAGAAATTGAAAGAGACCGAGGAACATTCTTCGAGGTGTCAGTGCCATGGAAGTTGTCGCCGGAGACAGGTGACCTGCGGCCCAGTTCTGGCACCATCATGTTTGCCAGAGGACAGAACAGCTACACCCTGGTTCTGCAGACAGTGGACGATGATGTGAGGGATTTTTTGGTGCTTTTTTGTGTCTTGATTGCATGTGGAGTGTTGGCCAAGTGGTGACAAGAGAGAAACTGAGAGCACTGGTTCGAATCTCACACACACCGGTATTTTCTCTGCCTCAGCTAGACCTTGAGTGGGTTGTTTGGGTGCTAGTCGTTCAGATGAGATGATAAACTGAGGTCCTGTGTGCAGCATGCATTTAGTGCACGTAAAATAACCCACACCAACAAAACGGTTGTCCCTGTGCAACAAAGGGGTTGATCTTGGCAAATGCGTGTAGAAAAATCCACTTCGATAGGAAACAGATATTGAAGGCAGGAAAAAACCCATGAAACAAAGGGTGACAAAGGGTGGAGAGAGTAGCCTGAATTTCACACAGAGAAATCTTTTGTGACAAATGAGTAATACAATGCAAGTAATAAATACAAGTACACGAAACAAAATTGCTCTTTCTTTGATTTTTTTGTAAATGTTGCATGTCACTTTCATCACTGTGTTGGGGTAATAAAAAAAAAAAAATATAAAAAAAAAAAATTCAAGACTTTCTAGAGAAAATGTAGATGAATGGACCACAAAACAGAATATAAGAAAGGAAGAAGAAAAAAAAACAACTGAGAGAGGAAAGCTAAAAAAACACACCAAAGACTGAAAGAATGGAGGACGCTTCCAGCACAGAATTTCCAGAAGATGGGGGGCACTGCATGTAACTGGAAGAGGCCCCAGCTTCCCTTTGTGGGGAGGAGAGTTAATAGCTGGTATGAACTACAGACTTCAAAGGAGGTTAATGTTTCTTCCTGGTGTTTGGCTGTTGGGAAACGTAACATGATATATGTATTTATTCATTCATTGACCTGTTTATTTGATATTTTTTAACTCTCTCCGGATGAAGGAATGCTCACGCATTCCTACACAAAACGTATTCGGATTCGGACGAAGGAATGGAATAGCATTCTCCGAAAGTAAAATTCCATCATGCGCTGTACACGTGATTTTGTGATTAGCCAAGCAGAGTGCGCTATTCTGGGTCACTCCACAATCGAACAGTATGATTGGTTAGCCTGGGATGTGTGGCCTGTCTCGCACACACACTGACAAAGTCACTGACCGGTCGTCTGCTCGCGTGCCAGCCTATTAGCAAAGCGGGCTCTTCTCAGAATGTTGTGAAGCGAACAAGGCAGTGACGGCAACGTTTTAGGGTTGCCGAAGTACTTGAAATGCTACAAACTGAAGGGTCGGACATTGAAGAGGTGGATGATGACGAAGAAGAAAGCCAATTTAATGCAGAAAGCGAGCATGGGTATGGTGATTCGGGGTGAAAAATTGGCAGTATTTTCTACATATGGCAAAACTGTAAAAATAAGATGAGAAATTTGATTTTTTTTTTATATGTAATAGCTCAACACATAATAAACCAGTTCTGAAAGTTTCATTTTCTTACACAATATTTTGTATTTTTTGTAATTTTTTTCCAAACCCTTACAAATGGGCCGTCTGATGGGAAAAGCAAGGGAGAAAACTTGTCCCGAGTGAGTTAAGGAGTATATTCTGTGTTGAAACATGGAAGCCAAGAGGCTCTGGGATTGAGTTTCTTCTTCTTCTTCTTCTCCCCATGCACCAGTTAACCCCCCCTGCTTCCTCCACTCCTCTTTTCCTTTGTGTCCTTGTTGAGATATTGATACAGATACTGGGCATTGGATGTTTATTGAGAGAGTTTCACATTGATGTCAAACACAGGAACCAGAGGGATGAGATAGAACTTGATATATTCTTCTTCTTCGTTCGTGGGCTGTAAATCCCACGTTCACTCCTATGTACACGAGTGGGCTTTTACATGTATGACCGTTTTTACCCTGCTGTGTAGGCAGCCATACTCTGTTTTCGGAGATGTGCATGCTGGGTATGTTCTTGTTTCCATAACCCACTGAACGCTGACATGGATTACAGGATCTTTAACATGTGTATTTGATTTTCTGCTTGCGTATACACATGAAGGGGGTTCAGGCACTAGCAGGTCTGCATATATGTTGACCTTTTGCCCATCAGTCACTGTTACCGAGATTCAAACCTGGGACCCTCAAATAGAAAGTCCAACGCTTTAACCACTCAACTATTACGCCCGATGAAGTGGATATTTATTCAGAGAATTACACATTGATGTCCAACACAGGAACCAGAGGGAGTTGAGACGTTCGCTGTGCAGCTGGGACAACCTGTAGGTGGCGCTGTTGCAGGGAGACCAATGGTTGCTACAGTGACCATCAGAGAGAACGACAACCCTGTCGTCTTCACAGGTGATTAAAAAAAAAAATTACATGACACTAACATTTTTTCTGTCCAGTGTGCAGTATTTTACAATTTGGAATGTTTACAGGGTGATGGTATGAAAGGGGTCGGACAGAGTCCTGACCAACACATTCTTCCTCACCTTCTGCTGTCCAAATACCCCCAAGGATATAAGAGTTGGTTACCTGCAGGTGAATGTGTCCTTGTAGTGCTGTCCCCTCTCCGGTGCTTCAAGTGCCAGAAGTTCAGCCATGTGCAAGGAGGAAGAGGTGTGTGGCACCTGTTCAAAGGCAGTTCAGCAGGGCAAATTTGGGAGTCCAGCCCTTCATGTCAACTGCGGAGGCAGCCACCTGTCTTTATTTAAAGACTGTCCCACCTAGAAAAAAGAGGAGATCCAGAAGGTGAAGACGGAGAAGAAAATTCCCTTTTTCAAAGCTCGAAAGATAGTGGAGGCTACTTTGCCGAAGGCAGGACCGTCATATGTGGCAGTTGTAATACCCAAGATGGTGAAGGTTGCGGTCCAGACAGTGTCCACAGGGACGCAGACAGACGCACCTATATCAGTCAAATCATTGGCTTCAGGTGGAGGCGCTGTATCCACCCCTTCCCATCCTGCATGGCGGTCCTCAGAGGCTGCTGGGCAAGGGGAAGAGCCTTGGGCTGAGGCATGGTGTCTGCCTCCCGCCCCACCCCTTCTTGTCTCATCTTACGTCAGCTGGCCCCTCAGGCTGGTGGGAGTGCCCAGAAACCTTCCCCCCCACCCCCCACTCCCCCATGCCCCCCTCCAAATCTGAAGGAGAAGAAGTTTGCGATCTCGGCGGGGCCGTGGAGAGCTGAGGCAGTGGATGTTCTGGCTTGGCCAGAATCAGACAAGGCTGAAGTCAGTGCAAGAAATAGATTTGCAGTCTTGTCTGACCTCAGACCTTCGCAAGTGCAAGAGCAGGAGGTATCGATGGACGGACTAGGATGCTGCTACGTTTTTAACCTTTTTATGGCAATCATTCAGTGGAATATCCATGGTTTTAACGCTTCAGGAACTCCAGTTGCTTTGTCGTTCTTTTAAACCTTCAGTGCTGGCGCTGCAAGAAGCTCTGCAAAGAGATGGGAAGATTTTAACTCTTTCAGGTTTTAACTCATTTTTTAAACCTGCTCAACCTAAGCAAGAGGGATTGACGGGAGGCGTCGCTCTGTTTTTACAGAAGTCTCTTTTATATAGTACTGTTTCCTTAAACACACCTTTACAGGTGGTGGCAGTCAGAGTCACACTAAGTAAAACTATCACTGTCTGTTCAATCTATCTTCCTCCTCCTGTCTGTGCTCAGAGGCAGGACCTCATGAACCTTGTCAACCAGTGTCCACAACCGTTTTTACTGTTGAGCGACTTCAATGGCCACTCCCCACTCTGGGGAAGTGAGGTGAGGTGACATCAGCCCGAGGTCTTCATTTGGAAAACCTTCTCTCCGATATGGACCTGTGTTGTCTAAACGACAAGTCACCCACTTACCTTCATCTGTCTTCTGGGAAGCTTTCGTGTCTAGATCTGTCGGTCTGTGATCCATCGTTGGTCCTGGACTACGAGTGGAAAGTGCACGACGATCTGCATGGGAGTGACCACTTTCCTGTCATCCTCCGTTCCACGGATGTGGAAGGTGACTCTCTGCCTGACCGCCTGAACTACGACAAAGCTAACTGGGGAATTTTTACTTCAAAAAGAAGAGTGAAGCTGCAAGAAGAAACAGTCTTGCAAAGAGAAGATCCTGCTGACACTCTGACACGGATGATTTTAGAATGTGCCAAAGCAGCAGTCCTATCGTCTGCCTCCAAGCCTCAGATGGCAAGAACGCCCTGGTTTAACGCTGAATGTCAGGATGCCCGAAAGTCTCAGAAGAGAGCGCAGTGCGTGTCTTTCGGAGACCGGAGATAGAGAGCATCTGAACCCATCAGCAGCTGAGGGTGAAAGCCAGATACGTTTTTAAAAAGAGCAAGCGACAATCCTGGAGGGATTTTTGCTCTTCCTTGACCTCCAACGCACCCAAGAAGAAAGTGTGGAGAGTTTTAAAAAAATTAAAGGCAAGAAATGTCTGCCCAACTTTTCACCATCTCAAGCTCTCAGACGCTTTGATCACAGAGAAGAAGGCAGTTGCTAATTTGCTAGCCTCCACAACAGAACTGAACTCTGGATCTGCCAACAAATCTGCCCTTTTTCTCAACACCAAAAACCTGAAAGAGAAAATGCCCTGCAACTTCTATTCTGACAACACAGAGAGGTATAACCTTCCTTTCATTCTGACCAAGTTAAAATCTGCCCTTCAGACCTGGAATGGACGAGGTTCATTATAAACTTTTAAAACAGTCTGGAAATTCTACTCAAAGTCTACAACCATATCTGGACCACAGGCTTTTTCCCATCCTCTTTGTGGAAAGCCCTCATAATCCCAGTGCCAAAACCACGAAAAGACCCCTCAAGCCCCTCCAACTACCGCCCAATAGCACTGACCAGCTGCATCTGTAAACTGATGGAGAAGATGGTCAACGGTAGACTGATGTGGAAACTAGAGACTGACGGCCTTCTGGCAAAAGAACAGTGCGGTTTCTGCAAGCATCGGTCTGCCGTTGACCATCTGGTCCATCTGGAAACCACGTGAGAAACGCTTTTGTCAGCAAACAGCATGTGGTGGCCATATTTTTATTTATTTAAAGAAAGCTTACGATACCACCTGGAAATTTGGAATCCTCTCAGATTTGCACAAGCTCGGCTTCCGAGGACACCTGCCCTGGTTTATCCACAATTTCTTGCAAGACAGACAATTCCAGGTGAGGGTCGGCACTACCCTGTCTGACATTCATGAGCAGGAGCTGGGTGTTCCACAAGGGAGCATACTGTTGTCAGCTCTCTTCAGCATCAAGATAAACATCATCATCCAGTCGGTTCAGAAGGGATCGGACAGCTCTCAGTTTGTAGATGATTTCACCTTGTACGCAACTGGCAGCACATACCCCAGCATCCAGCGACAGCTCGAGCTCTGCTTAGACAAAATTCAGCATTGGGCAGAGAAGAACGGTTTCACCTTTTCGTCCACTAAAAAAAACAAACTCAGTGTATCCATTTTCACAACTTTTGTCAGTTCTATCTGGACCCTGAAATCCATCTGGGAAAATCCACCATCCCGACGGTCAAGGAAGCCAAATTTCTGGGGGTCGTTTTCGATCAGAAGCTGAATTTCCTCAGCCACATCAAACAACTGAAAACATCCTGCCAAAAAGCTCTGAACATCATCCGAGTCATGGCACACACGGACTGGGGCGCTGATAAGAGAACTCTCTTGCATCTGTACAGAGCCCTCATCCAGCCCTCATCCAGTCCAAACTGGACTATGGGTGTGTAATCTATGGCTCGGCCAGACTGGCATACCTGAAACTGCTGAACCTGATACACCTCCAAGGGCTCCGTCTCAGCTTAGGTGCACTCTGCACCACCCCTCTGCACAGCTTGTACGCCACAGATTGAAGCTGACCCTGAATTACTTCTTGAAACTATTTTCCAAACCCCAAAGTCCTGCTTACGATAGTGTCTTCAACAACCCCTTCAACAAGAAATTTGAAGACAACCCAAACTGCATCTCTCCACACATAGAAAATGCCGATCTGGATCTCCACGACAGCCCACCATGCACCTTTAAAACACCTGAGGTCTGACTTGATCTGGCCTCATACCATAAAGACTCCACTAGTTCATTGGCCTACAGAACTTACTTTTCAGAACTCTACCACAAATTCCCCACCTTTCAAAAGATCTTCACTGTCGGTTTCAAGTCGGAGGATGGAGTTGCTGCATCTGCGTTCTGTCTCACCTTTCCTGACCAGCCCTCAACGGAACACATCTTATCTGACATCTGCAGAACTGACCGCACTGGTTCTGGTGGTAAAAATGGCTCTCCTTTCGAAAGAAAAGAGCTTTATGATCTTTTCAGACTCCTTGAAAGCCCTTGAGGTGATCACCTGCAGGAATCTGACTCATTCCAAACTGCTGGAATTCTACGATGCTTTTGCTCTCATAACAAAGAAAGGATACAATGTTGTGTTGGCCTGGGTTCCTGGCTATGTTGGCGTTCATGGTAACGAAAGGGCAGACCAGCTGGCCAAGACCGCTGCAAAGGAAGAATTATCGAGATCCTTCGAACCATACACAGACATGAAGCAGAAGGTGAACACTTGCGTTAAGGATCTTTGGCAAGAAGAATGGAACACCTAGAACGACAACAGGCTGTTCCTAATTCGTCCAGACCTAAAAGAGACCCTCCCATCGGTGGTGAAGATTAGAAAGGAGGAGTCTGTGCTGTGCAGACTGCACATGGGGCACACTTTTTTTTGCTCATTCTTACTTGTTGAAGGGGGAGGAGGCCCCTCGATGTATTCCCTGTGATTAGCCTCTCACTGTGAAACACGTGCTCCTTGACTGTATCTGCATGACGTTAGACACAGATATTACCCAGTGGATTCTCTGAAGACTTTTGTTTCATTATGTCCCTTCATGGACACTGATAGGCTTCTTGATAGAAGTGAACATTTTTTAATCAGATTAGGTTTTAAACTATGGAAGGTTTTTAAACTTTGATTGGAAAGCTTAAAGCGGTGACTTGTTTATATTGTATTTTTTTTACCCTTAACTTGAAGTAGGTGCTAATGTGGCAATAGCCTTGAGATGGCCTCAGTGGTCAGCAAGGCTCTAAGCACCATAATTTGATTTGATTTACGACTTCGGTGGTTGGGTGTGTTGAATAGAGCGTGTATTGGAACCGCGTGTATACCCACGGGAAAATATTTCTTTTTTTAGAATATGAGCAGTACCTTTTGCATTACAGTGATAATAAAATCTTATTTTTCTTGTTCAATGAATTAAGCGCAGTAAAGTTTTGGACAAATCTATATATCCGACACCACATCTGCTAGCAGATGCCTGACCAGCAGCATAACCCAACGCGCTTAGTCAGGCCTTGAGTGCATGCATATGTGTATTTGTGTACCTGTCAGAACTGATTTCTTCTGTAGATTTTTGCCAGAGGATAACACACTTGTTGCCATGGGTTCTTTTTCAGTGCGCCAAGTGCCAGCTGCACACAGGACCTCGGGTTTATCATCTCATCCGAATGGCTATAAGTTCAGTTTGATTTTCCAGTCAAACTTGAGAGAAAGGGCAAGAGCGGGATTAGAACCCTGACCCTCACGGATTCTCTATATTGGCAGACAAGCATCTTAACCATTCTGCCACCTTCATTCACAGTGTATTGTAAAACAATAAAATATTTTTGTTTTTCAGAGAATCTGGTCTACATGGAAGAGCCAGGCACTCACACGTTCACGGTTCGACGCTCGGGCAACCTGCAGTCTGCTGTGACAGTGGCGTACCGAACGCTGGACGGATCAGCATCGAAACTGGAGGGAGACTATGGAGAAATCTTCCGTGAAACACTGAGCTTTGATCGAGGGGTGTCAGACAGGACTCTTTCGGTGACTGTGCGTGATGATATCGTACCTGAAGGAAACGAGACGTTCACGTTGGAACTGTTCGATGCTACAGGTGGGGTGTGTTATGGATGCACGAGTAATACTGTTCACATGGTGTTGGTGTGTTCACATGGTGTGGAACGGAGGGATCATGTGTAGGGATGTTGGGGGGAGGGGGGTGCAGGGGGAAGGAGGGGGTGGTAGTGGTGGTGGAAAAGATTTGTGCTTTTGGTGAACACATGATACAAGTTTATATCATATACTGTACCATGTCAGACTTTGGCAAACTAGGCCCATTGGCTGGTTAAATGACTGGTTGTTCCTGCATCAATTTGACATGGTAAGTACATATAAATGAAAAGGGAGTATAATACAAACTCCTATATTTAACCAAACAGGGAATGCAATACAAACACCTATAGTTTCAACAAATGGGGAGAAAATACAAACACTTACATTGAACCAAACAGGGAGTGTAATACAAACTCCTATATTCAACGATGAAAACAGACTATATCACAAACTCTCCTTTTAAGTGTCGGGCTGTCAGTGTATTGAGCATTACAGATAGTATCTGTGCACTGGACAGGATTTGACTCTTCTCATTGGAGCCTACAGTGCTGTTCGTGTATGAGGTGGTTGCTGCCTGTATGAGTTCCTGATCATATCGGGTTACTGATGAGGTTCGAATCATCTACTTCTTTACATGTCTGAAGTGCTCAGTGCCATGCTTCACACTTTACTGTGGTTATGGTACTAATAGTTTTTGTCATGTGATCGAAAGATGTTGGCAAAGCAGTGGGTAAGCTGCAGAGTCTTTGTAAACTGTTTCATCCAGTTGACTTTCCCAGATGCCACTTTTTTTTTTCCTTCTTTTGCTGCTCCATCATCTGCACTGTTTTCAGCGGCATTTACTTCCACAGACAGTTGAGTAACGGCAGAAGATTGACAAGACAAGACAACATAAATCCAGACAAGACAAGACAGAGACCAGACAGGACAAGGCAAATTCTTTATTTTTGAGGAAAAAAGATGAGAGGAAAGAAAGGAAGATGAGGATGGATGGGAAGGAAATCTTTGACGTCTGTCAGAGAGACCCAAAAGTATGTGACGGATTGCACAC
The DNA here is from genome assembly GCF_041734735.1 of Babylonia areolata. NCBI lineage: Eukaryota > Metazoa > Mollusca > Gastropoda > Neogastropoda > Buccinidae > Babylonia > Babylonia areolata. The sequence continues at coordinate 16,956,462 of NC_134897.1, read as the reverse complement.
AATCAACAGTGTGAGGGGGTGTGCGGGGATGTTGCAGGTGACCTGCTGATCACGGAGAACTCCCGAACCACAGTGGTTATTCTGGCCAACGATGATGCTTACGGTGTGTTCAGCCTGGAGACGCCGGACAACAACAAAGTGGAGGAGGGCAGCACCATCTATTATCAGTACGTCAGCGACGGGTGCAATAGTCTAGTGGTTTAAGCTTTGGACTTTCATTCTGAGGGTTCCGGGGTTCAGATCTTGGTAACGGTGCCTGTTGGGTAGAGGGTGGAGATTTTTCCGATCTCCCAGGTCAACATATGTTGAACTGCTTGTGTATGAACCCCCTTCATGTGTATACGTATGCAGAAGTTCAAGTACGCACACTAAAGATCCTGTAATCCATGTCAGCATTCAGTGGGTTATGGGAAACAAGAACATTTCCAGCATGCACCCCCCCTAGTCATTCGGATGAGACGATAAACTGAGGTCCTGTGTGCAGCATGCACTTAGCGCATGTAAAAGAACCCAGGGCAACAAAAGGGTTGTTCCTGGCAAAATTCTGTAGAAAAATCCACATCGAAAGGAAAAACAAATAAAACTGCATGCAGGAAAAAATGCAAAAAAAAAAAAAGGGTGGCGCTGTAGTGTAGCGACACGCTCTCCCTGGGGAGAGCAGCCCGAATTTCACACAGAGAAATCTGTTGTGATAAAAAGGCAGGGTAAAAACGTTCATACACGCAAAAGCCCACTTGTGTACATATGAGTGAACATAAGAGTTGCAGCCCACGAACAAAGAAGGATGAGTATGTCAGCATGCTACTGTTCATGTTTCAGTGTCTCAAGGAGGCTTCACTGTATTTGGACGAATCCATATGTGCTACACCACATCAGCAAGGCAGATGCCTGACCAGCAACATGACCCAACGCGCTTGTCAGGCCTTGGGTGCATGCATATATGTTTGTGTACCTATCGGAGTGGATCTCCTCTACAGAATTTTGCTGGAGGACGACACTTATGTCTCCATGGTTTCTTTTTCTGTGCACCAAGTGTGTGCTGCACACAGGATCTTGGTTTGTTATCTTCTTCTGAATGACTAGATGTTCATTTTCATTTTCTACTCAAACTTGGGAGAAAGGGTGAGACCGTGATTTGAGCCCAGACCCTCACAGATACTCTCTGGGCAGAAAAACATCTTAACCATTCAGCCACTTTCCTCCTGTGTTTATGCTTGAACTTTAAAGCTTGTACTTAAGGACACACAGACATGATGTGTATATTGCAGGCTGTGATGTATGTATTTAAGGACACACAGACATGATGTGTATATTGCAGGCTGTGATGTATGTATTTAAGGACACACAGACATGATGTGTATATTGCAGGCTGTGATGTATGTATTTAAGGACAGACAGACATGATGTGTATATTGCAGGAACTGATTACTGTATTTAAGAACAGACAGACAGGCAGACATATGCATATTGTAGGCTATGATGTTTGTACTTAAGGACAGATAAACATGTGTATATTGTAGTCTGGGATGTATGTATTTAAGGACAGACAGACATGTGTATATTGTAAGATGTGATGTATGTACTTAAGGACACACAGACATGATGTGTATATTGCAGGCTGTGGTGTATGTATTTAAGGACAGACAGACAGACAGACAGACATGTGAATATTGAAGGCTGTGATGTATGTATTTAAGGACACACAGACATGATGTGTATATTGCAGGCTGTGATGTATGTATTGAAGGATAGATAGACAGACATGTATATATTGTAGGCATGTGATGTATGTATTTAAGGACACACAGACATGATGTGTATATTGCAGGCATTGATGTATGTATTTCAGGACAGATAGACAGACATGCGTATATTGTAGGCTGTGATGTATGTATTTAAGGACAGATAGACAGACACGTATATATTGTAGGCTGTGATGTATGTATTTAAGGACACACAGACATGATGTGTATATTGCAGGCTGTGATGTATGTATTGAAAGACAGATAGACAGACAGACCTGTGTATATTGTAGACTGTGATGTATGTATTTCAGGACAGATAGACATGTGTATATTGTAGGCTGTGATGTATGTATTTAAGGACAGACAGACATGTGTATATTGTAAGATGTGATGTATGTACTTAAGGACACACAGACATGTGAAAATTGAAGGCTGTGATGTATGTACTTAAGGACAGATAGACAGACAGACAGACATGTGTATATTGAAGGATGTGATGTATGTATTTCAGGACACACAGACATGATGTGTATATTGCAGGCTGTGATGTATGTATTTCAGGACAGATAGACAGACACGTATATATTGTAGGCTGTGATGTATGCATTTCAGGACAGACAGACATGTGTATATTGTAAGATGTGATGTATGTACTTAAGGGCACACAGACATGATGTGAATATTGCAGGCTGTGGTGTATGTATTTAAGGACAGATAGACAGACAGACAGACATGTGAATATTGAAGGCTGTGATGTATGTATTTAAGGACACACAGACATGATGTGTATATTGCAGGCTGTGGTGTATGTATTTCAGGACAGACAGACAGATGTGTATATTGTAGGCTGTGATGTATGTATATAAGGACAGACAGACATGTGTATATTGCAGACTGTGGTGTATGTATTTAAGGACAGATAGACACACAGACATTTGTATATTGCAGGCTGTGGTGTATGTATTTAAGGACAGATAGACACACAGACATGTGTATATTGTAGGATGTGATGTATGTACTTAAGGACAGATAGACAGATAGACATGATGTGTATATTGTAGGCTGTGATGTATGTTCTTAAGGACAGACAGACAGACATGCTGTAAATATCGCAGACTGTTCCAGAAACATGCATTCACCAGCGTGTGTGACAGGATATCAGACAAAATTCCACATGCACAGACAGACAGACAGATGTGCATATTGCACGCTTTGGTGCATGAATTTTAATGGGACACCAGATCCAAAAACAAGTTAGTCTTGAAACATTCATTGGATGCTAGGAATTAATGTAAGGTACCATTTATTTCCAAACAGCCTTCCTGTGAGAAAAAAGTCACTTTGTTGCTCTTTTCTTTTTTGCTTTTTTTTTTTTTTTTTTTGAAACTGCAGAAAGTCGTGTTTTACTGTTTTTGTGATTTGTGAGCAAAAAGTAGATCTTTTTTTTTTTTTTACCTGATTTTCACATTGCAAACATGACAGGTAATCAAGATGCAACAATATAAAGCATTTAGTTGCATTCAACAGTAAGATTAAATCATTAAAAAAAATTAAAAAATCATAACTTCACATGCAGAAACAGTGTTACTATTTCATCAAACTAATGGTAGTCTATTATTATTCTTTTTTTTTATTCTTTCAGTATCATCCGGAACCAAGGAATCTTTGGGGAGGTGGAGGTGACGTGGGAGATACGAACCTTGCAGAACGCAGTGCCTGAGGCGTCAGAGTTCCAGGCGACGAGTGGCAGCGTCGTCTTCCAGTCGCAGGAGTCTCGCACGGCTTTGGGCATCGTTCCACTGGCTGACCAGACGCCCGAAGGACAGGAGGTCTTTCGCATCACTCTCACATCTGTCAGTGGTGAGGACTGTTTGGCATCATTGTGTTGAGCCTGAGGTGCGATGTGTGTTTCTTAAGTTTTGAGCGTTTCTCTCAGTTTGTGTGGTTGTGTCGAATGTGTACTGCGATGTACATTTCTTATGTCGTGAGTGTTTCCTTCCAGTTTCATGTGGTGACTTGCTCTATATTCTTGATTTTTATTTATTTTACAGTAGATCTGTGGAACAGTTTTTTTGAGGGGTTCATTTATCTGTTCTGTATGTGTGTGTGTGTGTGTGTGTGTGTGTGTGTGTGTGTGTGTGTGTGTGTGTGTGTGTGTGTGTGTGTGTGTGGGAAGGGGGCGCACACACTTATGTCTTCACATGGACAGCTTGGTGTATCAACACAGTCCTGCTAATCTCTGTCTCTGTCTCTCTTTCTGTGACTCTAAGTCAGTGAAGTTGTATTCAGCAGAAATATTTTTTTTACTTTCCCCTCCCCACTCCTTCCTGTGAATTAAAACACTGTTACTTCACTAACACCCTCTCAAAAACCCAAGCTGACCAGTCATAAATGACAGTGACCTTGTTTTATATGTCATAAACTGTACCGTGTCAAAGTGATCCATTTCAGTTCAACTTGGTAGTTATATTTTAACCAAACAGGGAGTATGATATAAACTGCTCTTTTTGGTGTTACATACTGTACCGTGTCAAACTGGTGGATTTGAGTTTTATGTGCTAAGTGTATTTTATTAACCAAACAAGGAATATAATACAAACTCCCATTTCCACATAGCAGCATCACAGAGTTGCTTAGGCATTGGACTTCTGATCAAGTGTTCACCAGTGATCAGAGTTTAAAGGCCCTGTTTCAGATTGGTGTTGTGTCCACGGGAAAGGTGTTTTACTCCGATTGTTCTCACTCCACCCCAGGTGTTAGTTGGGTTCCTGACTTCTTCTTCTTCTTCTTCGTTCGTTGGCTTCAACTCCCACGTTCACTCGTATACGCGAGTGGGCTTTTTACGTGTATGACCGTTTTTACCCCGCCATGTAGGCAGCCATACTCCGCTTTCGGGGGGTGTGCATGCTGGGTATGTTCTTGTTTCCATAACCCACCGAACGCTGACATGGATTACAGCATCTTTAACATGCGTATTTGATCTTATGCTTGCGTATACACACGAAGGGGGTTCAGGCACTGGCAGGTCTGCACATATGTTGACCTGGGAGATCGTAAAAATCTCCACCCTTTGCCCACCAGGCGCCGTCACCGTGATTCGAACCTGGGACCCTCAGATCGAAAGTCCAACGCTTTAACCATTCGGCTATGGCGCCCCTCGGTTCCTGACTTCAGTTTGAGAAGCTGAGAATGGCAGGAGAGGATTGGGCCCTTCCTTCTTGTGCCAGGCCCTAGACTCAGTGAATATGAATCCACTGCCCCGATGGCCGTTAAAGGTTATTGGACATTCAGCCTTTTACCTTTAACTTTTAACCTTTCCAGTGGTGACGGGCATCTCAGGCAGAGGTCTGGCCCGACTTGCCGACAGCGGTTTGCAGATGGACATCGTTGTCCTGGCCAGTGACGACCCCAGCGGACGCTTCGCTTTCCCCACGGCCTCACAGGAGCTGAGTGTGGCAGAGGACTATGACCCAGGCAGCGAGGATTCCATCTCCACTTCCTTCACTGTGGAGAGGAGACAGGGGACACAGGGAACAGTGCAGGTGTGAAAGTCTGTCAGTCTCTGTTTCTTCTTCTTCTTCTTCTTTGTTTGTGGGCTGCAACTCCACGTTCACTCGTATGTACATGAGTGGGCTTTAATGTGTATGACCGTTTTTAACCCTGCCATGTTGGCAGCCATACTCCTTTTTTTAGGGGTGTGCATGCTGGGTATGTTCTTGTTTCCATAACCCACCAAACGCTGACATGGACTACAGGATCTTTAACGTGCATATTTGATCTTCTGCTTGCATATACACACAAAGGGGGTTCAGGCACTAGCAGGTCTGCACATATGTTGACCTGGGAGATCTGAAAAATCTCCACTCTGTACCCACCAGGCACTGTTACCGAGATTCAAGTCTAACGCTTTGAGCTCTTGGCTGTTGCGCCCATCAGTCTCAGTTTCAAGGAGATGTCAAAGTGTGCGGACTAATCCATACATCCACGTCTACTGTAAAAAAGAAAAAAGAATAAAAAAAAGGCACATGCCTGATCTTTGCATAAACCCAACGTGCCAGTCAAGCCTCAAGGGTTTGAGCTGTGAAATAATGAAAACTTAATTCATTATTCTGTCATGACAAGAGAGTTGTCCCTTTCAAAATTTTGTCGTAAAATCCACTCTGATACACATGTGAGTATGCGCGTGTTTGACTGAAGCCTGACTGAACACTGTGGGAAGACTGTGTTGAGCAGCTGTCAGTTGGCTCTGCCTGGCCAGACTGCTCGTTGTGTAAATGACTGTGTGAAGTGGTCAGAGCTTTTTCTCACCAAGGGAGGGAAGGAGGGATGGATAGAGGATTGATGGATGTTGATGATTGATAATGATTGATGATGGTCATGATGAATAATGCCTGGATATGAGAAAGATTGTCACTGAGGTATTCACTAATGCTGAAAACTGTCGGTTTTGTGTATATTCATTCAATTATTGAAGCAGACTCAACAGTCCAGAGATTGTTTTTTAATAATCGTTTTTGATATCTAAGTAATAATTAGAGTATCTATCTCCTGCAGTTTATTGAATATGAACATGACAGCTCCTTGAACAAACTGTGATGTATGTTTTTCTTTTCTTCTTCTTTTTTCCTTGTGCGTAATAGAGAAAGGCAAAATAAAGATGTTTTCTGTCATTAACTTGGCCAGTATTTTTTTGTCTGACTTTAATTTGATTCATCGTTGTGAGGCGTTTTGCATGCATGCTTATGAGTTGGTCAGCATGTACACAACTGTTATTGTTCATTTAGTAAAGAAGATGTAGACCTTTTATTCATCATTATTGTTACAGTAAACAGTAATTGTTTTGTCTTGTTGCTTTTTTAATGTACATGTAGTTCAAAGGTCTTCACACACTTTAGATCAAATCATAACCCAGAATTGACGTTGAATGTGATTTAAAAAAACCAAACAAACAACAACAAAACACCTACCTGTAAGATCAGTGTCATTATTTTTTTTCGTAACTCAGGTGTTGCCACTTGAAGAGATTAAACATTTTTCATGGACCTTTTCTTCAGGTGCTGTGGGAGATCTTCTCTGAGCCCTTTGGCACCAACTTGCCAGCGGTGTACGACCTGCTTTTCATTGGTCAGAGGCCAGCGTCCGTGTCCAGCGAGCCGTCAAAAAGACGAGAGGGCACGGGGACGTCTGTCTTCAGGTTCTCTGGGGCTGAAGGTAAATGGTGGTGGGAGGAGTGGGGTGGTGGTGGTGGTTCGGGGGGGGGATTAGGGGGGGGTGTGTTCTTGTGTGTGTATGTTTGTGATGCATGTGGATGATAAGGTTTTGTGTGTATTTGTGTGTGGGAGTGGGGAGGGGGGAGGATGGGAGGGGGCGGGGAGGGGGGGATTAGGGGGGAGTGTGTTCTTGTGTGTGTATGTTTGTGATGCATGTGGATGATAAGGTTCTGTGTGTATTTGTGTGTGTGGGGGGGAGTGGAGTGGGGGATGGGAGGGGGGGGGGGTTGTTGTGTTCTTGAGTGTGTATGTTTGTGATGCACATGAATGACAAAATTTTGTATTTTTTTGTTTGGGGGGTTGGGGGTGGGGGTTCTTGTGTGTGTATGTTTATCACACATGTGAGAGACAAGATTGTGGTGTGTGTGTGTGTGTGTGTGTGTGTGATGCTGAATATATTTGATTATTTAATACATGTGTGGATCTGCTCTGTATACATTTCTGTTTTATCATATGTATGAAAGAAGTGATTATATAAAGTGTAGATTTAGAGTGTACAGTTATGTATTTTGTTTTCTAATGTTCATTGATATGTGGATATATAAGTTTATTGTTGCATTTTTTTTTTATCACACTTGCAAGAGAGATGTGAGTGTATATATTGGATTGACTGTGAATGTGTTTGTGTATTTATTTTTATCACACATAGAAAAAATATAAACATACCTTTGGGAATCAGTGCATATGTTTGTTTTATTTGCATAACAAGTCACCATGCACACACATTCATGCATGCACACATGTACTCATGTGCTCACACACATGCATTCACACGCACGCATGCACGCACGCACACACACACACACACACACACACACACACACACACACACACACACACACACCATACACACACACACACACACACACACACACACACACACACACACACACACACACACACACACACTTACACAAATTCCCTAACCCCCTCATTCCTGTTAACACACTGTTGAGTAACTGTACCCTCATCGCTGATGTTTTCATCGACAGACAGTTAAGTAACCATGCCCTCATCACTGATGTTTTCATTGACAGACAGTTAAGTAACCATACCCTCATCACTGATCTTTTCATTGACAGACAGTTAAGTAATCATACACTCATCTCACTGTCAGACAATTGAGTAACCATGCCCTCATCGCTGATGTTTTCATTGACAGACAGTTAAGTAACCATGCCCTCATCGCTGATGTTTTCTTTGACAGACAGTTAAGTAATCATGCACTCATCGCTGATGTTTTCTTTGACAGACAGTTAAGTAACCATGCCCTCATCGCTGATGTTTTCTTTGACAGACAGTTAAGTAATCATGCACTCATCACTGATGTTTTCTTTGACAGACAGTTAAGTAATCATGCACTCATCGCTGATGTTTTTCTTTGACAGACAGTTAAGTAATCATGCACTCATCACTGATGTTTTCATTGACAGACAGTTAAGTAACCATGCCCTCATCGCTGATGTTTTCTTTGACAGACAGTTAAGTAATCATGCCCTCATCTCACTGTCAGACAGTTGAGTAACCATGCCCTTATCGCTGATGTTTTCATTGACAGGCAGTTACGTGACCATACCCTCATCTCATTGACTGACAGTTAAGTAACCATACCCTCATCTCATTGACAGACAGTTACGTGACCATACCCTCATCGCTGGAGCCAGCAGAGGACGACTTCAGTGCTGGATTCTCAATCAGTGCCTGGGTGCAGCCGTACCCGCAGTGTGATGGGTACATTGTCGCCCGTGGCAGTGCAGACGGCACTGACCTTTACTTTGGCCTTCGTCTGGTCACGACGGCATCTTCCACAACCTTTGACATGACTCTTTCTTCAGAGTCTTCAGTGGTTAGTGCTGGTCCTGTGTGTTGAAGTGTGTTTGAGCTCTAAAGTATATTTGAGGGGTGTGCTGTGAAAAAGTTTTGTTGTTATTGTTGTTTTTATTATTATCATTGTTTTCACTGTCGATGTTGTTGTAGTAGTTATTGTTCTTCGTCTTAGTAGTGGTAGAAGCAATAGTAGTAGTAGTGGAACAACAGTTTCAACAACAACAGCAACAATAACAGCAACTAACAATTACATCTTCAACAATAACAATTATAATAACAACAATAGTAACAATGATAATAATAATCTCCACCTCCTCCTCCTCCTCCTTATCATCATCATCATCATCATCATTCTTCCTCTTCCTTTTCTTCACCCTGTGCTGTATGAAAAGCAAGGACAGAAAAAAAAATGATGATGAACCTGTCGGGTTATAGTGTTCTAAGGTATTGTATTTTATTACTTTTTTTGTTGCAGCATATTTCTGTGTATGAAATTCGGGCTTCTCACTTCTCTCGTCACCACAATGCAGTGCCATCCCATTTTTCAGCCTGCAAGTGTGTTTGTTTCACCATCAGAGTGCATTCTTTTCAACAGAATTTTGAAAAGGACAACCATTTGGTTGCTGTGAGTTCCTTTGCGTGCAGGCACATGTTTCACATTGAGAATTTAATCAGAAACCTCCTCCTCCTCTTCCTCATCCTACTCCCCCTCTTCCTCCTTCTCCTCCTCCTCCTTCTCCTAGTCCTTGTTTTCCTTCTCCACTTCCTTCTCCTCCTCCTCCTCTGCTGCCCGACTCGTCCTCAGAAAGAAAAGATCTCAGCACATCATTCCTCTTTTGCAACATCTCCACTGGCTCCCTGTCTCTAACTGAATAAAGTACAAGATCAGCACTCTATGTTATAGATGCATTCACAAAACTGCCCCTTCCTATCTCTGCGGCTGCGTTCACCTATACACTCCATCTCGCTCACTACGATCAGCTTCGGATCCACTCTGTTTATGCATACCCAGATTCAAACACTTGACTGTTGGCCGCCGTTCTTTCTCTGTCTCTGGACCTTGCAATTGGAATGAACTTCCTCTTTCGCTTCGTCAAGTCTCCACACTCAGCTCTTTCAAGTCTGGCCTCAAAACCCACCTCTTCCCAAAATAGCCTCCCTTCCCTGCCTCTTCCTTGTCTTTAGTTTCTACAGTTTTAGAGTTATGCGTGCATGTGAATGACTGGTGCAAAAGCGCTTTGATTTGTCTCTGCACAAGATTCAGCACTATATAGATACCATTATTATTATTATTATTATTATTCCTCCTTCTCCTCGACCTTTTCTCCTCCTCCTACTCTTTCTCCTCCTCCTCCTCCTCCTACTCTTCCCTCCCCCCAACTTCAGTTTCCTTGCACTGACTAACTCTGTTGATTTCTGGATGGAGGAACAAAAGTGTCACAGAATTCACAAAGCAGTTTGCACAGCCGGATGTTCTTTAATTATTATTGATATTATTATTATTGTTGTTATGAGCATTTACACCTAATCTTGAAAATAAGCCCTAGGCATTTACAAATAGAACACGTGTAAATATCAAAAAGGAAAAATTGAACACAAGATACCAAACATAATTAAAAATTAGTCATATCCGCCCCCCCCCTCCCGCCCCCCCAGCTCCCACACACACACACCCACAATACACACGCGCACGTGCACACACACAAGTCATAGCACACAGTCGTAAATAGTACACGATCAAAAATACTACGAATAAATTCTGAAACTATCAAAACTCACTCACTCACAGATAGTCATTTTAGTTCATACTGGAAAGGGATGAGCTGTTGAGAATTCATCAGGAGGGGAACAGGTGGGTCTTCAGACTGGATTTGAAGGATTGCAGCCAAGATGAGTGACGGGAGAGGCTGAGGGAGTTGATTCCAAAGAAAGGGGTTTGTAAATGAAAAACTGCGTTGACCATACGTTTTGGTTTGAGCAGGGGGGATCCTAAGCATACAGGTGTCAGAAGAAGAGTGGAGTTGGCGTGAGGGTATGTAAGGATGAATGAGATCAGAAAGATACTGTGGACCAGAAGCGTCATTGGACTTGAAACAAAGAGAGAGACGACTTCGTAAATAATTCTTTCTTTTCGTTTCCTCACCCTCCTCCTCCTCCTCCATCTGCTCCCCCTCTTCCTCCTCCTCCTCTTCCATCTGCTCCCCCTCTTCCCCCTCCTCCTCCATCCCCAGTTTCCTAGCACTGATTAAGTTTACAATGATTTTTGGAAGGAAGAACAAAAAGTGTCACAGAATTCACAAAGTGGTTTGCACAGCTGGATGTTCTCTTCATTTCCTCCTCCTCCTCTTCTTCCTTCGTCCTCCTCCTCCTCTTTCATCTCCACCTCCAGTTTCCTATCACTGATTGTCTACATTAATTTTTGAAAGGAGGAACAAAAAGTATCAGAATTCACAACAGAGCAGTTTGCACAGCTGCATGTTCACTTCGTGGTGTCCTCATTTCAGGCGAACAACTTCAGCGCAGTCGTCACCAGCACCGTGATTCAGGACGGGCACTGGCATCACGTGCTGGTTGCCGTGGGAAACGTCACTGTGCAGTTCTACCTGGATGGGACTCTGATCAGCTCCAGGTAGCACACAGAGAGAAAAAGAAACACACACACATGCACGCACACGTGCACAGGCATGCACACACACACACACACACTCTCTCTCACACACACACACATACACACACACACACATACACACACACACACACACACACACACACACTAACTCACTCGCTCACTCACTCACTCAAACACACACACACACACACACTCTCTCACACACACACACACACACACACACACACACACACACACTCACTCACTCACGATCTAGAAACACACAGAGATGCTCACAGTCTCTCACACACATATGCATTCAAACATAAGCACCTGTCTGCATGTGCAGGCATGTATGCATGCGTGCGCGCGCACACACACACTACCACACACACACAAACACACACACTACCACACACACACACACACACACACACACACACACACACACACACACTACCACACACACACACACACACACACACATATATATATATATATATATATATATATATATATATATATATATATATATATATATATATATATATATGTATGTATGTATACAGAATGGGACACACACACACACTCACTCTCTCTCTCTCTCTTTCTCTCTCTCTCATTCTCTCTCTCTCACACTGTTACTCAGTAGTCACACACACACACACGTGCGCGCGCATACGCACGCACGCGCACCCCCCCCCCCCCTCAGTAACACTATTAACAAGTATGATTGTCATTCACGAAACGTCCCCCTGCCCCTCCCCTCCCCCCCCAAAAAAAAAGCAACAACAACAAAAAATCCTGGTTGTTTTCAGTTGTACATATCAGAATATTTTGCACTGTATTTAATTTGAGTGTTCTGAGCTGTTGTGTACTTAAGATGTTAACAGACCAAGATGATGATTATGTATTGTGCGTCTGTTAAGTGCACTGAGTACTGGTGTACCCAAGATGGGTTCGGATACACTGAGCAGTGGTGTACCAGAGATGTTGTTATGCCAAAATATTTGTATTAAAAATTTGTATTTAAAAGTGTTCAAGATATTTTTTATATTGTAAAATTCTTTTACCTTTAGCGACATCTCTCGTAAGATCAAGATTGACCTACGGTCAAGAAATCTTCTTTTCTGCTCCGCCAATGTTTCTAAAGAAGCTGCGAATAATTGACAGTAAAGCTGTGAAACTGGCTTTAGGGGTACCTGTGCATACTAAGACCTCAGAAGCCTATAAGCTTGCGGGTATTCTACCACTAGATGAAGTCAGAAAATTAAGTTCTGCTAAATACATTGTGAGATGTACAGTAGTGGATGATTTTGAGGAATTAAATATTAGGTCTGATATTGATTTTCCCAAAAATGCACAAAATAATTCAAATCTACAAACCATTCGCACATATGTGTCAGATATTTTAAATTCATCAGACATTGATTTGCATGATATGGCACCTTGTGTTCAGGTGCCACCTGTCCCTCCCTGGGAGTTAACAAAAGCAAACGTCAGCATATGTGCTTCTGACACAACAAAAGGAGAATCTCCACATATAATAGCAGCATCTGTCAGAATTGAATTAGAAGAAAATTTTGATTATCATTTAAAAGTTTACACTGATGGCTCGGTCCTGGATGATAGCAGTGCAGGATCTGCTTATGTCATTCCTGACCTAAAAACAGAAAAATCATATTATTTAGGTAAGGGACATTCAATTTTTACAGCTGAATTGGTGGCCATCCTTATGGCTTTAAATCAGTCTTGTTGATATACCAATCATAATAAGTAATATTCCATTTTGTGTTGATTCTCAATCTGTTTTTAAAAGATTGCTCCTTTTTGAGAATAATCAAAGAGAAGATTTATTGTTTGAAATTAGGTATTTATTGCACTCCCTGTTTGTGAAGGGTACAAATGTTGATTTTTGTTGGACACCATCCCACACTGGATTCTTTTATAACGACCAAGCAGACAGGGCAGCAAAAAGGGGAGCAAAGAATCATATAGATAGTATAAAAGTATACTGCCCATTGTCATACAAGGAAATAAGCAATATACTAGAAAGAGACTTTTATAGGTGCTTGAATTCAAGTCTAAAACCTCGTCAGTTTACTCTCTCAGACTTTGGTCGGAATCGCAGACCAATTCTGAGTTTAGCTCTCAGACTGTTATCAAATTCATTACAGACCAAGTATTGTTCTAATGTCAAGTGCATATGCATTAGTAACCTGACAATTAAGCATATAATTTTAGACTGTAGCTTAATGAAGCCTTATGTACACTAAAGTGTGTCTTCACAGGTGACTGAGAACGTTGATGTTTTTGACTTTTTGCATTCATTGTCAGTTGTTTCGCTTGTCAGTTTAATGACTTCTCTTTTACGAAGGCCTTTAAGTAATTTCCTGTAATTTAGATTTTTTTTTCAGACTTCACCCTCATTTCACCCTCATTTGCCCAGTTTCCCCCAACCCTCCATTCATTCACATCTCCCACCACTTCTAGCCCATAATACTCAAATGTATTCAAAAATACTTTAACAAAATGTCTTCAGTCACCGATATGTGTGCCGGGACATTAATTAAACAAAAATTCCTCCTTTTTATATTGTGTGCTGAGCAGTGGTGTACCCAATACATTATTGTACCAGAGAATTTATATTGTGTGTCTCAAGGTCATAGAAGTGATGTACCCAAGATGGGTGCAGGTGCACTGAGCAGTGTCCTGCCAAAGATATTTTTTGACCAGAGTATTTTATATTGTGTGCGCTTAGAGCACATTGAGCAGTGCCGCACCAAAGATGTTAATGTACCAGAGTATTTGTATTGTGTGTGTTTAGTGCACTTAGCAGCGGTGTACCCAAGACGGGTGCAGGTGTACTGTTGGTGGGGGCCAGACCTCCCAGTGATGAACAGTTTGAGGGATACATGCAGGACGTTAGGATATGGGCTCGCACCTTTGATTCCAGGTGAAAATGTGTGTGTGGTGTAGTGTGTGTATGTGTGTGTGTGTGAGTGTATGTGTGTGTTTGTGAGTGTATGAGTGTATGTGTGTGTGTGTGTGTGTGTGTGTGTGGTTTGGTGTGTGTTGGGAATGGTGGGGTGGTGGTGTGTGTGTGTGCGCGTGTGTGTGTATTTTGTGTGAGTGGTGTGGTTTGGTGTGTGTGTGTGGGGGGGGGGGAGGGGGCATGTATGGCATGTTAGTGCGAATGTGAGAAGGTTAGTGTGAATGTGAGAAAGGGGTGTGATATATTTGTGAGGGAAGAAGTATGTACTTACAGAGTATATGCATATGGGCTTTGAATTTTGAGTGCAAGTGTGTGTGTGTGTGTGCGTGTGTGTGTGTGTGTGTGTGTGTGTGTGTGTGTGTGTGTGTGTGTGTGACAGACAGACTGACAGACAGACAGACAAGACAGGACAGACAGATAAACAGAGTCAGAAAGATGGAGAGACAGAGAGAAAGAGTGTGAGAACAAAAGTGAGAAGATGTTCAAGTACACAATTACATGTGTGTGTGAGTTCATTTCTTGTGTAATTGAGAGAGAGAGAAAGAGAGAATGAGAGGGAGAGAAGAAAGACTTTATTTCACAATTAATACTTTTGTAAAAGAAAAAAAAATTCCTTCCCATGGATCTACCAGTGAAGCAGAAGCCCTGTATCGCACCCCACCACTGAACGACGTGACGCCAGTGTCGGGAGTGCTGTTGTACAACACCGGGGTTCGAACCCAGACCTTCTCCGTCAGCTCACTGCAAGACATAGAGGAGGAAGGGGACGAGGTGTTTTCCGTCTCGCTGGTGGCCACCACAGGGGGCGCTGCTCTCTCCGTCGCTGACTCCCGCACCACACTCACAGGTAAGATGTACAGATCTCATACACATTTTGATAATTTTACGCAGTATTTACTACATGAGTAGGCTTTTTTTTATTTGATTTTTTTTTTTAATACAGTTCAGTTATTCGTTGTTTATCATGGTTTATTTGCTCTTTTCATTTGTAATCCTCCATGCTGTAAAAAGAGCGAAAGGAAATCAAGTCTTGAATCTCGTTACTCGTGTGATATTTCATGTTAAATGTGTTTTTAAAATTTTTTCTATAGTTCTTGTTTTATGTTTTTTTGCTGCCCCATCAAATGCAACATTCCAGTGGCATTTGCTTCCACACCAGTCATTTCCATTCCTACACCACTGCACACAGCTACAGCAGGTTTTTGTCTGCCGCAGTCTTGAATCACGTTACATGTGGTTTTTAATTTTTTTCTACAATTTTTTTTCTTTCTGCTGCCCCTTCAAATGCATCATTCCAGTGGCATTTGCTTCCACACCAGTCATTTCCATTCCTACACCATTGCACACAGCTACAGCAGGTTTTTGTCTGCCGCAGACTTGGAGTTGGAGGTCCAAGGGGTTTTCTGTATTTCTTCTTTGCTTTTTTTTTTAGATAAACTTTTTGAATTTCACAAAGACATGTATACAATATACAGAAACACCATGAACAAAAACCAGAAAACATCCATTGAGCATTAACAGAAGAAAAAATGAAAGAAAAAGAAAAGAGACATTGATTAACTAACTACGCGACCAGTCATTCAATCAGTCAATTAATGTTGACAGTAACAGTGACAGTAGTAATGGTGATGATGTCAGTGACTACAACAAAAAGGAGAAAAAAAAAAGGGAAGGCAACAAAGTCACTGAAGATGAAAATCAGCACTCTCGCCACCCTTCTTAAATGGGTTGTCAGTATCAGTATCAGTATCAGCAGCTCAAGGAGGCGTCACTGCGTTCGGACAAATCCATATACGCTACACCACATCTGCCAAGCAGATGCCTAACCAGCAGCGTAACCCAACGCGCTTAGTCAGGCCTTGAGAAGAAAAAAGAAAGAAAGAAAAAATAAAATAAAATAAAATAAAAAAATAAATAAAATAAATGAAAAAAACCACACACACACACACACACACAAATTTTAATAATAAGAAATAAAATGAAATGAAATAAAAAGAAATAAGTAAATAAATAATGTCATTCTTGTGGTGTCGGTGTAGAGTTGGATTTATTCTCCCCCCACCCCCCCCCAAAATTCCCACTCTCCACCCCCCTTCTTCCCCCCCTCTGGTCCCCTTCTCCTGGGATGGGGTGAACCCAGTTGGCATTATCTTTGGTAGGTGTTGACGTCAAACCTGAACACAACTAACTTATCCACCCATAACACTTTCAGTGCTGAAGAGCGACAACGCCAACGGGTTGTTCGGTTTCCGCGAGGCGTGCACCCCGTCGCGCATAGACGACGAGTCTGCGAAGTTGGTGTGCAACGTACAGCGACAGCGAGGCGACGACGGCACGGTGAACGTGACCTGGCTGATTCGGCAGCGCACGGCAGCAGGGCTGAATGGGGCTGACAGCGATTTTGATGCCGTCACGGGGCTGCTGGTCTTCCTGAGGGGAGAGAGACTGAAGGTGGGTGAGCTTGGATGGCATGGCTCTCATCACAGTGTGAAGTGTCAGACGGGCGCAACGGCTGAGTGGTTAAAGCGTTGGACTTTCCATTTTGAAGGTCCCGGGGACGGGCGCAATAGCCGAGTGGTTAAAGCGTTGGACTGTCAATCTGAGGGTCCCGGGTTCGAATCACGGTGACGGCGCCTGGTGGGTAAAGGGTGGAGATTTTTACGATCTCCCAGGTCAACATATGTGCAGACCTGCTAGTGCCTGAACCCCCTTCGTGTGTATATGCAAGCAGAAGATCAAATACGCACGTTAAAGATCCTGTAATCCATGTCAGCGTTCGGTGGGTTATGGAAACAAGAACATACCCAGCATGCACACCCCCGAAAACGGAGTATGGCTGCCTACATGGCGGGGTAAAAACGGTCATACACGTAAAAGCCCACTTGTGTGCATACGAGTGAACGCAGAAGAAGAAGAAGGTCCCGGGTTTGAATCCTGGTCATGGCGTCTGGTGGGTAGAAGGGTGGATATTTTCTGTGTGATCTCCCGGGTCAGCAGATGTACAGACCTGCTTGCGCTTGATCCTCTTTTATGTGTTGATACGTGTAAAAACGGGTCATGCATATAAAAGCCCACTCGTGCACTAAACGATTGAACGTGGGAGTTGCAGCCCATGAAAGGAGGAGTGTCACAATGGGTAGACTGATCTATATTTTTTTCTTTTCTCTTTTTTATACATATATATATATATTTTTTTTTTTTTTTCCCCCGCATTTCATTTAAATTTTTTTTTTTTTATCTATCTGCTTACTTTTTTCTTTTTTTTTCCCCCTGAAGGCCTGTTTGAGCGTGTTGGGTTACGCTTCTTGTCAGGCATCTGCTTAGCAGATGTGGTGTAGCGAATAAGGACTTATCTGAGTACAGTGACACTTCCTTGAGTAACTGAACTGAACTGAACAGACTGATCTACATATAGTACACCTTATCTGCTGTTTGAAAAGAATAGAAACGGGCGCAATAGCCAAATGGTTAAAGCATTGGACTTTCAATCTGAGGGTCCTGGGTTCGAATCTCGGTAACGGATCCGGTGGGTAAACGGTGGAGAGTTTTCCGATCTCCCAGGTCAACATATGTGCAGACCTGCTAGTGCCTGAACCCCTTTCATGCGTATACGCAAGCAGAAGATCAAATACGCACATTAAAGATCCTGCAATCCATGTCAGCGTTCGGTGGGTTATGGAAACAAGAATATACCCATCATGCACACCCCCGAAATCAGAGTATGGCTGCATCATGGTGGGGTAAAAAATGATCATAGACATAAAAGCCCACTCGTGTACATACGAGTGAACGGTAGGAGTTACAGCCCACGAACGAAGAAGAAGAAGAAGAAAAAAGAAAGAAGTAGATGCTTGACTTTTGCATGAACATACTGATTAGGCCTTGATGGTACAGTGATGGTGGAGTATGCTTCTGTTTGCATGAGAGAACATTGGAGGAGGATTGGTCAGAAGTGCCAGCTCGGTGTGATTGTGATGTTTACCTGATGTATTTTTTGTTCCTTGTCCAGGGCGTAGTTTTTTGATTTGTTGGTCTTTTATGGACAGGTATGTGTGTGTGTGTGTTTATCTCTCTCTATATATATCCACATATGTGTGTGTGTGTGTGTTTATCTCTCTCTTTATATATATGCACATGTGTGTGTGTGTGTGTGTGTGTGTGTGTGTGTGTGTGTGTGTGTGTGTGTAAATGTGTGTGTTCAAGCATGCTTTTTATGTTTACTTTTCTTTCCTTTAACATTTTTTCAAAGGTGTGTTTTTAGACAGGTAACTGTGTGTAAACGTGCACACACTCATATTTAAGTGCATTTCTGTATACATCGTTTGTTCATGTGCTTTTCAGACTTTTGAAGTTCAGGTAACGGATGAAACGGTTCCGGAGCTTGACGAATTGTTTGAGGTCAGCCTTGTGTCAGCCGTTTCTGCCGACGGTGTCATCGGTTCCACCAACACCAGTGGAGCCAGCGTGGATCCCACGAAGCAGCGCCATCAGGTCACCATTGCGGCCAACGATTACCCCTTTGGACTGTTCCAGTTTGGACAGAAAGTCGGGGTACCTCCCCACCCCTGATGAAAATGGAAGGGTACAACCCACTGAGGAAGTGCCGACTGTGAGTTGCTTGTGCTTTGGTTTGTTTTGTGTTTTCAAGCCCTTCCGTATGTGAAATACGTGATTGGAAAGTATGAGTGCTACCAGGGTCAATGAGTTTGGAAGATTTGAAACAATTTATAATAGCTTGGAAAATATTTCCATGTGGAAATACGGAAATCCTTCAAAGTCTTGATTTTACCAGTTGACCATTTGCAAGAAGAACAGTCCAAAACTTTATTTTTCCCCCAGAATAAAAGTACGCAAATTCTGTCACAAAAGAATAAATAAATCCTATGTTTTAGGGAAGGTGGAGGAGTAATGACTGAAATAAGTTTCATAATTTTTGGCCTACAAGATGCTGCAGTGCATAAGGCGTACCCCCTGAATTTAAAAAGAAAAAAGTTATTTGAACTTGTGTAAGGCGCACACCTCTGATGAAGGTACACCTGCCGTAAGGTAAAAGTCTTCCATTTTCTCTCTGCTAACAGCGGATGTTGTTTTCCGAGTAATTACATCATTATGGTTATTGGATAATCAAACAGGCATTATACTGCCTGTTCTATACTATAAAAAGAGAGATGTTTTATGGCATGTCAAGTTTGTTGGTCATAATAGAGCAAGGAAAGGAACAGAACCATATTCCGAAATGCATATTTCATTCATTCCTTCATTCCTCTCTGCACCATCAGGTCCTGGAGGCAATGATGAAGTAGCATCTTTTGTTTCTGTCTTCTGTTTTTTGTTGTTGTTTTTTTTGAGAGGCTGTCTGTGGTGCAAGGAAGATATATGTTTATTTGAAAAAAAATAGTTATTGCATGTGTTTAACGGAGGAAGGTGGCAGAATGGTTAAGACGCTCATCTGCCAATACAGTCCGTGAGGGTCAGGGTTTGAATCACGCTCTCGCCCTTACTCCCAAGTTTGACTGGAAAATCGAACTGAGATGTACGAGATGATGAGCCAAGGTCCCGTGTGCATCACGCACTTGGTGCACTGAAAAAGAACCCATGGCAATTGTTGTTGTCTCGTTCGTCACTTATCAGATGGATTCCCCTATCTCCTCGACCAAGTACGTCGCAGGTCCTCCTGTCCTCTGTAGAGCTTCCGGGCTATCGGGATTGGGTCGGGCCAGGTTTTCTCTCGGAGTGCTTGGTGGAGCGGGCAGGCCTGCAGCAGATGTTCTGTTGTCTGGCTTCCTGTTCTGCAGGGGCACTGCTCTGTGTCGCTAATACAGAGTTTCGTGCATAGGTGGTGTTTCAGGCGGTTGTGGCCTGTCCTGAGTCTGAAAATGGCTACCTGTTCTCGACGAGTCAGCAGGTAGTATGGGTCTGCTCTGTTGTGGCATGGATGCTGCTGCTTCCATTTGTTCTGCAGCTTGGCCTTAATGATGGTCAGAGTATCTGGTAGACCTGTCCATCTGCTCTTTACCCGTGGCAGTGAGAGAGTTGTCCTTGCAAAATGATGTCGAAGAAAGCCACTCTGATAGGTACACAAATATATATGCATGCACTCAAGGCCTGACTAAGCGTGTTGGGTTACGCTGTTGGTCAGGTATCTGCCAAGCAGATGTGGTTTGGCGTACATGGATTTGTCCGAACGCATTGACGCCTCTTTGAAAAACTGAAACTGAAACTGCGTTGTTTGTGTATCACTTCCAGGTGAGGGTGGGGGAGGATGGGGGTACGGTGTCTCTGGTGGTGGAAAGGGCGCAGGGAACTCTGGGAGCTGTGTCGGTCGAGTGGCGGACCAGCGACAAAACTGCCGTCAGTGAGGGAAAGACGCCGCCGGATTATGTGGTGAGTGCGGCGCTCTGTCTGATGAAGTTTGTGTTGTGTTCCCCTTAACTAAGATGTCGTGTCATGCTTCCCACGACAAAGACAGATAAAGCTTTGTGCTTCCCACAACTGAGACATATGATGCGTTACATTTCCAACGAAAATGATGTCATGTTAGCTTCCCACAACAAACACAGATAAAGCATTGTGCTTCCCACAACTAAGACATATAATGTGTTACATTTCCAACGAAAATGATGTCATGTTATGCTTCCCACAACTGAGATATATGATGTATTACATTTCCAACGAAAATGATGTCATGTTAGCTTCCCACAAGAAAGACATATAATGATGTCTTTATATTTTCAGTAACAAAAACAAAATCATTTGAAGTTAGGTGAGACAAGCAAAATGTGTGTGTGTGTGTGTGTTCGCACAATTAAAACAGGAAGAATTGTCCATTCATTACAAAATTTTCTTTCTGGAGCAGAAGAAAGTGCAAGAATTTAGTTTTTATATTAGATTTTTTATTTTATCTTTAAAAAAAAATTATTTATTTGTATTGTATGTTAAAAAAAAAACCCAACTTTTTTAAAATTCATATTTTATGTCGCATTTCATTCATACATACATACATACAAATATTATATTTTATCAATAAACAATTTTAGTATTTTGATGTTGTCAAATTTTTGTTGCTGTGAGTTTGACTCTTTGTTATTTGGTTTGTCTTCAGGTGAATGTAAGTATCTTGAATGTCTGGGATACCGGTGCTTTGATATCATTGGGATGCTGGTGCTTTGATATTGGAAATAAAACTTTTGGCGTCATTATATGATTCTTTGGTTTGGGGTAGTGTGTACATGGGTGCTTTATAAAAAAAAATTTATATCGTTTTGCTGTCTTTTATTGTACTGGTTTTGTTTCATTTTTACTCTCCATCCACTTATTATCGTATCAGATGCAATTTTGTTTTTAACACTTATAAGAACCTTTGGGGGTTTGCTTGAGAAAGGGTGCTGTTGTTTAGTATGAATGTCTTGTGGGTTTTTTTTTTGTTTTTGTATATATTTGTATTTTGTGAGTTTTTTTTTGTTCATTTATTCTTTCATTCATTCCTGTGATCTGGTAAGCTGTGAAGGAAGGAGTGGGTGTGTGGAGGGAAGAGTTGCTGTTGAGTCAGTCTGAAGGTTGTTCCTGTCCACGTTTGAGCAGTTCCTTGGATTTTATCATGGATGTTATGAAGTTTTTTTTGGTTGGTTTGTTTTTTGTTTTTGCTGCCCCATCATCTGCACCGTTTCAGTGGCATTACTCCCATGCCACTCATTTAGATTCCCCCATAGACATCCACACCCAGGTTCATCCGTCACAGTTCCAGTGTCGGCAGTCAGCAGGGAACCATCGATATTAGGTTGTCAGGAGGCCACACACCAGAGGAGACCCTGCACTGCTGCTGAGTCACTTTGGTGTTGTTCAGTGGTGCCTGTTCTGATTTGATGTACTTAGAACACCACCTACTAAGCCCTCTACTAATGACAATAATGGCTTAGTCGTGGAGCCAGACTGAGTGAGCGTCCCTCCCAGAGTGGAAGATTGATAGCTACCATTTTTGGAGAAACAAATACCTAGTTTCTCACTATGCCTCATCTTTGTATTTGTATTTCTCTTTTTGTGCTTTCTTTGCTGGTGATTCAAAGATATTGGTAATGGCTGATTTGCATATGAAGAAGCGTTGTGTACAACAAGCTTGCATGACATACTGTCATTATTTATAGACTTTTAGCTCAGCACTTATCAGATATTTCTAAGTTTAACGTCTTTATGAAGATATTTTTTGGTTGTTGACAACATGGATGTGTGTGCCTGCGTGCGTGCGTACGTGTGTGCGTGTGTGTGTGTGTGTGTGTGTGTGCGTGCGTGCGTAATAGTAAGTGTTGGAAAGCAGGAGGATATTTCATTGCTTTCATGTTTGTTGCTTTTTTTGTTGTTGATGCAATGCAGATTTTTTTTTTTTTTTAAGATATAGAATGTTTCAAAACATTTTTGGATCTGAAATATTTTGTGACATACCCAGTTTTCATTGATTAATGATACATTATTTATTTATTTATTTTATTCTATTTCATTTTATTTATTTATTTATTTATTTATTTATCTTTTTATTTTTATTTTTACTTTTGTATGCTTATGGTTGACTTCATTAAGTTTTTGTGCCTTATAAGTATTACTATTAGTAGTAGTAGTTCTTTTTTTTAATGTATTTATCTATTATTTATTTACTCTTCTTTTTTTTTCTCCGGGCCTGACTAAGCGCGTTGGGTTACGCTGCTGGTCAGGCATCTGCTTGGCAGATGTGGTGTAGCGTATATGGATTTGATCCAAACGCAGTGATGCCTCCTTGAGCTACTGAAACTGAAACTGAATGCAGTGACGCCTCCTTGCGAAACTGAAGTAACAATAGTAATAATGGTGTACATTTATATAGCGCCCTTTCTCACTAAGAGCGCTTTACATGAAAGAAAAATATTACAAGTAACATAAAACATTCATGACCACTCTTTCTAAAAAAAAACAACCCCTCCCCCAACTCACATTCTCCCTTTCTCACTCTACATACATCCAAAGTGAGCTGACATGGGTGGTGTTGGAGAAAAGGAAGCTGAGAGTACTTATAGATTGGTTTTAAAAAGATGAGTCTTTTAGTGATGAGTGAAAAACAGCAATAAAATCTGATGCACGGATATGATGAAGAAGGTTGTTCCAGATGTGAGGAGCAGCAAAGAAGAAAGAATGTTCACCATAGGTTCTTGTATTGACACGAGGAAGTTTCAAAAGGTAACAGTCAGAGGGAGAGCAGAGATTTCTTGTGGGAGTGAAAGTGGGAGTTACAGCCCCTGAACACAGAATGAGAAGTGCTGGGCTGGGTTGCAAAAGCAATCTTAGCAATCTTAAGTTTGCTTTGCACTAAGGATTTTCCTAAGTCACTGGAATTAGCGTAAACTTGAGATAATTCTAATGAGTGATATTAGCAGCTTTATGTTTGTTATGTGGAAAGAATTTTCATATGTCTGTGGCGCTGGCGAAAACTTGGGAAAAATTCTCAACGCTAAGCAAGCCCAGTGCTGCCGAGGTCATTGATGCAGCCCCATCCCCAGTGAACATCATCAAAGCACGCAGAGTGAGACCCATGTTTTGTGTCCACAGGGTGCGGCAGGCAGGGTGGACTTTGTCAACGGTCAGCTGTATGCTTTTGTCAACATCACCATCCGGGACAACACTGTTCCTGAGGGGGAGAAGATGTTTCAGGTGTGAGGGTGTGTGTGTGTGTGTGGGTGGGGTGGGGTTGTGGGGTGTGTTGGTGGGGGGTGGCTTTCTGTGTATGTGTGTGTGTGTGTGTGATGGTATGTGTGTGTGATGGTGTGTGTGTGGGGAGGTGTGGGTGTGGGGGGGGGTTGTGGGGTGTGTTGGTGGGGGGTGGCTTTCTGTGTATGTGTGTGTGTGTGTGTGTGTGATGGTATGTGTGTGTGATGGTGTGTGTGTGTGGGGGTGTGGGTGTGGGGGGGGTTGGGGGGTGTGTTGGTGGGGGGTGGCTTTCTGTGTATGTGTGTGTATGTGTGTGACGGTTTGTGTGTGTGTGTGTGTGTGTGTGTGTGTGGTCACAGGCAGGCTGTGGAAAATGAAAGACTGATTTGTGGCACCATTTTGTGTCAACGACAGGTTTTCCCGATGCAAACTGACCCCTAGTGTGTATATGCACGCACGAAGATCAAATGTGCTCATAAAAGATCCCACAATCCATGCTGGTATTCAGTGTGCAATGGAATCAAAAACGTACTGACCATCAGTTAACGATGCTATCGATACGCTCGTGACAGGTGGAGCTGGCCAACCCCACAGGTGGCGCTGCTGTTGGTGAAGCAGGGTCCGTCATGGTGGTCATCAATGCCTCGGATAATGCGTACGGCGTTTACCAGTTTGCTGACAACTCCCTGCAAGTTCTGGGCCAGGAGACTGGTGACAGGTCATACAAGTCTGTCTTCCTGAAGGTGAAGAGCTGTTGGGGCTGGAAGACTTCTGTGTGTGTGTGTGTGGGTGTGTGTGTGCTTGCGTGTGTGTGAATCAGAATCAGAATCGTATTTGTCATGAAAACTGTGAATGAAAGGTTTATGTATGTGTGTGTTGGTGTGTGCGTGCACGTGTGTGTGTGTGTGTGTGTGTGTGTGAGCATGCTTGTGTGTGTGGTGTGTGTGCTTGTGTGAGTTGGTGTATTTTTGTGTGCCTGTGGGCATGCTTCCGTGCGCGCGCGTGCACATGTGTGTGTGTGTGTGTGCAAGCAACTGAACGTTCACATGCTGTGGAAGTGGAGCTGTGTCTAATGTTAAATGGATGGGTGGTATTCCAGATGGTTGGACACATAACTTAAATGTTGATCGGATATCCTGTCCTGCTTGTGGAAAGTGATGGGATCATTTGTTTCATAATATTTTTGGAAATAATTTGATTTTTTCCAAGACAGACAGCCATTGAACAATTACACCAATCATCCTTATGGATTGTTTGTGTCATATTATTTTTGAAGAGTTTGATTTCTTCAAGACAGACAGTCCTTGAACAATTACACCACCCATCCTTACCTGACGTGTACAGGTGTTGAGACTGGGAGGATCCATAGGGCTGCAGCCCTTGAACAATTACACCAATCATCCTTTTGTGACATGCACAGGTGTTGAGACTGGGAGGATCCATAGGGCTGCAGCCCTTGAACAATTATCATCCTTACCTGACGTGTACAGGTGTTGAGACTGGGAGGAACCATAGGGCTGCAGCCCTTGAACAATCACACCAATCATCCTTACCTGACGTGTACAGGTGTTGAGACTGGGAGGATCCATAGGGCTGCAGCCCTTGAACAATTACACCAATCATCCTTACCTGACGTGTACAGGTGTTGAGACTGGGAGGATCCATAGGGCTGCAGCCCTTGAACAATTACACCAATCATCCTTACCTGACGTGTACAGGTGTTGAGACTGGGAGGATCCATAGGGCTGCAGCCCTTGAACAATTATCATCCTTACCTGACGTGTACAGGTGTTGAGACTGGGAGGATCCATAGGGCTGCAGCCCTTGAACAATCACACCAATCATCCTTTTGTGACATGCACAGGTGTTGAGACTGGGAGGATCCATAGGGCTGCAGCCCTTGAACAATTACACCAATCATCCTTACCTGACGTGTACATGTGTTGAGACTGGGAAGATCCATAGGGCTGCAGCCCTTGAACAATCACACCAGTCATCCTTACCTGACGTGTACAGGTGTTGAGACTGGGAGGATCCATAGGGCTGCAGCCCTTGAACAATTATCATCCTTACCTGACGTGTACAGGTGTTGAGACTGGGAGGATCCATAGGGCTGCAGCCCTTGAACAATTACACCAATCATCCTTACCTGACGTGTACATGTGTTGAGACTGGGAGGATCCATAGGGCTGCAGCCCTTGAACAATTACACCAATCATCCTTTTGTGACATGCACAGGTGTTGAGACTGGGAGGAACCATAGGGCTGGACACAGTGTTGTGGACAGCCATAGAGGATTTAGACGATGGACAAGATCTGGTGGAGAGTTCCGGAAGTGTTCAGTTTGCTGCCGGTCAGAACAACGCCAACCTGGAGATCAAAGTGCGAGGGGACACGCTGCCGGAGCTAGACGAAATCCTGATTGTCAAACTCACTCAAGTCACCAAGGTACAGTGTTTTGTGGAATGTCTGTTGTTGGTATGACAATTTTGTGTGTGTGTGTGTGTGTGATATGATTTGCACAAAAAAGTGTAAAAATTGTCTGTATTCATTTTCACCCGTTGTCAACCTGTCAACTTTTGCTTTGAGTCTTTGTTTTTTTCCAGTTTGCCTAACTTGAGCAGTGGAAGTAAATTACAACTTCACTTTGACTGGTTTCTTGAGTAAAGGTTAAGGTTAAAGGTTCCGTAGTGTTTTGAGTTCAAACCTGTCAAAATTTCTGTCACAGCTTCTGGTCCATCTGAATGCTAGCACTCTGATCTTCACCTGTCTGCTTATAGCGTTGGACACTGCACAGAGACTACCCTCCTCAGAGTCACACACACACTTATCTCCACTTTGCCCCAGATGATGACAGAATGCCTCTTCTGTCTCTTTTGGATTGTTCTGCAGCTTTCGATACTCATCGGCTTCACATCGCTGCTGTCAGAACAAAGTCCTTCGGTCAGTGTTCTTTCTCTTTTCACTGGCCCGGCTGTCTGGAGCCAGCTCCCTGCGCAGATCAGGAACTCTTCTTCTTCAGCTTCGTTCAAGTCTTTCCATGAAAGCCCACTTCTTTAAACTGATGTGGAAAGCAGTGCCCCAACCCATTCTCATTGTGTACTTCTCATCTCTGTGTGTGTGTGTGTGTGTGTGTGTGTGTGTGAAGTGCTGAGAGCTCCCCATTTGAGGATAGGTGCAATGTAAATTTGCATTGTTAGTATTATTATTATTACTGTTATTATTAATATTACTATTATTATTATTATTATTATTATTATTACTATTATTATGAATTTATATTTATTTTATATTATTATTACTATTATTATTATTTTCATTATGAAGATTTTATACTCATTTTATTATTACTACTACTACTACTACTATTATTATGAATTCATATTCATTTTTTTTATTATTATTATTATTATTAATTCATATTCATTGTTTCTGGGACTTGGCATTGGAAGGTGGAGCCCAATCCTCTACTCTTTTTTTTTTTTTTTTTTTGAACCTTCTGAAGCTGAAGCTGAAGTCGGGTATCTGTCGACACATGGATGGAGTGAGGAAAATCAGAGTAATGTGCCTTTCCCATTGACACAGCACCACACAGGAAGTGGGGCCTCGAACACTGGGGGGGGGGGGGGGGGGGGGGGGAAGAAAAGAAAAAAAAAAGTGGGAAAAAAGAGGAGGTTGGAGGCCCCAGTAAAAAAAACAACAAAAAAGAACAAAAAAACAAACAAAAAAACCCCACTGATTGCTGATTGTTAATAGACTGCGTTTTGACAATTTACCCAGAAACGAAAGAATCTGTGATAAATGTTCCACCAAACGACATTGCTGATGAGTTTCACTATTTGTTTGTGTGCCCCCCCCCCCCTTTTTTTTTTTGAAAGCATCAGACAAAAATGCTTATCTTGGTATTATAGAATTCGCTCGAACTCCATTAAATTCCACCTATTGTTTTCTGAAAAAAAAACCCCAAAAGAATACTGTTAAAACTTAAATCCTTGGTTTCTGCTGTACGTAGCTCTTTTCATTAATGTTTTTTCTTGTGATACTATTTTATTTATTTTTATTTATTGTTGGGGTTTTTTTGATTGATTTTTTGTTGTTGTTTCTTTTGTTTGTTTGTTTGTATTATGAGTGAAATAGTACTTGTCAATGCGTATAATGAGTGATTGAATGAATGAGCCTACTTCTTGTTTTTAACATCACTCTTTTTATATTTACAGGATATGTGTAAAAGATGGACGTATGTGATGTTTCAATGCCCTCAGGGGGCACACGAAATAAGCTCCTTGCCTTGGCTTGAACACTGGAACTAAAGTCCAGTGGTTATCCATATCTGTCAAGGCATTTTTTATGTTCAACAAACAGGAAGAAAAAAACACAAAGCAAAAGAACAACAAAAGCACGAAATTATGGTGCTTAGAGCCTCGCCAACCACTAAGGCCATCTCAAGGCTGTCACCACGTTAATACCAACTACAAGGGTAAAAAACAAACAATAAAAACAAGTCACCACTTTAAGCTTTCCACTCAAAGTTTTAAAAAACCTTCAAATCTGATTAAAAGTGTTCACTTCCTTCAACAAGTCCATCAGCGCCCACGGTGGGACATCACGAAACAAGGTCTTCAAAGAAACCGCCGTGTAATGTCTGTGTCTAACGTCATGCAGATCCCAACAGTCAAGGAGCCGTGTTTCACAGTGAGAGGCTCATCACAGGGAATACATCGAGGGGCCTCTTGCCCCAGAAGCACATAGAAGTAGCTGATGGTGGATAGAATTTAACAGCAGATGTTTCAAAAGACTGTTTCCCCTCATAAATCAGTATGTGAATATCTACACCTGTTGTATTTGAAATGATCGATCTACGAATAAAAAGCATTATGATTAATTGTATACCTGCGGATAGTTCAGTCCAGTTCACTTTCTGAAGGAGGCATCACTGCCTTTGGACAAATCCATATACGCTGCACCACATCTGCTGAGCAGATGCCTGACCAGCAGCGTAACCCAATGCGCTTAAAGATAGATAACAAGACATGCGCTGTCATTGGTGATGAGTGTTGGTGGGCACACATGTATATTATCATTATGATGGGTGTTTGAGAGTGACATCAATGTTTTCATGTACTGTAAGGTTCGGTCTATAAGCCACGTCTTTTTCTCCCAGCTTCAACCTCTGCGGCTTATACAATGAAGCGGCTTATTTTTAGGATTTTAATGATCCCGGAGTGTCACATTCTCTTCTGTTCTCAGCTGCCCTTCAACTCACCAAAATCATCTGTCCATGAATTTTTGGGTGAGCTTCAGGTTAGTGTGCAAACT